>NC_134858.1:48881794-49228294 GCF_049852395.1 Peromyscus maniculatus bairdii
AAAGCAGAATTAATGCTGCTTTCTTGATTAATATCCATAACTTTTATAAGACTGGATGAGTGAAAGCTCTAAATTATTAGTATAAAAATTAAGGAACATGAAGCTTACATGTCTCTCATAACTTTTATTTTAAGTGTATTGAATATTTTATGGTTCTGAGACTCCAACACAGAGTCTTATACATGCCAGGCCAATGCTCTGTCAATGTGCTACATCTTCAACCACTGGTTGTACTTTAAGTAGACTATTAGCAACTGGGACTTACTATTATTACCATCAGACCTGTAAAATAGCAAAGATCATTGTCAAAAATTGTCACAGAAATTTAAGGATTAATGAATAAAGTCATTCATCTAGCATATTGCTCTGCTATGTGAGCTATAACTAATAGAATACCTATCCCAATGCTTCAGAGCACTGTGATTTAAAATAAGCATGGGGGCCTGCAGACAAAGCTCAGTGAAAGAGCACTCACATGTGTGTGTACAGCCCTGAACTCACTCTCTAACCCTGTAAGAAATTAAAACCCCAAACAGCATGACATTTCAGTTCAAGTGACACAAATTTGATTTTAGTCAACCATATCTCAAGTAAAGTTTTCATATTAAAGAAACAATCATTTAAATAATAACAATAGTATTATAATAATTACATTGATAACAAGTACTGCTTATAAACATAGATCATGGTCACTTTTAAAATTTTATACCTTTTAATTAAAATAGAACTATATCACTTTCCTCCTCCCCTTTCTTCCTTTCAGTCCCTACCAGATATCCTCCCACCAAACCTTCCATGTACCTCCTCTCAAATTGTTGACCTTTTTCCCTTTGATTATTATTGTTACATACATACATATGTATATGTGTATGCATGCATGTGTGTGTCTCTCTCTATCTGTGTGTGTGTGTGTGTGTGTGTGTGTGTGTGTGTGTGTGTGTGTGTGTGTAAATAAATCTGCTGAGTTTGTTTTTGTTAGGACCGACCACTCTGTATTAGACAACCAGTAAGGGTGCCCATCCCTGCAGTTCTTGTCTTTGTGAAATATCCCCCCTTCCACAACAGCACGTCTTTTGATATTTCCATAGGGCACAGGAAGCAGGAATGCAAGTCCTAAGTCAAACAGAAGGAACGTGATCGCTACTAGAAAAAAATTATGGAAAATGGAAGATGAGCTGAGCTTATAGGGTCAAACCCATTGTTCTGGTTTTGTTTATATAGCCCTTTCTAGGAGAGATGGTTTCAAAGCAGACTTTCTGAGATTCTGGCTCTTAGACCTTTCTCCCCCCTCTTCTGAGGTTCTCTCTGATCCTTAGATGCAGGAGCTGTAAAGCATAAATATTTTTGGGCCATCTTATATACTAGTTTGGGGCCACAGAGAAACCAAGACAGAAGCTGCCAGGAATCTAAAAGTTTGGGCCCAAGGTAGTTGTATATTGTAATGGTCACAACTGTTAATTTCAAGGGTAAAAATAAGCTCCCCCTGGGGCTGGCGAGATGGCTCAGAGGTTAAGAGCACCGACTGCTCTTCCAGAGGTCCTGAGTTCAATTCCCAGCACCCACATGGTGGCTCACAACCATCTGTAATAAGATCTGGCGCCCTCTTCTGTATACATAATAAATAAAAATAAAATTAAAAAAAAAATAAGCTCCCCTGTCTATGAGAGGTGTCTCAAAGATGGCTGCCATCTTAATTCTCTGTACTTCTCACCTCCTCTCTCGTTATTCTGCCACTCACCACAAAGGCTTTGTTTTTGTTCATGAAACAAGCTTGTGCCAGGCGTGGTCTTCTCTGTCTGGCTTTCCTGTCAATCATATCTCAAATGGCATTTCATAGAGAGTATCCCCCCTTGCCACCTTGTAAAAGCTTACTCTGGCCATCCAGCCTAGCACCCTAATTTATTCTCATAATGATGTCACTGTCACTTTCAGTTCATATCTCTGGTTTTTAGTTTGGATTTTTTTTTCTCCTTCCATTTAGAAAATAACCGCAGGAGAAGAGCACTCTGTAACTCTAACTCATGCTCATTCTCAGCACTTACTAAGAGCCATGACAACTGCAAAATCAGCCCTTCCTAAATATTAGTCAAATGAAAACATGAAGTAGCAAATTGGGATTCAAACTAAACCTCACTGACTCCAGAGCTGAAACCAAATGTCCCTGTAATACTTTGTAATCTACATAGATAAGGTCAACCTTGGTCCTAAGCCAAAGGCGTGCTATAGAGCAGACAGCTGCGAAGGCATCTGCCATTAAGGAAGTTTCAGCCCCACCAAATGTTGCAGATTCAAAGAATGTTCTGTTCCAACAAGGCCCCCTTTTCTTTGTCTGATTTCATTTCAGCCATTGTTGTTTTGACTCTTGGAGATGAAAGATCACCATGGAATGCTGTTGTCTCAAGGCCACTTGCAGCCTGGGTCTTGTTTCTAGTAAGGCCCCTGTAACATCAGTTTGCCAAGGGGCCACCCCAGTAGGAGTGGTGCCCTGTCCAATCTGGCCCAGAGCCATGGCCATGTTTGTACTGCGACTTTGGGGAAGCGTGGTTTATAAATGCTTGTTTCCTCTGAGTCACTGCTCAGACTTGTCCTTTTAGTGCAAACATTCCATTTTGTTTAATAACTGCCGAAAGAGGGGTGGAAGCCAAGGCTAACTGGACCAGCTTTGAAAGGAAAGGGGAAGTGAGAAAATTTAAATAGATCTTTCTATATTAGTGAGAGCCACGGAGGAACTCTTATCTGGACTTCAGATATACACACACACAGTTTCATCTTTATTTATTTATTTTTGCTGTAATAAGAAAAGAAAAAGTTCACAAGGGAACTTTTTCCCATCAAGTTTCCATGAAAATTCTGGAAGGTGGCAAGTGTTCTACAAAAACAGGTTAAGAACAATTGAGCCACATATAACCAGTTTTAAAGGCCCTTTATAAATGCCTTTGACTAAATATAAAGGAATTTCACTTCTAATTTCCAGGCATTGTTGATCATGGAATCTTTTATCATTACTGCAAAGTTTTCTGTAAATTCTGTATTCCAGATCAAAGGCATTAACTCTTAATTTTGTGCTTTTTAACCTCATGCCCTTGTGACCAATCGCTCATCTATCCCATGTGGTTCATTGCAGTTACAATTGTGCATAAATAAATTTGTTAGGAGACTCAAATAGAACTAAACCCTAGACCTAAACTATGGTTTCTCAATCATTAAACACTTTCTTTATATAAACCATCATCATTTTCATCAGATACTGAGGAATCATCTTTCAGCCACAGGGGTCCAATCCTTAGTATTGTGAGGCTATAAGATGCAAGTCAGTCGGAGATAACAATACATCTCAGAAAATAGCTATGCGTTACATGAATCCTGGGTTCTTCAGCACTAGAGGAAAATCCTTCATTCTGTGTTTTGTCAGAGAGGTCTAGTTCTGTGTCTAAGAGTTTTTCCAGGACACTGCACTATAGCTAAATCAGCATACATGCATACCTCACCCCATCCCAACACACACAGAATAAGCTGGAGTACAGATAATGAACACCCCACCTCTACTGAGTGCACAAATGTCCTCATCTCTGGTGGCCCAACAGTGGGTAGCTACAAGGCATGTGTTGTATAGTGTTTCTAGAGTCTTCCTATAGGATTAGGCTGCAGTACAGCTTTCTTTGTATCTCTTCCCTTCTTTTCTATTATTGCTTCATGGAATCATTTCCTAAGTAAAATACTTGCAACCTAAAACCTTGTCTTAGGGACAATGCCCAAGGGAAAAACCCACATGGAGATTCTTTTCTTCCTTACAGAGTTATGCTTACTGCTCAGAGGAGCAAGCTAGCATTTTGTAAAATAAAAACTCAGTTTTGCTGCCAGATCTAATTTATTTGTGGGTCTTGGCACTTATAACCATGTTATCTTTTAAATATCTAAAAATAGAGTAACAACAAATGTATATGTGCTTGCTCGTTTTATGTCAACTTGACACAAGCTATAGTCATCAGAGAGGATGGAGCCTTGATTGAGAAAATGCCTCCATAAGCTGCAGGCAAGCATATAGGGCATTTTCTTAATTACTGATTGATGGGGAAGGGTCCAGCCCACTGTGGGTGGGGCCATCCCTGGGCTGGTGGTCCTGGCATTATAAGAAAGCAGGCTGAGGAAGACATGAGGAGCAAGCCAGTCAGCAGTCCTCCATGGCCTCTACATCAGCTCCTGCTTCTAGGTTCCTGCCCTGTCTGAGTTCCTGTCCTGATTTCTTTGGTGATAAACTGTGATGTGGAAGTGTAAGCCAAATAAACTCTTTCTTCGTTGTTTGGTCATGGTGTTTCATGGTGTTTCATCATAGCAACAATAACCCAAATATGACAGTATAGATTTTTTAAAATTCTTTAATATACACAGCATCAATTAATCTTCACAAGCACCCTGAACAAATAGTGAAAACTGAGATGGGGAGAAGTAATCATCTAGGAAAATTAAATCATACATAAGTAAAAAAAAAAAAAAAAAAAAAAAAAAAAAAAGCACTGAACCACAAACCACAAAGCTACTGGGTCTATAATCCTGAAAGACACAGTTGCTAATGCCAGATTCTAAAAGCTGAAAAGCCAGAAGATCAAAATCAGTATAATCCTAGGAAAAAAAATATTTGTTTATAATTTTAAAAGGGGAATTTATTTGAGAAACATGCAGTCTACTTTAAAATCACATATTTTTGCAAATATAAACATGTGTTCTAATGAGATTGTATGAACATAGCAGTCACATGCTTACTAACTACATTCATGGAAAAATGGGTCACATCTGGGTGTGGTGGTACACGTCAGCAATTCCAGACTCACTGAGGGCTACATAGTAACATCCCAGCTATAAAACAACCATAAAAAAAGAGTTTGGAAACTAAATGCTTAAATACATGTCATTGCAGTCATCTGGACCCCCTCACTGACAGCCCTTATCATTTGATGAAATCAAACCCAGGATGCATTGACCCTGCAAGAGCAGTCACCCACAGAGGGGATTTCAATTGTCACAAATTCAAGCTTCCTTGATAAATGAGGTGATTGGTGCATTTTTAAGAAGTGTTAACATTTTATTAACATTTTACAGTAAGACATAATGTTTACATGAGTCAACATTGTGGTCATGCACTTTTGCCAAATCTCACACTGAATGTGGTAGAATTCTCTAAAAGGCTACAATAATTTCTAATAGTTTTAGTATTAGAAATTGATCAGTATTAGAAATGAATGCAGAAGAGTGAAGAATGGCACTGATATTGTGATGGGAATTGCATTGTATCAATAGATAACTTAGGTAGTGTGGACATTTTGGCAATCTATCCTTTGAATCTATAATTGTGAGAGGGGCTTTTTAATGTGTGTGGGAGTAGAGTGGACTGTGTTCTTCAAGTTTTTTCATTATTGATTTCTGCTTTTCATTTTAGAAGGCCTTAAAAACCTTGGTTCAACTTATCCCTGGGTATTTTGCCATTATGATGAATGGCATTGTTTTCATTTTCTTTTTCAGACATCTTGTTATTAGTTTATAAACATGATACTGTTTTTCAATTTTTATTCAGCAAGCCTATTGAATTGTTTGCCCGTCCTAATAGTCTTCTGTCAGATCCTTTAGTTTTGTATAGCATATATATATATATATATATATATATATATATATGCTAGATAGATAGATACTTAGATAGATACATAGATAGATATCTTTTCATTAGATGGATAGTAGGTACTTAGTAAATACTTTCTAAGTATTTACTAAGTATTTCTAGTATTTCTATTATATAGATATAGATATAGATATAGATATAGATATAGATATAGATATAGATATAGATATATATCTTTCTCTTATCTCATTGCTCCAGCTAAGACTTCGAGTGATGTGTTGAGAAAGAGCTCTGAGACTGGATTTTTTTTATTGTTTGTTTTTTAGGTGTTTGTGGATTGAGCAGGAACTCCTCACTGTGTATATTTCTAGGACAGCTGTTGGGGGCCCAGGGCAGGACTGCTATTGCCTGTGCCTTGGACAGGACTTGATACTTGGAATTTTCTAAACCCAATCCACCTGAGATCTCTTGTATGAACACAAATGTAAATGAGACTTTTTCATTGTCCTCTGAGCTATTCTAAGAGTCCAGACAGAGCAGAAGGAAGTGGAAACCCTGGGGGAGGGTGGAAGTAATGAAGACTCCGATGGTGTAGAGGTCAGGAATCAAGCTCAGCTGGCTACATAACCTCTCTGTAAAAATAAGAATATTTACATCTCAAATTAAGCAATTAATTGAGATGATTCAACAAAACATTATTCAATAGGTCACAAAGAAAAGGAAATGGATGTGGAAAAGGAAATTTTAGGGAGGAGAAGGTAATAGGATGGAAGGGATTGAGAGTGAGTAGGTGTGTGTGAATGTAACCAAAGTGCATTTTACACATTTATGAATTATCAAAGAGCAAATTTAATCAATGTTCAAATCATATTATTGAGTAGTCCCTGTGTTACTGAGTTGGAATTAAATATTGATACAAGGAATGTGAAGATGGATTCATTCATTCATTCAGAAAGTATTTACTAAGTACCTACTATCCATCTAATGAATAAGCTCTAGCATATGTTTTACTGAAGGAGACAGGCAAAGACAAAGCTAACTCAGTAAGTTTGGAGAACAGCAGGCATCAGTATGTGCTGTAGAGGAAAATAAGGTTGGTTAGGTGGCAGAGAGTGGGCAGTGAAAGGGTAGGCTCGTTCTAAATTGAGTACTCAGAGGTCTTTCTGAGGATGTGAAACTAAAGCATGTGCTAGAGACATACAGAGGAGAGGACCATAAAGAGGAGCAACCGAACAAAGGGGATAGGAAATGTGAATCCTTGGTTTGGACCTGTTTGGCCTATTCAAAGGAAAGCTAGGCTGCCTCTGGGGTTGAAGGATATCAAAAAGGGCAGGTATGACAGGAAATGACTTTATCCTACAGTAGATTTAGAGCAGAGATTTCCGTTTGCAAAATATCATTGTGACTGTTTTGTAGAAGAACTGGAGGCAGCAGGGGTCAGATGGAAGTCCAGGAAGAATTAGGACAGCTTAGACAGGGGAATGACAAGGAGATTGGAGGCTAGTTATAGAGGTTCCTAGAAGTAGTAGGTAGCAGGTATGTTATGAAGATAAAATTAATAGAATTTTCTGATAGTGAACTGTG
Source organism: Peromyscus maniculatus bairdii (assembly GCF_049852395.1). Taxonomy (NCBI): domain Eukaryota; kingdom Metazoa; phylum Chordata; class Mammalia; order Rodentia; family Cricetidae; genus Peromyscus; species Peromyscus maniculatus. The sequence goes on from NC_134858.1 coordinate 48,888,990, forward strand.
GAAGACAGAAGTCAGAAAGGAATCCAGGGATTTTAGTCTGAGCAATTGGGTGAACACTGGCATTATTCATAATGCTTGGGAAGAAAGTTGATGAGATAAGGAAGCCCATGATACAGTTGCATTTGGGCTGACCTTCAAATGTTCAGTAGATACATCCGATGGGATACCTATGTGATTATGGAGTCCTAGAGAGATGTTGGAGCTGATGATATAACTTCTGGGCCATCAGAATATGGATGGCATTGAATACAATCATCCAAGAGTTAGCATAGCTGGAGATGAAAAAATAAGAATCAAGCCTTTTGTAAACATTCTCTTTAATATTGAGGAGAAAAAAATGAACATGAAGATGAATGAGCTTCCATCTCAAAGAACTCACCAGTGTCTGAAGTATCTAGTGCTGTATCTGGGATATATCAGATGACCAGAAAACACTGCTTTTCCATATCTGTGCTGGAATTACTCACTGACTTTAAGTCCAGGCAGGAAACAGTGCTTGAGACAGCAAGGACATCTGTCTGCACTTTGGGGAAAGGAAGCCCATGTAAAACAAAAAGTGATGAGAGAGGCCAAAAGGAGCCTTAGTTTGTAGCTACCAGGATAATATTTAGCAAATTTCTTAAGGTCACCAAGTTTCACATTCTTTTGCTATAAATGGAAATAACAACAATAATAATGAATTCCTATTTTGCAATGCTTTTATGATATTCAAGTAAGAGGGTATATAGGAAAACACACTTTAAAAATTTTTATTTTTCTCAGAAGAGGTCTCACCATATGGGCCTAGCTAGCTTAGAATTTGCTGTTGATTTTCTGTTGCCACTGTTAAAATATCACAAATATAGATGCTAAACACAACACAATTTCGTTATCTTCATTTCAGTAGAGCAGATATTCAAAATGAATTTGTGTTTTAAAACCATGATGTCAGCGAAGCCTCATACTTTCTGAAATCTCTAGCACAGGATCTATTTCCATGCCTTTTCCAAACTCTGAAGGGTACTTACATTCCTTAGCTTGAGGCCCCACAGTAGTGTTGAAGCTATGCTTTGGTTTCATGACTCCCTTTTTACCTCTGATCCCACTTACTCTCTTGTGTGATTATAATGGGTCCACTCTAATCCAACACAGTCTCCTCTTCTCAAAGTCCTTAACTTAATCACATACGCAGAACCCCTTTTGCCATATAATATGGCAATTCTACAACTTGCTGTCTGCCTTCTAAATGATATATTGTTTAAAAAGCTGTCTTTTTTATCTCCTTTCTTTCTCTCTCTCTCTCTCTCTCTCTCTCTCTCTCTCTCTCTCTCATGTGTATGTCTGTATGTGTGTGTGTATGTATGTGTGTATGTATGTGTATGTGTGTGTATGTGTGCATGTGTGTGTGTGTGTGTGTGTGTGTGTGTGTGTGTGTGTGTGTGCGCTTGTAGAGTACAGAGGAAGACATCTGGTGTCCTATTTTGTCACTCTCCCTGTATTCTTTTTTTCTTTCTTTTTATTTATTCTCATGCATTTCCATCCCATTCATTTCCCCAACCCTTTGTATCCAGCCCCTGCCCTTGCAACCTCCCTGCCAAAATAAAATTTAAGAGAAAGAAGAAGAAAAAATAAAGGAAAAAGGAAAAGGAAAAAAATCAATCTCATCATGGAAGCTGTAGTGTGACACAGTAAGTCACACAGTAAACCCTTTTATCCATATATCTTTATTTGTAAGTGTTCATTGCAGAGGCCTCTGGTTTCTGCTGCACTATCGATGCTGGGCCCCCACTGAGACTCCTCTTAGGTATCCTGTTGTTGCCCTGTGTCATGGAAATCCGGCAGCTTTGGGTCTGCAGGACGGGTCCTTTCACATGCTCCAGCAGATCACGGATGGCTTGGATATTTTGGGGTGAGCTAACACATAGCCCTGCTTCTGGGCCTGGGTAGTTGCAGAGTTTGTCAGACTGCCAGCTCTCCCTTGACCTCACCACCAGGGTAAGCACTCTTGCTTAGCCCTAGCAAGTTCACCCCTTGCAGCAAGGAGCAAGGGGCAGGGCCAGCTCTCCTGCTTTCCTGTCTTCAGAGTTGGATCTCCCACACCTACACCTTCAGGGCAGGTTCTACTGTGTTACCCAGGCATGGAGTAGGGGGCCACTCTCCTGAGTGCTGCAGCTGATGGGGGCAGGGCCTGTCCTCCCACTCTTCTGGTTCAGGGCCAACTCTCCCACCTGCATCAGGCACTGATGGGTAGCAAGGCAAGGGGGGAGGGAGATGATGGCTGGAGGGGGTGTCTCCCCTGCCTGTGCCACCACATGACAAATGAGTAATGTGGATACCTCTCCCACGCTCACAACTTCAGGGCTAGCTCATCCACCAAGTCCACTGTATTCTTGACACAGTATCTTTCACTGAAGCTAGAGCAAGGCTGGCAGTCAGAAAGCCCCCAAATCCTCATAGCTCTACTCCTACAATGCTCTGAGATTGCAGGCATACATGCCCATACTTGGCATTTTACACAGGTGTTACATTTTTACACTCAGGTCCTCATGCTCTCAAAGCAAGTGCTCTTACCCAGTAAGCCACCTATCTTCTCAGCACCTGTGAAAGCTGTTTGTATGATAACAGTAACTAACACATTGGATATGGGTAAAGTCATCCAAAATCAAAAGACTTAAGAGAACTGTGTTGGTTAACATTGTCATTTTGACATAATCTAGAATCACCTGGGAAGAGAGTCTCCATGAGGGATTGTCTACACTCAATTGGCCTGTGGTACATGTCTATGGGGAGTTTGTGTGATTTGGTTAATTGATGTGAGAAGACCCAGCCCACTGTGAGCAGTACTATTCCCTAGGCAAGGAGTCCTGAGCTATCTAAAGTGGAGAAATTGAGCTGAGGACAAGTGAGCAAATGAATGTGCATATATTCATGTCTCTTTGCTCAAGTGCAGATGTAACATGACTAGCTGTTGAAGAGCCTATCTTGAATTCCCCACTGTGACAGATGGTAACATGTATCTGTAAATGGAAATCAACCCCTGTAGTTGGAGTTTTCTTCAGTCCCGCCAGGCCTACAGCCACTCAGACCCAAGAAAACACACAGAGACTTATTTATAAACTGTATGGCTGTGGCAGGCTTCTTGTTATCTAGTTCTTCTATCTTAATTTAACCCATTTCTATCAATCTATAAGTGGCCACATGGCTTGTGGCTTACCGGTACTTTACATCTTGCTTCTCAGGGTGGTGATGGCTGGCAGTGTCTCCTGACTCAGCCTTTCACTTCCCAGAATTCTCCTCTCTCCTTATCCCACCTATACTATATTTCCTGCCTGGCTACTGGCCAATCAGCGTTTTATTGATTAAACAATCAGAGCAACACATTCACAGCATACAGAAAGACATCCCCAGCAGACCCCTCTCTCCCCTAAGTTGCTTTTTGTCAGGGTGTTTCTATCCCAGCAACGAAGACGAAACTAGAACAGGGATCAAGCCAGAAATTCTAAAACTCAAGTGAGAAAAAGTACAAGAAAGGCAAATGGTCAGATAAACAGAAAGTCAATAAAACAAACATCAGAGGCACTAAAGAATCGTGACAAAAGAGGTACTAGGAACTACTTCAAGTTACCAACATAAGCATACGGTTCCAAAGAGATTCTCTTTGTAAAATATGTTCACCATAAAGGCAATAGATGAAAAAAACAAAACAAAACAACCCAAGAATATTGTTCATTGGAAAATAAGGCATTTGTGAATTTTGATGATGCATGGCCTCTACTTTTAATGATTATACATTTAATTATAAGTTTGTATTGTTTTTCTTCTCTCTCTGTCTCTGTCTGTCCCGCTGTCGCTGTCACTATCTCTCTGTCTCTCCTCCCTCCCCCCACCCTGTGTGTGTGTGTGTGTGTGTGTGTGTGTGTGTGTGTGTGTGTGTGTGTGGTGTGCAGGCCCCAGGCTAGTGTTGAGAGTCTTCTCTGATTGCTTTCCCCTTTATTCACTGAGGCAGGGTCTCTCAAACCCAGAGATCTCAGATACGTCTAGTCTAATTAGCCAGCTTGCTCCAATGATTTCCATCTCTGCCCTCGGAGACCTGAAATAGCAGGTGGTCCACTCCACCACCTGTCACTTATGTCAGTGCTGGGGAATCCAAATTCCTCACACTTTCATGGCAAGCACTTGACTTGTTCCTTGCACTATCACCCAACCCAATATGATTTAGTTTTTAATAATGGTTGTAATTAGCAAGCACACATAATTCCTGTAAATATAAGGACTAGCAAGTCTGAACCTGTTCTACTACATCAATATCTGTCATAAAACGCCCGAATTAATTCAGTCCTGTTGATTTCATAACTACTCTCTGTTGGCTGTTGAGCTAGTTGCTGGGAAAATAAATGTGCATATGGTACAATCTCTAAACCTGAGAATCGAGGGTCAGTGAAGATATGCTTCAAGCAGACACTATCCAGATGTGTGATGACTGTTATAATAGAAGTCTGCACAGGTTTGATGAAAGCACAGAAGAGAGAACCCAATATTGGTGAAAAAGAAACCATGCTCCTTAGCATGAGATAGAATAACTTCTATGACCTTCTTACTTATCCAGTCCCGGCTTCCATGATTGTCCCACTTGAGTCCAGATAGTATAACATGATGTTTAGAGGTATAGACCATGCCCCTAGGTAGACGTGCATCCTGCTATATACAGTAATCAATGGCTAAGTAGTCTTCATTTGCAACAAGGAGTTAATAATGCTTGCTTCACAAAGTTGTTATGAAGATGATAGAGATTATGTCAATAAAACATTTAGCAAGTCCTTGATACATAACCTGCCATAAAATGGAGCAGATGTCAGTGATTGATTGGTCCCTTGTTTTTGCTCCCCTGATACCAAAATACTTGTGTTTTTCTGAAAACAACTGAGTGTGTGGGATCTGTGTCTTGTCCTGGTGAATCTTTGCTTGTTCTTTGCAATTTAATGTAGACATAATTCACGGATTAGCTATACTTCCATCAGTGCCCCTACTATTCCAAACATGTATCTCATTTTAGCATTGATAGCAAGAAAACCTCAAACAGCATCCCTTGAGGATATGGACCATATGTGGTCCTACTTGTTTCACCAGTGTCTGACAGAAGTTAGTGTAAGAAAAATGATAAAAACTTAAGTCATCAAGATAAGAGTCAGTATTCTAGTGATTTCACACATCTTAAGTCATCTTGGCATTTGATCTGGTCATTCCAACATTGAGTGTAAATTAGGAAATAACCTTAGTTAGAAAAATTTCTCCAAATATAACAATATTACAGTGCTATTTATAATGTCATAGACCATAAAAGAAACCAAGAATATATGAATAAACACATGATCAGTATGGAAAATATAACAATGCAACAAGCTAACGCACAATCATAAAACACAATAGGTATAAAAACTAATGACATAAACTGAGAGAAAAAACTTAAAGGTACAACATAAATGTACACAGAGATCTCACATTGGCATAGAGAATAGGAACTGGAAGGAAGTGTGCAGGATTGTGGGATTTGAGTTTGGGGATTATATGTGATCACCCAATCTACTGAGAGTTCTGTCCAGCATTGGGGAAGGAACCATTTCAAATTTATTTTCTATGTATTCTGTATTAATTTGACAAAGTTTTAAAATAATGATGCACTATGATGCCTGGATTCCTGCTTTTCCCTAGGAATATTCAGAGTCCTGGGGACAGGCAGGATCAGAGAAAGACAGTTGCATTTCTTCAGAAGGGAAATTAGTTGGGGCTTCCAAATAGAGCCTTGTGGGCACAGCTGACAAGGAAACGTAGCCTGGAAAGAACACAAAAGTCAGAATAAGGTCATGTATAGTCTGAAAAAATGTGGTCAGAGAAGAGAAGATTAAAGCTTTGCATCCTGAAATGAAGCCATTTAGACAGCCAGGCTGAAATAAACGGGTCTCCTGCTTGACTATATTGTAAGACAGTCTCATCATAAGCTAATTCATCAGATTTCCCAGCCAGCAAAAAGTTAGAACCATGGAGCTGAAGGAAGTACATGTAATAAACTAGGTTAGGTCCATGTTGCTAGCAACAACTTCTCTCGTGATGAGAAGCAGATGCTGACTGATCACAGGTAGTAAGCACTAAGACACAGAAAGCCCAGTGAACAATGGGGAACCTCAGGAAAAATCAAATCTGAGTAAGATGTCACTGTGTGATAGTGTGCCACAGACTACAGCATCACAACTCACACTTGAAACATGATTTCCAGTAAACAGAAACCTAATGCCTTCCTTCTAAAGTCATGAAAGCCAATGAGAAAATGCATAGGGAAGCACTTTGTAACGTGTAAAACCTCACATTATTGGTCAGTTACTATGTTGGTACCTCTGTGTATGAAGGTAGTGGTACATAGGAAAGATTTTTAAATGCTTCTCTCGAAGCCAATAGAAGTTTTAATTGGCACTTCGGGTTGCGGTTTTCATTTATCTATAAATTGTTTTTATGTGAAATGCCTCATTTTCTAATATGGATGAATAAAAAAGACATGATCGCTCCACTGGGATAATGTCTTGAAACTTAGATCAAATGATTTATTCAAAGTCTTTCTTGAGCACATTGGGGAGGCAGGAGCAAAATAGCTTGGGCCATGGGGGAGGGGATGCCACAGATGTGGAAAGAGCGAGCAAAGAGAGGCAGCAGGTTGTCTAAAACAAACTTGCCTTACCCCCCACTTTCGTAAGTTAGCCAAGGCCTGGCTGTTAGGCTGTCCGCCAAATTCCAAAGGACGAGTAAATAAACAGTTAAGGCAAGTTACTCTGCAAATTTGCACACAGCCGCCCACACAAGCACTAAATTAAACTCATGCCAACTGAAAGCAGGCTGTGTGCAGCCAAAGAAGAGCTGTTAACCTGTCCTTTCTTCCTTAGGTACCCTTCCTGGACTTGAGCTCTGGCATATTTCCATAATGTCCAGAAGGGAAATAGTTAATGTGAGCCCTTTTCTTTGCTTTGGGCAGATCCACTGGTGCATAAGGCAAGCTCTTCGTCCTTGAGGAGGGGCTACAATAGACAGTGGTGTGGTCAGATTTATGCTTGTAGAAAAAAAAAACAAACCCATATTTCCTGAAATGTCTTAACTTAGACCAGCTCTAACTGGATTCTATTGCTGTTTGATTTCCAGAAGAGCATGTGCCCGATTGCCCAAGGGAATAGGCAATCCTCAGAATGAATATTGAAATACCCAGTCATTATTTGCTCTGGGGCACTGCCAGAGCTGCTGCTGCATGCATGGGCTTTAGTGGAACAGAATAAGGGACTCCTACTTTGAATACTTGAAGTCTTTCTCTGCAGTTCCTTTCAGAAAGGTTAAAATGAAGACCCTGCACAAGCCTAGTTGAGTCACAACAGGTATAATGAATGTTGTATGTGTGATCACAGAATTGGCAGTGACTCCCAGGGTCAAGCATTTGGAGCAGATCCCCCCCACACACATACCTTCCTCCACTTATAACTGCAGATGAACTGGTGAAAACCCAGTGTTAAGGACAGGTTTGGAAAAAGAGTTGTACACTAAGGATCCTGCCAGCCATGCACGTGAGCAGCATAGACTGCAGCACACATCTCCAGGGAGGCGTTTACACTTCCGTGAACCGCAGGCTTGTTTGGAAACTCACAGCATCTCACCAGGCATCCTTTGTAAAGGCAGAGTTTGTGAGAGGCAGAGGCAGCAAAGCATCTGAGCAATGGAATGGGCTGAGGATTCTCAAGGCATTTTTCTAAAGACAGGTAGTTCTAAAGGTCATCCTGATAACTGGGAAGGAATTTTATGGACTGGTCATGATTTTGCCTCAGGAAATGATATAGTTGAGACTAATCACGGTATTTAGGATCCCCTTTCTCTGTAATGATAGGCTGTGATTGCTTTGAAGGAAAGAATGGAAAGGAAACAAATTTTCCCTTGGAGGAATTGTGAATCTTCTCACCACTGGAAGACAATGGCTCTTCTCAAAGCAGGCCCCAAGCCTTCTTAGGAAATAACCTGTTTTAATATTGAGAGGTAACATTTCATTTAATTATAAAAAGTATACCATAAATTAAAAAAAAAAAGGTTCCTCCTTGCTCAGCCTGCTTCCCTTAAAGACTCCAAGGCATAAGGCTGCAGAGCCTTGCTTGCATGGGGAAAATTTGGACTGCTGGGTCTGACGGCAGCATTCCCACAAATAAAAGACTGGACCTTGATTTAGGGAGAAGCCAGAATTGGAGTTTCCTGTAACCATGGCAACCAAATCAGAAGCACATATTAATGGGAGGCAAAAGCAATTGGCAGTTTGCCTGGGCATCACTTAGAAGCATTAGCTTCTTAAGGTGAGTGCTGTAAATAAGAGAGCAGAGAAGCCAGTTAGGACCAGAATCAAGTTCAACATCTTTCACTCATTCTGCCTGAGGAGGCTGTTTCAGAGGCCTGAAGGAACGCTGTCTGTGGCAAAGGCGTGCCCAGGGATTTTCCATACAGAAGGGCTATGTGAGATCAGGGACTAGTTACCATGCTTGGGACTTATTTCTGGAATTTCGTGCATCTTTCTCATTGCATGCATAAGTACAGCACCATGTTTCCCCAACACGATCTTTGATTGTGATCTAGTTGTCTGGTGCTCCTGATGTGGACCAGTTCCTGTCATGGAAGCATCAAGGTATGTCCAGGCCCATCTGAACACAGATATTTGCTTTTTCACAGTGTGTGTAAGGTGTTAGGGGCCCTGTAGTGAAAGCTTTCAGATCTGCAATATAGAATTGGGATTATCAGGTAGATATGGTAGACAGACCCCACTTTCAGCCTCTGAAGACCTAACTTCAGAGTCAAGCTTGCTAACCTGTTTACGGCATAACTTTAGGCAACTTGTTTTAGGTTTAGTTACCCCATACATCAGATGGGGATAAAAGTTTCCACCCTGACTTGCCAGGATTAAATGAGATATCATAAGTCAAGGGAACTGGCTAACTCCATCAGAAAACAATTGCTCTTCCTGCTACACCCTCTTCACCCTTTTATTTTGCCATGTTTGAGAACCCTGCAATCTAGCTGTTACTGTCAATTTTATTTAATTCTATCTCACTAAATTGTGAGTTCTCTGAAGACAGGAATGCTACTTTTTTATCTTATTTTACAATACAATTCAGTTCTACATATCAGCCACGGATTCCCTTGTTCTCCCCCCCTCCCGCCCCCCTCCCCTTCCCCCCAGCCACCCCCCCATTCCCACCTCCTCCAGGGCAAAGCCTCTCCCAGGACTGAGATCAACCTCTGAGGTAAACTCAGTCCAGGCATTTAATTATAAAAAGTACACCATAAATTTTTAAAAAAGTTTCCTCCTTGCTCACCCTGCTTCCCTTAAAGACTCCAAGGCATAGGGCTGCAGAGCCTTGCTTGCATGGGGAAAATTTGGAATGCTACTTTTGCTTGCATCCCCACCCTGAACAGTTCTCATTTATATAGATTAGTATTCTTATACAATAGCAAGGAGTTCAACAAATGTTTGTTTAACTGAATTTAGTTTCATTAGGTTGAATTGGGCATATTTGAATAGAATTGCATTTATTGCCTTCTAATTTCCTCAGCTACTCCTTCCTGCTGGGTATATCTGTATTGGACAATAGACAGGGCTGAGCAGCTCAGGTGAGTAGAATCTAGAGTGGATTCCTGAGTTTGGGCTGGAATGGAAGCAGCACCATTGGAGGAGCATGCCCACTGTCTGCTCAGTGTGAGGTCATGTAGCCCAATCTTTTTGAGCAATGTTTCTGATGCCACCACTATTGTATTAGCTGAGACAATCCTTTTAATAAGTCTTTCTTAGTCTGTTTCTCCACTAATGAGCCCTCTCAAACAATACTTCCTCATCTCTAAGAAAGAACTATGTCCTCATTGGAGAAGAGAGAAAGATTAACAATGGCTTTGAATTGGTATTTTCCTTTTGATACTTGTGTTCATGTTGTGAATTTTAAACACAGACATTTGCTCTTTATTTTATAGATAAAATAATGGGATGCAGCTTTTAAACTTAAAAAAAAATCACTCTGAGTTAAATGATTGTAGGAATGGTTAAAGAATTAACCATTCTTAAAGAATGTAGAATAGTTCCATTATTTTTAACTTAAGGAATTTGTAAACTTGACTCCTGGTTCTAGAAGCACCAACTCTGCCAAGCTGCCAGAATGTCATAGCTGAGTCAAGGTGTTCTGTAGGGCCATCCTCCCATCCCCAAGGTTCTTTAACCATTCATCAGTTGGATACTTGTCTACCTAGCCATTTATGCTCTCAAACATGGGGATGATATAAACTCAGTCCTTCATGGTGTTTTCTGAGCTTGGATGTTTTGACGGTGCAGCCCTGTGATACTACTTTATTTGCTGTGGTCATTGCTTTTGTAGTCAACATTACTCCAGAAATGGCAGTGTGCCATCACTAAAGTAAGCTCTGGTGCATTTTTGGTTCTTCTAAAAGGGCAAAAAATGACAGTTGGTTCTTTACTAGAAGATGATATTATGGACTTTGCAGTGCAAACTGAGGAATTCAATGCTTCAATAACAGGAGCCAGACTAAAAGCGGATACTTCAATAGTTCTTCCTCTGCACTCAGGACCACTGCAGACCATTTCAAAGCCATGCATCTTTAGCTGATCCACTTCATGGACCTATGCGCAGGTGCTTTTTTTCACACTACCCTGTAGATGGAAGACTGTGACCCAGCGAGAGAGATACCATAAATCAGGTTGCTGTGGAATACTTCTGCCAGCCTGAGCTCAAGTTATAGGATTCCATACTCTTAATTACTGGCTATTTTTGGAAAGGGGCTTGGAAAAGCAAAACACTCATGCTCAAGAATCTCATTATGTTAAGTAATATTTTCCCATTTTTCTCATTAATACTCTTTCATGATGCAAATTTTGTCACCTCAATTTTTTTTTCTACAATCCCTTTAATAATAATCATTACTTAAAGGCCCTTAAGAGGAAGAATTATAGTCCATATCACCTTTCCTTCTTACTTTCTTTCTCATTGTTACTGAACCCTTTATTCCAGGAACTGAATTAATCCTGAGAATATGAACAAACAAAATAAAACAAGTAGCCGGGCGTTGGTGGTGCACGCCTTTAATCCCAGCACTCGGGAGGCAGAGCCAGGCGGATCTCTGTGAGTTCGAGGCCAGCCTGGGCTACCAAGTGAGCTCCAGGAAAGGCACAAAGCTACACAGAGAAAACCTGTCTCAAAAAACCAAAAAAAAAAAAATTAAAATAAATAAATAAAACAAGTAAACAAAAAAAATCCCCATATTTAAGAATTTCACATTTGGTGGGAGATAGACCAAAACAAATAATCTTTATGTCATTCTTGCATTTGCTAAATTAGTGGTATGCACAAGCATGCTTACATTCACATTGTACTTTTTGTTATAGAAAAGACTGCATGTTCCATTAAGCTGATGCCCAACTAAAACTTCTGGATTTTCGCAATTCTCTCCACCCCACACTGTGCAATCCAGTTTCTTATGTAATTTTTTTAGATTAAATATTTCTAACTTTTTGAGTGCAACAAACAGGAATTGGAACTGCCATACTGAATGTCATTTAAGTTGTAGTTAAAACACAAGCGCACTAAAAATAATTTATAAATTTACCTTCATGTAGCATATTTATAAAGCATTAGGAAACATGAATAAATTTCATGTCTGGACTCGGGTCCCATCTCTGATAAATATTATTAGGTATATGCAAACATTCAAAACAATTTTGTTATGAACTACTTCTTGTCCCAAGCATTTCCCACAAAGGATGCTGGAGCTGTCTTGTCTTCTGTCTGCTTTCAGCCAGTCATTGCACAACTTGGTAGCTTTGCTTTGTGTCTTCAGCATCCTCCCTGGCATGTCCTCTTCCTTCTGGTGTTTGCAGACTTACTGGGTGCACGTTTTCCATCTCCAGCAGCTTTATAGAGGAGGACAGTGTTTAGGCCAAAGCCCTATGACACTATGAAATGCACCACTTCCTGCTGATGCTTAGGAATGAACCACCCTTCTTTGGTCAGGGAACCAACTGTGAACTTTACTTCTTGGTGCTTGTTTTTTTACCTTTTCTAAATGGGCTATGTTACTAGTGGGCCTCATTAGATTATAAGAGACCATGGCATTCTGCTAAAATCAAGATATGTTCCCTATATATAGTATTCTTTGGCCTACTAAACAATAACCCCTTCAAAGAATGAAAGTAAATAAAGTTTTTGATTTGGGGCTCTTAACAACCACCATCTTCTTGTCTGTTCCTTGGCTATCTAATGAATTGCCCCACTTCCCCAGCTCCCCATTCCACTTTTTCCCCACCAGCTCCCTAGTCTTGAGGTCCTCCAGGTCACAAATGGAACTCTTTGTCTACAACACATAGCATACTTCTTGACATGTAACATGATCAATAAATTGTTGTTGAATATGAGTGAAACCATCTGTCTGTCCTATTTGGTTTAGGGTCAACTTTTACTCAGAATATCCCTTTGCTAAATTCCAGTAACAATTGCAAGCCAACTATATGATCACTTTTTGAAATGAATTACGTTAGTTATAGCTTATTAATACTAATCATTTTCAATAATACCAATGGATAACAAAAATGGAGCTTAATTTCTGTTTCACTTTACCTCTTCAAGGAAAAATTCCTTCATATTGAAAATGGTGCAATAAAATGAATAGAGAAGCTGTAAAAAAAAAAATCACCTGTCTGTTCCTAGTAAATTCAAGTTCACCTATTCAAAAGTACTAAAAAGAAAAACATCATAGCCACACCAGTGATGTCTGAGATGCTCCTAAGGGGATATCACAGAGCTAGTTATGCAAAGGCAAGCAATGTTCCAGTTTTCTAAGAGGAACGTGGTCCTGTCACTGAATGTGATTCCTGGACTGTTAAAGAAATGGTTTGTGAACATAGAGGAAACAGGAATGATGCCTTAGAGGCCGAGTTCAACTCCCTTTGTTCTCTTTGATAATGTTGCTGAACTGGTTCTATTGTTCCACAATTGCTCAGCCTCTGTTCATCTTGGAAACTAAACTAACTACTAGGGACATGGAAATAAATGGGCCAAATATGGCCCTTCCCACTCGAACTGAACAGTCTAGTGTAAGCACATAAATCATACATACCAAGCAAAACTTTAACCACTATGATTTTTTTTTTTAAAAAAAAAACATTTTTAATAGTTGACACTATTTAAAGTTAGAATTTCATGTGACAATATAGATTTTTAACTTAGAGTTAAAATGAAAATGAAACAAAAAAGCTCTCCCTCTAATAAGACACCACCACCAACAACAACAACAACAATAACAACAAACATACATTTTGGGTTAACCAACTACTCCTGGGCATGAGGCCTACCCTGGAGTGTGATTGATATACCCAGTGACACTCCATTGGCGAAAACTGATTTTCTGTTTGTCAGTGGATATGAATTGCAAATATCTTATTGGTTAGAGGCAGGACCCTGTGTCTACTCCCCCTTCTCAGTGATGGTACCCTATCTGGCTGGAACTTGTGCAGATCTTACTAATGCTGCCACAGTATCTGCAGGTCATATGTGCATCAGCCTGTTGTGTGTGGAAGACAGTTTCCTGGGAGTCATCCACCACCTCTGGCTCTTACAATCTTTCTGCCTCCTCTTCTGCAGAGACCCCTGAGGCTTGGAGGGAGCATATTGATAAATATATCCCATTTAAGACTGAGTATTCCAAAGTCTCTCACTCTCTACACATTGTTCTCTACACAATGGTTAACACAGAGACACATTGTTGGTCTCTGTGTTAATTCCGATCTCCTGGAAAACAAAGCTTCTCTGGTGAGGACTGAGTGAGAAGCTGAAGTCTACGTTTTCAAAGAGATAGACTTTCAAGAAGAAATGGCTTATTCTCAGATGCCTGCCCAAGGTCCACATCTTGTTATCAGTGATCAAGCCCCAAAGATTCTACCAACATTACCAATGGTTTGAGAGGTGCCACCCAAAGCACAGCCCAGGAAGCTCCACAGGGAGCTCAGTCAGGACCTGTGGTGTGTGAAAGACCAAGGATGACATGGCAGTCATGGAACCATAAACAACTTCTTTTGGAAATTGAGGAACCTTGTAATTGTTCACCTCCAGCCTCAGATATATTAAGGGAAATCCCCTGCTGGGTCACTTCCTCAGATAAGCACAGTTAGCAAATGACTTATCCCCTGGGAACAACAGAGAAATAGATAGAGGTAAAGACAGATAGACAACTAGATAGATAGATAGATAGATAGATAGATAGATAGATAGATAGATAGATAGATAGATAGATGATAGACAGACAGACAGACTTATAGTTAATTCATAAATATGGAGACTGTAGGTCCATCACATCTGTAGTAACATCCTGTGCTCTGTACCTGCTGCCCAGATTCATTTATCTCCATAGCCAGCCACCCTAGAATAACGTCATAAACTCTTATTCAATCTAGAGGACATAGGTAAGAAAAAAAATAATATTCCATGGCAGATGTGGGTAAGTTTCAGTATTGATCAGCCCAGGATACTATTCTTTTTTGTTGTTTTAACCACAGATTACCATTCCCTTGAGCAACTATAGGCCCTGGAAGAATCTCGAGGATGGTTTTTGTTCACTTCATTTTAACGTCCTTCAGAGATGCAAACACATATCAAAATACCCCTGCCTTATTACCAGTAAAAATGCATATAAAATTTTACTGTTAGGTAAACTGTTTCCAGCTCAAAGTGTATCCCCTTCTCTATTTATCATTCACCAAAATAGCCTTTATAAAGCTATCTTTTTCCATACCTGCTAGCAACAGGCTTTTTACCAGGAGACTGGGGTTAAGATTTAAAAGGCTGGAATTAACCAGTTATACAAGCAGATTCAAAAGCGGCAGCTTTAAGAACTTGCTTGGTGAGGGTTCCAAGAGCTGGCTGTGGAGCTCAACCCTTACCTTAGCTTCTTCATCTTATCTGCCAGGATATGAATGGAAACTATGAAGAAAAAGACTCAAGTATCTCCTCTCGCTCTACTTGCTCCTTGTTTTTTTTTTAATCTATCACATTTGCTTTCTTCTTGATAGTCATCTACACTGAAGACTTGGTAGGGAGTGAAATGTCATTTATTTCCCTCTCTCTCCATGTTCCCAAGAGCTAATAAACAATTGCATTCTGAGATCTGTTACTTTAAAGAAGCAATGTCAAGATAAGTGGGAGAGAGTTAACCACACTTTTGCAATTCTGCAATGGTTATGGTTCTAGTCTGTGTTTAATTCATTTTGATTTAATAAGTCTGCCTCTGAGCAAGATGACTCCAGAGACACGAACAGGATGAAACATTCACCTGCCTTCAAGCAAGCTGATGAGTCTTCTTTGATTAGAGCTGGTGATGCCCGTAGGGAGGCTACCAATCCTTGAGGCATGCTTCTAAATCATAGCTTGTGGGTATTGGCTTTCCTGGGGAACTCATACTTGTGTGAGTCTGTTGTCAAAGGACCTCAGCACAGTGAGGGAACAGTCCCCTAGGGCATTTTTTCAGCTCTATTTAGCAGTGGATAGATGGCCAGCACATACACACACACACACCACCACCACCACCACCACCACCCCCACGACAACAACAAAATTTGTATCTGACTTGGCTCTTGAAAAGAAAATACAGAAAGGAAAAAGTTAGGATCCACTCCACAAATTCAAATATAATAACTAGAACATTCATTAAAATTTTGATGTTTTTGTATTGTTTGATTACATCATCTTTAGACTATCCCATTTGCATGTTTGTTTATTGAAGTAACATTTTATTTAAAATGATTCCAAGTGGTTGGGTGTAATGACTCAAGCCAGTAATCCCTGTAGTCTGAGCCAGGAAAATTGCTACAAATTGGAAACTAAGATGAGCCACACTGTGAGTCCCTCCCTTAACAAAAGCTATACTGGGTGGCTTGTACAGAAGGTAGGATTTACTATTCAATGAGTTGCAGAGTAAAATGGTACCATGGTTATATGACTCTATGAATGTACTCACTCTTCTGAGCTGTACAATTAAAAATGGTTAATGAATAAGATATGTTCTGTGTAATTTACCATAATCAAAAAATTGATAAAATATTTAAAATTTCTAAGGCAATATAAATACCTCATTTTGTTGAAATTTCATATTTTCTTACTCTGCCAAAGTCATCTATCATTCTCATTACATAGATAGACAGACATCTATTAACAACATACATTTAACAATAATTAATATAAATCCTGATTTCCAGAGTGAGGACCAAATGCAGGCTGAAATGAAAGTTAAATATGTTAATGTGCTTTAAAAATATAGTGTCGCTACAAGCGTAAGAGTTTAGGATGGCGAGTTGTCTTGGTTTCCAATACAGATTCCTTATGTTTCCTAGCTGAATAGCTTTTAAAACAGGTTCTAAAGATATATGGCCTTCAGTAAATTATGGTGTTAATATACACTTTGTGGACTTGATATAAGGATAGGTTGAGGTGATGTATATGAAGTCACTGGCCCGTAGTATGATCCATGAGTAGTGTTGACCATTATCTGTGCGTACTCTTCTTTTTCTCTGTGCTTCTCCCATCTCCCCACACTTGGCCAAGCAAAAGAGCTACTTCCAGAAATCCTTAATGACCTAAACACACTCATTTTAATCCCTAGGACATTGGAGCGTGTTGGATTCTGTAATTTCTTTTATCACATGAATTTCAATTGCTTGCATATGTTCATCTTTCACTAGTTTATAAACTCCAAAATGAGGAACTGTCTTGTGCCTTTATGTCTTCAAATTTAGTGATGTTTGAAATATAAACTTAACAATCAATGTGATTTGGTCACTGAAAGACCTTATGTAATCTTGAAGAGTATTTCTAGAAACAGTGTGCTTTCTCTTTAAACACTTTGGTGCATGCATTCCTCACGTTGGATGGGATCTTATAGAATTAGCTGCATGGTGAAATTACAGCTACATGTCCCAAGTGTTTGGGAGTGTGGCTAAGAAGAAAGCAGGTGTGTCAAGCTTTCTCCCTTGAGAAACTATTCTGAGTCTGTTAATATGTTCTTCTGTGATAAATTATCCCTTTGGGAAAAAAATGAAAAGATGATAATAGTACATGAATATTTAGGGTTATTTGTTCAGCTTGAGTTAATGTTCATCCCCCATTTTATTACTATGTATTAATTATACAAAGAATGGATTTGGGGTGAAATTTTCATACAAACATTTCTTGTACTTTATAGGACTTTTGCATGTATATATACATATATATCATAAACCTTGACTATAATCAACATTCGCATCTATCTCATATTCTTCTTTGCTTAATTTCCCCTTGATTCCAATCTTTTTCCTTAATAATATCTCCTTTTCCTTTCATATCCCTCAAGGTATTAAAGCTAAGCCCCTTGACACTAGGAGATTATGCATTGAAAGGAGGCACTACCCATGAAAGCATATGGGATCTTGAGATAATAAGTACACTGGGAAAGGGGATGCCCTGGCAGAGCAGGCCACAGCTGTTAGGTTAATTTTGTTTTCTAAAAATAACATCTTGGTCAAGTAAAGCCAATCCAGCTATTCTGTGGAAGAAATGGTATCTCAAACAGACTGATTTGTCTTTACAAAACTCTGCTAAGTCATTGTATGCTTTTCCAGTATTTTCTTTCCCATCATTACTAACAGGCAAGATGCATTATATAAAAACCACATAATTGATTCTATAATCTTCTTATTAACACAAAGATGTCAAAGGCTAGTGTTTGTACATTTTGGTAATGTTCATGTGCTGAAATGGCTCATGATAAATAGCTAGGTACAAATGGAAAGGTCTGCTGAAATATCAAATAGGCAAGAACTGTGGAAAAGTGGATAATTCAAGGTTGGAGTGTACTTCAAAGAAATCTGAAGAAACTATTGTCAAGCTCTTGAGAACTTTTAGATTTTTTTTATTTTATTTGTTGTGTGTGTAATATGTGTGTGTATAATATGTGTATGGAGGTATGCATGCTTTTGTATATGAAATTGCACTTTCATGTGTATAAGTTCAGGTATGTGAATATCCCCACACACCTGTACATGTAGCTGTAGAGTTTTCTCACCGGGTCCTGCCAAGCCCCAGCAGTCCCTTAGCCCACTTATAAAATAAACATACAGATGCTTATATTATTTAAACTGCTTGGCCATTAGCTCAGGCCTATCATTGACTAGCTCTTACTCTTATATTCATCCCATTTCTATTATTCTATACTTTGCCACGTGGCTCATGGCTTACTGGTACCTTACATCTTCCCTGTCCTGGCGGCGGCGGCTGCAGGCAGTGTCTCCCTCTCTGCCTTCCCGTTCCCTCAATTCTCCTCCCTGTTAGTCCCACCTATACTTCCTGTCTGGCTACTGGCCAATCAGTGTTTTATTTATACAGAGTGATATCCACAGTGATACGAGTCAGATAACAACCTTGGATGAGTCTTCACCTTCCACCTTCTTTGAGACAGGGACTCTCTATTGTTTGCCAAAGCTAGCTATGCGCCCATCGCTACCTGTCTACCTCCTATCTACTTTTCAACTTACCCTAACAGCCGCTCTCCAGTGACCTGAACTTCCTTGCCATTCTGTTAGTTCTACCATGCCATGAAATTGGGTTCTCCTCACACAATCCATCTCAAGATGACAGCAATACATTTTAAATTGAGTCCAAGAAGGTCCAGAGAATATAAATAAGTTGGTATGGGAATCTTTGGGAAGTTCACTGGTTGTCTACCTTGTGTAAAAAAATAATTGAACCAAGGTTGGAATATAAACTCTTGCGCAGTGATAATGGATTTGACTAGTTGATCAGAGATCTAGGAAATAGATGAGAAAACTATACACAGTCTGGAGAAGTAATATGTGGGTAGTTTTGGTGGTGTGAATAGTAATGACCCCAAAGACTCATGTGTTTGAATGCTTGGCCCATAGAGACTGGCACTATTAGGAGGTGTGGCCTTGTTGGAATAGGTATGGCCTTGTTGGAGGAAGTATGTCACTATGGGGGTGGCTTTGAGGTCTTACATGCTCAATCTATTCCCAGTGTGGCACACAGTCTCCTTCTGCTGCCTGTGGATCAAGATGTAGACCTCTCATCTCCTTCTCCAGCACCATGTCTGCCCGTGTGCCACCATGTCCCATCATGATAGTGGACTAAACCTCTGAATTAAATGTAAGCCACCTCAATTAAATGTTTTCCTTTATAAGAGTTGCTGTGGTCATGGTGTCTACAGAATTGGAAAAGATCTTCACCAACCCCACATCTGACAGAGGACTAATATCCAGAATATATAAGGAACTCAAGAAATTAGACATCAAAACGACCAACAGTCCAATTAAGAAATGGGCTATAGAACTAAACAGAGAATTCTCAACAGAGGAAACTCAAATGGCTGAAAGACATTTAAGGAATTGCTCAACAACCCTAATCATCAGGGAAATGCAAATCAAAACAACTCTGAGATACCACCTTACACCTGTCAGAATGGCTAAGATCAAAACACTGAAGACACTTTATGCTGGAGAGGACGTGGAACTAGGGGAACTCTCCTCCACTGCTGGTGGGAATGCAAGCTTGTACAACCACTTTGGAAATCAATATTATGCTTTCTTAGAAAATTGGGAATCAATCTCCCCCAAGACCCAGCTATACCACTCTTGGGCATATACCCGAGAAATGCTCAATCATACCACAAGAGCACTTGCTCAGCTATGTTTATATCAGCATTGTTTGTAATAGCCAGAACCTGGAAACAACCTAGATGCCCTTCAACTGAAGAATGGATAAATAAATTGTGGCACATATATACAATGGAATACTACTCAGCAGAGAAAAACAATGACATCATGAGGTTTGCAAGCAAATGGATGGATCTAGAAAAAATCATCCTGAGTGAGGTAACCCAGACTCAGAAAGACAAATATGGTATGTACTCACTCATAGGAGGATACTAGATGTGAACAAGGATGACTGGACTGCTACTCACATAATCACTGAGGCTACCTGGAAAATAGGACCCCAAGAAAGACATGGGGATTGACCAATGACGGAGAAATGGATGAGATCTACATAAACAGCCTGGATGTGAGTGGGGCAATGAAGGGCGAGGGTCGAGAGAAAGAGAGCTTGGGGGAGCAGGAGATCCCAGCTGGATCAAGAACAAAGAGGGAGAACAAGGAATAGGAAACCATGGTAAATGAAGACCACATGAGAATAGGAAGAAGCAAAGTGCTAGAGAGGCCCACAGAAATCCACAAAGATGCCCCCACAATAGACTGCTGGCAATGGTTGAGAGACAGCCCGAACTGACCTACTCTGGTGATAGGATGGCCAAACACCCTAATTGTCATGCTAGAAACCCCATCCAATGACTGAGGGAACTGGATGCAGAGATCCACAGCTAGGCCCCAGGTGGAGCTCCGGGAGTCCAATTGGCGAGAAAGAGGAGGGTTTATATGAGCGAGAATTGTTGAGACCAAGGTTGGATAACATACAGGGAAAAATAGCCAAATGAATGGAAACACATGAACTATGAACCAATGGCTGAGGGGCCCCCAACTGGATCAGGCCCTCTGAATAGGTGAGACAGTTGATTGACTTGATTTGTTTGGAAGGCATCCAGGCAGTGGGACTGAGTCCTGTGCTCAGTGCATGAGTTGGCTGTTTGAAACCTGGGGCTTATGCAGGGACACTTAGCTCAGCCTGGGAGGAGGGGACTGGATCTGCCTGGACTGAGTCTATCAAGTGGATCTCAGTCCTTGGGGGAGGCCTTGCTCTGGAGGAAATGGGAATGGGGGGTTGGCTGTGGGGAAGGGGAGGGGCGCAGGAAGGGGGAGAACAAGGGAATCTGTGGCTGTTATGTAGAACTGAATAGTATTATAAAATAAAATAATAATAATAATTAAAAAAAAGAGTTGCTGTGGTCATGGTGTCTCTTCACAGCAATATAAACCCTGAGACAGAAGTTATAATAGAGTATAAAAAAAATGAAGATCTTTATCACATGTTAATGGCCACCAAGGAACATTCTTTCACAGGAAAGGCATTTAACAATTAAATAGGCAGAATGGCCTGGTCATTTACTGTCAGCTGCCCCCTATCTTTGACAAACAAGTACCAGCACAGTTGCTTTATAATGCAGAGACATCATGGGCTCACCTCCTGATAAGTATTGCTGCAGCCAAATATCCTACCTGCCAATAATGAAACTAATGCTGATGCATCACTGCCTCTTACAGAAACCAGCCAGCTACTTAGCAAGCATATTTCAGTGTATTATCTTGAAACCAGAAATGACAACAATTCATTTTGACTGGATTTGACTCATGTAAGAGATAGGGGTTACCTTTTTGCCTCAGTGTCTCACACAGCACCACCCTCCAGGGCTTTACAGAGATGACACCTTCAAGGATAAAGTGTTCTCCAGAGCAGTATAAATTCTGTTAACAGTCTTAAATAACCTTCTGGGACATTTTTTTTAGTACTCCACTGCCAAATTATACTAATAAATAGACAGGATCATCAGCCACAATCCCACAAAGACATGATGACCAAGATATAAAGCCCTCAGGAATGAGGAAATGATTTATTTATCACACCAATTAAACCACTTAGACCTAAAGAATTACAAGAGAGAGGGTGAAGGTGATCTAGAATAGGTAAGAACCTTCTGGTGTGTAGTAGTTTTCTCCAAGATTAAAACATTCCATCCTGCTGGGAAACTCCTTAAGTAGGAAGGTAAACAACTCAAAATAGCTTCAGGAAGTCCCTAAAACTGACTAGATTCTCTAGGCTCCTTCTTCCCAAGAGCAAACAAGCCAAGCTGCTTGTCACTTTCAGATAAGCCAAGCTACTTGTCATTTTCAGACAAGCCAAGCTGCAGCGAAGACTCCAAGAACAGACCAGTTGTCTGAAAGAAGCAGAAACCAGCTGAGCTACCTGGAAGAGGTTTAGACCAATTGAACCACTTGGAAGAAGCACTCTCTGACCTGTTGAGGAGCCCACACACTGTGCAATGTGCTCTGGGTTTCCAGTCTGGGTGGGCTTTGATGATGCAGCTGTCTGTGAGTCATTTCTGCACATGTAAGTGACTTCAATGTAACTCATTGGTTTACCAAGTTGAACATTGGTAGTAGCCATACTTTGCTCTGTTGTCTGGAGTCAGTAGACATATGTAGTGGTACATCTCCCCAAAAAAAATTTTGTCTCACAGCACTTTCATACCAGCTATAGGAGCAAAGACTACACAGCGTACTTCACACCTTCCTCTTGTACTTTTCCAGAAAGAATGAGGGAAACCAAAATCCTATAGATCTTCCCAGATGCTATAAATATCTTACATGAAGCAACAGGATCTGAGATTGCCAAGAAGTGAATTCTAGAACCTTCTTCATGACCGATATAAACTTGCTCCAATAGCCACAAGTGTAGATGTAACCAACCATCTTATTAAATAAGAAACACAGAACCAATGTAAAGAAGAAAGCCAAGAGGTCAGAGCTAAGAGCTAAAACCTTACCCTTCCTCCTGCAGTGGTCCTACCTCTCCAAACCGGAGCTACTTCCTGTGTTAAAATCTTTAGATAGAGTTTCTGTCCTGCCTTCTCATTGGTTGTAAACCCAATCATATGACCGCCTCGTCATTGCCTGTCTGTATAGACCTCCAGGTCTTCTATGGTTGGTATTGAGATTAAAGGCGTGTGTATCCAATGCTGGCTATATCCCTGAACACACAGAGACTTACCTAGCTGTGCCTACCAAGTGCTGGGATTACAAGCATATGCCACCACTGCCCTGCTTTCCTATGGCTTGCTAATAGCTCTGACCTCCAGGCAACTTTATTTATTAACATACAAATAACATTTTAATACAAATAAAATATCACCACACAAGTGCTTCCTGAAAAGAAGCATGAATGTGTCCCTGCAACGCTTATGGTCTGCTGAAGGGAGATAAGGTACACAAGGTTAGTCCCCTTTCCTCAGGCCCCAGGGAAGTCCCATGCAGTTTCAGTCTAAGTGGGTCCAGTTCTATTGTCTCAACAGTGGACATCATTGAAGATCAACACTTCAGAACTTCTGACTGGGTCTGGAGGCCTTTGTTGCAGCTATATCACAGGTCCATAATTCTATCTACTTCCTTCATTCTGCTCATTTGCTCCTGGGAGCACTTTCTGCTTAACCTGCTGCACACAAATCTAGCACCTCCTGATTCTTCCTGGGGATATAAGGCTATTTCAAGTAGCTTCTTGAGTAGTTATAACACGCAAAGAATGAGTATGAGAACCAGCCAGAAATTTTAGGACTCCATGCCATAGAGGTTAAAAGCCTGGGGAAGAAGATAAGAGAAAGAAATAGGGCAAGGCTAAATATGATCAAAATACATTATATACATGTGTGAAATTGTCAAAGAATAAATAAATCATTAAATAATGGTATAAGCTGACCTAGGACAATGAGGGATGTAAGAGTGGGGCACATGGGAAGAAAGGGGACATACTAGAGAGCTACTTTAATAGAAGCAGCCATGTACCATTCTACTTCAACGTGAGGATTAAGAGGGAGCTATGAGCACACACAGTTAGGCCTTTGGGAGATTTACAGAATGATGGCACTGTTGCAAATAGCTTCCCAGATGTTCAGAACATGACAAGAATGAGTGTGAGAACCACTAGAAATCTTAGGACTCCACGCTGAGAGGCTATAAGCCCGGGGAAGAGGAGAAAAGAGAGAAATGAGGAAGGGCTAAATATGATCGAGCTACATTATATACTTCAATATAGTTCGTGGAAAACACCTAAGTTGAGAGATCAGTGTCAGCTCCTCAGCCATCCTTGTGAAGAGACTTCTTTTCTACACATTAAGGATCACTAAGGGTTAGCACCACTGGGCCACAGCTGGAAGGGGAATGTAATAATAAGGTTTCCTCTCATTTTTCCCACTTCCAAACCTGAGGTCTTTTATCAGAAATGCTCCAAGAGATAATCTGTCTTTATAACATTTTTAAAAAATAAAAATGAGCTAGAACATGACTATATGGTATGCCAGATAGACAGGTAAATAGGAAAAGCTTTAACAAACCAGACCATTTTATTAGATATGTACCTAAGGTATGTCTCTGAAGACAGAGTATCTTTATGCTACAGAAAAGAATATAAGTGGCAGACAACTATCAGAGGCATTCAAACCATATCAGTCTATATGAAAATAATCGATAAAATAACACAATGTGGCCAAGATGGCCTCTTCTGTTATGTAGTCCACCTGCCATGTGGGAAACTTCCGTGGTTGTTAGACAGCTTCATATGTTCACATAATGAATTTTAGTCATCTCCACACACACCCCATTCCCTTCTCGTCTCTCTCCCTCTCCCTTTGGTGTCCTTTCCCACAACCTCCCCCAACTCTCACGTCTTCTTTTCTTATGTGACTTGCTGGGTTTAGTCAAAGTACCGTGCCTGTGCACGGGCAGGAGGTCATTTTCTGTGACAAGAGTAACTTGCCAGTTGCTACACCACTGAGGAAAATGTTCCCCCTCCCCCAACAACGATTAACTGTCAGTGCTCCACCAGGAAGGGGTGGCTTTTCATGGACACTTCCCCCCATACATGATGAAGTGTTGGTATGTCCAGTCTTGTGTGGGTCGTGGGCAGATAAACACAGCTGCAGCAAGTTCGTGAGTGCAATAGCAATGTTATAAGCAGAAGACGTCATTCTAGTGCACATCGCCCCATATTCTAGATCCCCATTCTTTCCACCTCCTTTTCCAAGATATTTCCTGGCCCCTCACTCAGAAAATCTCTTCTTCTCAGCACCTTGGTCAGTTATGGGTTTCTGAATTGACTACTGCCTGCTGAAATAAGAAGTTTCTCTGATAAAGGCTGGGCAGCACTAATCTATAGTTATGAACAAGAATCTTTGGAAGGCAGTTTGACAACGTGACCATTCAGTAAAGCAAAAATAGATTCCCCCTAAGGGTCTATGACTTTCCCAGCCATAGGCTCTTGACCAGGTTTACAGAACCGGGAGTTCCTTCCTGCCCAGCAGACCTCAAATCCAATCATAATATTGGGGGTTTGTTACCCCCACAATAGTCATGCCACTATTTCACTAGAAGGCATATCTTGCCTGGTGGGTTGTTATTGTAGTCTGCAGAATTCATAGCCAGATAAAGCTGTTGATTACTTTTTTTTCCTACGAGAAGTCTACATAGCACCTTCTGACACTATGAAGGCTAGCCAATAGAGAAGAAGCTCCCAGCTCAGCTCTGGTTTGATTTTTCTGTGTCATGTGACCAAAGTGTACATTGCCTTCATTAATGAGTACTTAATTGAAATTCTGTTTTTGAATTTAATTACACTGAGTCCTTCATTTATATAGTCATTAGGCTGTTTATCTTCAATAGTCATACAAGGGTATTATAATCAGTTTGCACAATGCACTGCAGAAGAGGGTTTAGTGCATCTGGGCATGTTTACTTTCCACTATATGTTATTCCTAATAAATGTGATTGAAGGGCAAGTCTTCACTGCCTTGCAATCTTAGGGCAGTTCTTCATATACAACTTGACAATTTGATAGACCAAACTTGTCTGTGATTAATTCCTGTGCCTTCCTTTCCTTTCTTCTTTCCCTCCTTCAATTCTCTCTTTCCCCTCTCTCTTTTCCTTCCTTCTATATCATTTTCCCTTTCCCCTTCTCTCATCTCTCCATTCCTAAACACTGATCTACAGGCTTAAAGAGTCACAAGTTAACTCTGACAGTTCGTGGAATGTGATCACACGGGGATAATTCTGTGTCTGTACGTGCTCCAGTAAAGAACAAGCTACATGTGTGAAACTTCAGCCAATGAAATACTTAAATCCAGAATTCTCCAATTTCTCTATTTGTATTTCATTAGCATTTGGGAGAGTGCCAATGTTTGGTTAAGCTAAGTCCTGCTGATGCTCTTGTCAAGATAACATAAAAACGCAATGTCAGCTGTAATTTTATCTTGTCTCGTCTTAATGTCCCCCTACAGTGCAGCAGTGTGCCTATGGCAATAGCCTGTGATATATTGGATACATCTTCACTTGATATGTCCTTTCTACAAAACTGTTTCTCACCTTGTCCTTGGATTCAATGTAGATTTTACCTAATATGCCTTTGCACCCAAAGACTTAAAAGAATATGCATTGCTGCTTTAGTACAGCTATGATATATTCCCCCAGAAATGAATGTGTATTTCTCTCCTTCTTTGCCACACACAGTATGCAAACAAAAAACTCTGCCTGATCGCCTGACCTGGGGAGCATAGCCCTTAAGCAATGCCACATGCTTAAGCATATTTCTGTGAAATTTAATATGCTAAAAACCCCTTTAAACATTCATGTATATTTTATTTCTTTCTGTTCCTTGCTGATTACTCAAACATTGCTGTGTGTCAACACGGGCAATTTCTTCTCTCATCAGTCTCCTCTTCCTGAGGTATAACACCTGCCAGTAATTTAACATCAGAGCATTTTGTCGCTGGAGACAACCTCCTGTGCTTTAATGATCTACTCACATAAGAAAGCAAAGTTTAATTTGCAGGGGAATGCATTCCCATCATTTCACCCTTAGTTTCATGGTCTCTGGTTTTCATAAGGACTTTTTGTATGGCTTGGGAAAGATGACTAGAAGGATCTGTCCTTTCTCTCTTCCCCTCCTCCTCTTCTTTCAGGACCAGAGACATCACAAGGCTTATAGAATCAATCACTCCAGAATTAACCTGTAACTCTAGCATAGGTCTCAGGTTGCAGGGACACCCATGTCTATATTAAACTTTAGATAATAATAGTAAATGTCACTTGTGTGGATGTTGTTTATTATATAACATGTATTTTACCTTCATTCATATCATATATAGCAGCTCAATGAACCCTTAAGGTTAAGTACTAGATATATTTGAATGGAAGTTCCGAGTATTTAAGTAATCCATCAGTGTTTACACACTTAAAATAGGCTCCAGGAAGCAGGTAAGTTCATTCTTTGACTCCAAATGGCATTTCTCTGTTTTGTGCTAGTGATTCTTAGAAATATTGTTTCTTTACATATTCATAAACCTAGACACTTTTAAAACATTTTTACATTCAAAGATTAGCAAGTTACTAATTTTAAATTCTAGGCATTCAAATCTATTAGATATGAATATAGTAGATAAAAATGCCAGGATATGTGGTGATTAATAAAAATGTTCTCTCCCCCATATAAACACTGTGATTTTTTTCTTGTCTTTTGCTTTTAATTTGTGTGTGTGTGTGTGTGTGTGTGTGTGTGTGTGTGTGTGTCACATGTTTCCCATGGTACACATGTTGAGGAGATGGTAACCTTTGGAGGTTGGTCTTCTCTTTCCATCATGTTAGATCCCAGGGATCAAACTCAAGCCGTGAGTCTTTGCAGCAAGCTCTTTGACCCACTGAGCCATCTTGCAGGCCTTTGATCTGTTTGAATGAAACAGTTTTCAGAATTCATATTTTAAATCAACTATAAAATGTCTCCGTTCAGAGGCCATTTCCTGCAATGTTTTTGTTAGCCCAGCCTTCTTGGAGGTATGAAAGTCATGAGGCAGATAGATTCAAGGTTAATTGCTACCCAGAGAAGGGCCTGTTTTCAAAGCTATAAACCCAGAGCAGTTGCCCTCCTGAAACTGGCTATCAATGTTCACTAGGATATTGGGTCAGTTTTTATATTAACTCAAAAGTAATAAATTAGCAAAGAAACTCTAATAGTATTATTAAACAAGACTGATAAATCACTAAATCAAACAATAGATTGCTTTCAGAATCATTAGCAGTTTGATATTAACTACATACTAGATCCATCACTAGATAATCCAAATTTTACCATTTTTTCTGAAACAAAAAAAAATCTTGCGATTTTAAAAATTCTGAATATACCACTGTGATTTTTGCACATATCTATAGTTTTATGAGTTTTAGAGATTGTACCACTCACTCTAGAAAACAACAGAATGAATCTCAAAGGTAGTTGAGCCTTCCTCCCTGGCCTGTTTTTGAAGTTAATAACAAGTGGGATCCAACCAAAGTGTAAATTTCCAAGTACTATGTTGGTCTCTTTCGTAAACAGAAAGCCTATATCCACAGGTTTGATCATTCCAGAAGCATCCTGACTGTGTGTCTTACATAATTGTGTAAACAGCAAAATCCTTTTGTTTCAGAGACTATATCCAAAAGCAATCTGTTGTCTTTCCAAGGCTATTTTTTAACATTTTTTGAATATTTCATATATGAGTACTGTATTTATAACATTTCTATCTTACCTTCTCCCCTCCCTCTCATATTCATGACTTTCTGTGCCACACACACTCTCTCATATTATGACTTCTTTAATTATTATTGTCATGTACATATATATTATATACATATATGTAGATATAAATACAGTCTGCTAAGTACATTTAGTGTTACTCATGTGAATATGTGTTTAGGGCTGATCACTTGGATTAGATAAGCTACAAGAGGGCTGGTCTCTAGAGAAGACTGATGCTTTTTCTCTCATAGTCATTAATTACCTGTAGCTCTCCATCTAGGGTTAGGGCTTTGTGAAGTGTCCCCACATTGGCATGTCAACTGGCACTGTCATTGTGTTTTCAGTTTCCCAATTAACAATCATAAGCACTTGGCTATTGTTCCATAGACTCGTAATGTAAAACATCTCCAGATCTGCTTTCTTTGCAGAATTTAAAGTAAGTGTAGGGGGAAGGGGGATGATGTGGGAAGAAAGATATGCAAACAGAAGGCTTTGAAGAGGTATACAAACTAGGATTTATGACATTTTCTTCATTTTGTTTTCCTCAGGAAAGCTTGTCTCCTACTGCAGGATTAAGTAGGAAAATAATGTTCAGTGGTATTGTGAGAACCTCACACTCCCTGCCCTTCTCCAATTTCTTTTATTTCTGGAAAGCATGCAGAGCCATAAACTCTGTAGCTACAAAGTTCAAATTCTGATCTGGGCTGAAAATCGCACCAGGTGTGTTTTACTAGATCATAAAATTGAATTGGGCCCTGAAAGTCTTAGGAATCAGTGGTTCCCCTCCCCGGCCCCCCACCACCCCATACAGCATGTTTTTCAAGAAAAAAAAATGACTATAGAAAATAATAGGCCAAACCAAATCAATTACTAACTCACTGTAGAAGGCTGTCCCTGTGGTGACGTGTGTGATTGCACACTCACACACCAGAGACTAGAATACTGGAAAACCATAGGCAGTAGAATCACGTAGGCCTGGCTTGAATGTGTTCCTGTCTCATGATTTGGAAAAATAATTTTGTTCTTTATTATTTCATCTGTCTTCAGCTCACCAAAAGAGGAATCCACCACACAATTATTGTGAGACTACATGAGAGAGGGCACATAAAGAGCCTCAAAGTCGTGCAGCCTGAGTTAGAAGCCTGGCAAGTGGCTTAATTCCACGAAAGGCATCCTAACTTCTAAAAGCATTGTGAGCATTTGTGAGAGCACACTGGGTTTTGCTTTCCCTCCAGGTTCCCAATGTAGCTTTCTGTGTTGCCACTGAACATTCTCCATGTGCTTAATGTATATCAAATAAGTGTTCAACTACAATTTAGAATCTAGGGCAAAATTCATTTGAAATTTTAAATTTCATTCTGAAAAGAAGTGATGTGCCTATTCACAAAGGCGCTGTTTTATTGAGTCTCTAGGGATTTTAAAAAATATTTTTTGTTAATAGCTTTTAGAAATAGAAAATTAAGTGTAAGAAGAAATAAGATTTTTATTTATAGAATTAATTACTGTGAAGAGTTAACAAATTAAGTTCTTTTCTTCATTTCAAAGAAAAATTAGTCTTGTAAAAACTGATTGTGTATGCTAATATTATAAGATAAAGCAATTCAGACTGATAAAAAATTTTAATCCCTTTTCCAGAAATTACTATTTTTATACAATCATCAAAAAAGAAGTAAAGACAAACACTTTTTATACTTATTTATCAAAAACAAGTTTATTCAAAATAATGACATTCTACATTTATATTCTTGTCAGACCATATATGTGTGTGTGTATATATTTATGTATATATGTATGTAAAATGAATGAAAGCAATAATAAGAGAGAAAGGAGAAGGCATTAGTGTTATTTGTCCATGGTACCTTCACTATCATAAAACAATAAATATGTGTTATTTGTAAGTCAATTAGATTAGTCCTAAATGTAGAAAACACTTAAAACAAAAAAAAAAAGCATAACTGATACGTAATACAAGTAGAGAAATGCAAATACGCACGACTGAGTAACATCATCAGAGATTCTAAAAGATAAGAGCAGTCTCTAGATAAGCAGTCTCTAGAAAACCCACTGTAAATAAAGACACGGGACTTCAGGAGACTGAGGCAGGAGGACTGGGAGTTCTGGGCTAGCCTGGGCTGTGTGGAAAAGAACTAATACAGATTGAAAACTAATAGATGAAAACTAGATCAAGTTATTCCAGTTAAAGGACACAGGAGTGACTACCCCGATTTCACACAAAGCATATTGCAAAGCCAAGAAATATCAGGGATATTAAAAAATTATCAGAGGATATTGTGTTACAGTAAAAGGGTAAATTTTCCAGAAGATGAAACAATACTAAATAGGTATGTACCTCAAGGCAGGACACCAAACTATGTATGGCAATAATAATGATAGTAGTAGAAGTAGTAGTAGTAATAGTAGTAGTAGTAGTAGTAGTAATAGTAGTAGTAGTAGTAATAGCAGTAGTAGTAGTAATTATACTAATAATAATGGTTATAGTGGTAAATACAGCTCCAAGAAAAAAATCAAATCGATATATCATAGCTGGAGACTTCAACACTTCCCTATATGAAGTGGTTACAGTCAGAAAACCAGTAAGTGCATGGTTGAGTCCACCAGCACCATCAGTCCACAGGAAATAATGAGTATTCATAGACTGTACCATCCAGCAACAGAGAACACATTCTTCTCATACTCAACATGGAACATTCGCCAAGAAAGGCCACATTTGGAGCCATAAAACACACTTTAACAAATATCTCTCTACAAGTCCAAGCATCATCAGACCTGCAATGGAATGAAACTAGCAACAATAGAAAAATGCCAAAGTCTTATTGAACAGCACATTTCTAAATAATGTATTTTATTTAATAAATTAATAATTTCTTTAATAAATAAATAAATAATAAATATGTTATTTAGAAATGTATATGAGCAAGCATCCTTGTGCTATGACTGAGCATCTTTTGGTTATATGCCCAAGAGCAGTATAGCTGGGTCTTGTGATAGGCTGATTCCCAGTTTTCTGAGAAACCACCACACTGACTTCCAAAGTGGCTGTACAAGTTTGCACTCATACTAGCAATGGAGGAGTGTTCCCCGAGCTCCACATCCTCTCCAGCATGAGCTGTCCTTTGTGGTTTTTATCTTAGCCATTCTGATAGGTGTAAGATGGAATCTCAGAGTTGTTTTGATTTGCATTTTCCTGATGCCTAAGGATGTTGAACATTTCCTTGTTTCTCGGCCATTTGAAATTCTTTTTGTTGTTGTTATTGTTGTTTGTCTGTTTTTTTTTCTTTTTTAATTTTATAATTAATTTAATTTTACATATCAGCCATGGATTCCCCTGTCCTCCCCCTCCCACTCCCACCCCACCCTCCCCCTAATTCACCCCCCATTCCCACCTCCTCCAAGGCAAGGACTCCCCTTGGTATTCAGCTCAGCCTGGTAGATTCAGTTGAGGCAGGTCCAGTCCCCTCCTCCCTTCACCTAGGCTGAGCAAAATGTCCCAGCATAGGCCCTAGGTTCCAAAAAGCCAGCTCATGCACTGAAATTCTGTTGAGAATTCTGTTTAGATCTGTACCCCATTTTTAATTGGATTATTTGGTTTGTTGATATCTTGGTCGTTGATATCTTTGTTGATTATTTGGTTTGTTAAGTTCTTTATATATTTTTGACATGCTCAACTATGTTCATAGCAGCTTTATTTGTAAGAGCCAGAAACTGGAAACAACCTAGCTGTCTCTCAACTGAGGAATGGATAAAGAAAATGTGATACATTGACACAATGGAGTATTACTCAGCTGTTAAAAACAAGGATACCAGGAAATTTGAAGGCAAATGGATGGAACTAGAAAAAAATATCCTGAGTGGGGTAATCCAGACTAATAAAGACAAATGTGGCGTATACTCACTATTAGTAGATATTAGCTATAAAATAAAGGATAACTATGCTATAATCCACAAACCCAGAGGGACTAGGTAACAAGGAGCATTCATGGAGGGATGTCCGGATCTCCCTGGGAAAAGGAAATAGAAGAGATTTCGTGGACTGAAGGCAGATGGGGATAGGAACATGAGCAATCAGGTTGGAGGTTAGCAGAGGGAGAGAGAGTAGTGAAAGAGACTACTAGAAAGCAGGGGCGTTTGGGGTTAGGTAAAAACCTGGCACAAGGGAATCTCTCGGGAATCTACAATGATGACCCCACCTAAAACTCCTAACAATAGTGGATACATAACCTGAGCTGGCCATCTCTGTGGCCAGACTAGTGTCTAGCCCAATTGTCAGCAGAGAGACTTCATCCAGCAACTGATGGAAAAAGATGCAGACCCACAGCCAAACATTAGGCTGGGTTAGGGGAATCCTGCAGAAGAGGGGAAGGAAGGACTGTAAGAGCCAGAGGGTCGAGGACACCACAAGAAAACTCACAGACTCAACTAACCTGGGCTCATAGGTAGGTGCTCACAGAAACTGAAGAGAACCAGGAGCCTGCATGGGACTGACTGAGGTACTCTACATAGATGTAGCAGTTGTGTAGCTTGGTCCTTGTGGGACTCCTAAAAGTGGGAGCAGGGACTGTCTCTGACTATTTTACTGGCGTGTGGGACCCTGCTCTTCATACTGGGTCACTTTGCCCAGCCTTAATACATGGGGAGATGCTTAGTCTTACTGCAACTTGATATGCCATGTTTTGTAGATACTCGTGGGAGACCTGCCCTTTCCTAAACAGAAACAGAGAAGGTAAGGATTAAGGGGTGGTGGTGCGAAGACTGGGAGGAGAGGAGGGAGGGGAAACTGTGGCCTGAATGTAAAATAAATAAATAAATTTATTTAAAAAATAACAAAAGAAATGTGTATGAGTCAAGGAATAAGTCTCAATAGAACATTTAAGGTATCTTTAATTAATTAAAATGGAAAACAATATGAAAGTTTTGGGGGTGCAAGAAAGACAGGGCTCTGGAGGGTAACTCAATTCATTGAATTCCATGCAGATATTAAGAAAGAGGAAGGATCCAAAGTCAATAATATGCTTCTGCCTAATGAAACTATAGGTGGAACAAATTAATCAGAAGACAAGAAATAATAATAATTTATACAAAAATCAATGAAATTGAAAACAAAATCAGCAGAGAAACAAGAAATCAATTCTCAATATCAAAAGCAAACCCTAATGTAAACTACAGACTGTGATCTTACTCCTCAGTAATAGCCAATGTACCCTTGGTGAAGGACGCTGATAACGAGGGAGGCTGAAATGTGGGAATAGGGACATGTCTAGACTCTTGTCTTTTTTTTTTCTGTGAACCTAAAATTGCTCTTTAGAAAATAATTTTGAAAAAGCTTTAAATCAGAAAGCTATAAAAGATTTTAACATATTTTGAACCAAGAGAAAAAAATTGGGAAGGAAGCAATTAAGGAAGAATAAACCCCATTACCCCATCCGTATCCCACTAAAATTGAGTGTGTAACCAACCAGCAGTGTTCCTGATAGGGCGGACTTAACACATTAATTATGGTGAGACAGAAAGAGATTAAGTAGAGATTAAGTAGGTTTTCTTTAAATGCAGAATTTATCAAAGCGTCTCATACGCACATTTAATAATGTACAGTGTCACTTGAACAGTCTTTCCAAAACACACTGGGCTGTGAAACTCTATATTCTCCTAGAGGGGCTTAAGGGACTGATGTTGCATATGACATGCTTTCTAAAATATGCTGTAAAGTGAAACCTTTTTTTTTGGAATGTCTTCATCTAACTTCTCAACTTCCTTTTATTTTGTGTACTATTTTTAAAGTAATAAGCACTTTTGCAAATTACCAGTATCATTTTCTTTCCCTTTCTATAGCAAATAAGCAAGGGTTGGTTTTTAGTTGTTATTTATTTATTTATTTATTTATTTATTTATTTATTTATTTATTTAGTATGTGCATGTATGGGGTATATGTGTGGTTATGTGTCACGTGTGTGTGTGTGTGTGTGTGTGTGTGTGTGTGTGTGTGTGTGTGTGTGTGTGTGTTTGGGTGGGTGGGTGGGTGGGTGGGTGGGTGGGTGGGTGGGTGGGTGTTCCCATGCAGAGGCCCCAGCAAGATATTGATGGTTTTCTTCTCCCTGCTTTATTGCCTTGAGACAGAGTCTCTTGCTGAACAAGAAGCTTACAATTTTGGCAAGACTGTGTGGCCAGTGAGCTGTGGGGATCTTCTTTTATTCATGCCCCAATGCTGGGGTGACTGTCAGGACCAGCCATGTTTGGCTTTTCAAGTGAGTTCTTGGGGTTCAGGATCAGGTCTTCATGCTGGCCAAGCAAGTGTTTCCATCTTGTGATCACCCCCTCATCCCTTCATTTGTAATTTAAGGGAAAGAAGGTTTCATGCAGCCCTGAAATAGAGGAATGATATTGGAAGGATGTATTCCCATAAATCTCTATCGAGAACTGTAACACAAATGTGTAGACTGAACTAACAAACCTGCAGTCAGCTGAAATGTCTAGGAGAAAGGGAAGGAACCTCAAGTGATTTGTAGGAGAGAGAAGTGTCACAGACTGGGATTACCCCTGAAGAATGGGCAAGAAAATGACTCATGCAGTGGAGAATGAATGATTAGTTATTTAATATTTTTCTGGCTCATGAACCAATCTAAATTGTGATGGAAAACATATTTCTTCTGCTTTTTGCTGTTTTTTCGTTAAACGATCAAGATATATACATATCCTACAAATGTATGATTAAACTAAGCCTTTGACCAGCAAGAAAGCTAAGTAGGGTATGTAAAGTCACATGTCCCATGAAAATGGATGCAACACTATTTATGATCATGCAAATAAAGAGGATAGTATCATCAGATTTAGTGACTAAAATCTGAGCTTTGGATCCTGGGTTTGATGCTGGCTCTTGCATTTCCAAGTTATATGTATTCTAATAAGTACTTTAATAACCCTGAGTACCAAGCTGTTCATTTATGTAATAATCATAAAAATGCAAGTCACCATGGGGGGGCATTATCTTAAAATCTGTGACACTATGACAAATGTTTACTGTAGTGTTTAATGCCCAAATCTCCATCCTGCAAAGTTATCTCCCAGTAAGTGATTATATATGAGTATTACTGTGGTGTTTTGATATTCTAATAATATTTACAATCTGATTGGGCTTGGTAATCAATCATATTTGGTTCAAATCCTAATTCTCCAATTTATTGTGAGAACTCAATGAATTAAATAAAGAAAAAAAGAAAGAAATAGAAAGAAAAGGACATGACTGGTCCTTGGTTTCAGTACCAGATGAATGAAGAAAAAAAAAAGTAAAGGACATGACTGCTGTTAGGTATGGTGGAAGAGAAAGTTTATTATAGATATGTGGGAGAGCATAGTCAGAGGCAGGGACATCTGGGAGAGTCCAGTGTGGACCTGACCCTGAGCCATGTGAGGAGAAAGGGGAGAAGAAAGGAGAGAGAAAAGAGGGGACCAGGTATAGCAGCCAGGAGGCCCAAACGAGCAGATGAATAACCAGGTATCCAAAATGACTGGATTATACAGGCAAGGGCAGCCCAGTCCCTGAGCTGGAGAATTTAGGGTAAGGGGCAGGGTGAGCCAACCAGGAGAGCCCTGTAACAAGTAGGGATGGAGAGATGCTGGGAGAACCTGGTGACCAGGTCCACTTTGTATGGTAAATAGGCACCTCAGCCTTTGGCCCAAGTTTGAAACCTAACACTCGTGAAGCCACTTAATTATTTTTCAGTCTTGCCTTTGTATCTAAAATGAACATAATGAGGGCTAGAGACATAACTCCACAGTAAAGAGCGCTTCTTATTCTTGCAGAAGTTTCAAGTTCAGTTCCCAGGACTCACATTGGGCAGCTCACAACCATTGATAACTCCAGCTCCAGGGAATCCAGTGCCACTTGCTACCATGAACACTGTCACTCATGTGTACATAACCACATAGACCCACACACATAAACACAAGTAAGTTTTTTTAAAGGATCAAAACAACACCTCATTGGCATTATTGAAGATTAAATGAGATGTGTATAAAGTTTACCTGACATATAGTAGGCACTCAACAGATGTCAGTCTCCCTTTCACATTGCCTAGAAAAAGCATTGTCTACATATTTACTATAGAGTCTACAATCCCTCACCATCTTGCCCCAAATTATTTTTCTAGCTTTAGTTCCTAGCATCTCCCCTCTTAGAATCCTTCTTCCTTTCTCCTTTCTCTAGCTCCATTTTCCTCTTTGCCCTAAAGTCTCTTAGACTGGGATTATGTTCATTGTTCAAATCGCCTCTTGTGAGATTACAACCAAAAGAAGAGGAATAAAGCCTCATGTCTGATCTTGATCCATCTTATGTCAAAGTTTATAAACGTCTCAATCACAAGACACTCTGCTGTCAGACTACTCAAAGCAGCCTCTGTTCCACACAGTTACTCCCTTGCTATACAAAATCGAGGGCATGGGGAAAGCTTGAGTGCAGTTGATAGAAACAAGAATACATCCCTGAGATGCAGGAAGATCTGGGAGGAGCTTTGCGAGTTGCATTTGGTACCTAATGTGATGCATGTTGTATAGCATACATCAAAATTCCATTCCTTGGGCAGACCAAATATGCTCCATTATGTGTGTATACCAAATTTATTTGTGAAAAAATGCTGCTAAGAATACTGGCTTACAAGGCCCTGTTAGAATCATTATTTTCAACATGTTGGAAGTATAGACTTAGGAATGGAAGTGCTGAGTCAAATGTAATTTGGGTTTAGGTTTCTGAGGAAACACCAAGTACACCGTTTTCCAAGCCCACCATTCATGAATGAGGATAGAAAAGTTTTAAAGGCAGTTCAGAAATTTTCTGTGGGTATGGCCAAGAGAAAAGACAAAGAAAATGTCTCAAATGTGCGACATAGCAGAGGACTTGGTGCTCAACAGTGTGACACTGTGTCTCTGAGTGACTCGTTTGGAGTAAAGATCACGGACTGGATTTGAAGAGAGCAGAAATCTAGGATATTGAGCCTGAATTATGAAGGCATGTGATGGCAGGAGAGACCACGAACTGGTGAGGGGTGGAGGAGATGAGAAGTTAATGAACTCAGCTTTAGACCCAGTGAGGTAGAGGTGCTCATGAATGGGTGAGTCAATTAGGTACTCAACAATGAGGTTGGGACAGAGATAAGCAACTCATTAACAGGGACCCAGTTACTACTACAGAATATGGTCTGACTACAGCCACACAAAGTTCCAAGAATACTTAGATGACAGGGTAAATCCTTGAGTGTTTTCAGGGTATGGGAAAAAAAGACATAAAGCTCCAAAGATCTTTGATGTGGACATCAGGAAGAAGAGCCAGTGACTTTCAAGGAGAAAGCCCTGGTCAGGGTCTGCCAAACTGACTCTGTTACTAGTATTCTTAATTCTTTTTTTTTCCAGAGCTAAGGACTGAACTCAGGGCCTTGTGCTTGCTAGGCAAGTGCTCTACCACTGAGCTAAATCCCCAGCCCTGTATTCTCAATTCTTTTGCTCTGTTGTTGTTCACACTTGTTTGACAAACCCTTTCTCTGAATGACTTCAGTCCACTTTCCAGAATCTCCAAAGAGAAACCCTACCTTGTGAAGGTAATTATAAAGTCATGACACAGTCTTGGTCTTGCTCATTCTCTCAAACCTATTTAAAGCATTTTACTTACCATCTATCTTCCAATCCTCAGATGATCCCCTCAGTTCTCTGCAGAATTTACTGCTCCCCAAACTAACTGTAGAAAGATTTCCTGAGTCCCTAACCTTAATCCGTACTTAGTGCCCTTATTTACAACATGTCAGGCAAGCTTTCTACCTTTCCTGCTTTCATTTTATGATAGAATCAGTGTTGTTGCTCTGTGTTATTGGCCCCAATGCCTTCCCTTCAATATTATATGAACTCACTTGGCCCACCTAGATTTCTTCTCTAGTTTCTGCCTTCTCTTTCAACTCAGCCATACCTCCAGACAGGCATGCACATTCACTGTATACTACCTTCTCACATGTAAAACTCTAGCCTATTCATAACTCTACAGCTGATCTATATAGGGTCCCTGGCGCGCGCGCGCGCGCGCGCGGGCGCGCGCGCACACACACACACACACACACACACACACACACACACACACACACACACACACTGCTCCTGTTGGGAAATACAATAGAAATGTTCCAGTCTTGCCCTTCTTTTTTTTTTTTTTTTTTGGTTTTTCGAGACAGGGTTTCTCTGTGTAGCTTTGCGCCTTTCCTGGAAATCACTTGGTAGTCCAGGCTGGCCTCGAACTCACAGAGATCCGCCTGCCTCTGCCTCCCGAGTGCTGGGATTAAAGGCGTGCGCCACCACTGCCCGGCCAGTCTTACCTTTCTTGATGATTTTTTCTTTCTAGAAACATTTTCCTCTGACCTTGTTCACTAACTGAATATTAGCATCTCTCCCCTTCCTCACCCATAACAGATCTGGCCTCCTGCTTTGGTAAAAATTGACTCCACCTTTCTCTGGTAGGGGCTGCCTTGTTTTCCTTCATATCCACTGCTAATCTATGAAGAGCAGTCTTCAATCCTCCTCCTCTCCTCTTCCAAGTACACCTTACTCTCTAGCAGCTTGGCCTCTTGCAGCCTAAGAACCCACCCACTACTTCTGTTCTCCAAAAACTTAGATTAACTTTAAAAAATGAACCACTTAGTACCGTTCATTTCCCTCTGGACTTTTACCTTCTCCCTTCCTAGTTTTCACCTTCATCATTTTACCAGTCATTCTCAGTGGTGGCTATAAGGGTTGTTACATTAAATAAAATCATACATCCAGTTATTTCTCAGGAAACTCGAGCCTAGTATCGACAAGTTCTTGCTTTTTTTAAAGAACCCAGAATTATACCAAAATATTCTGATTTTTAAGTTTGGCAATATAATTTTTAAGTATGTATATCTGAACTCGCTCTGCAGGCCATCAATTTGCACCATATGTCTAGGATATTTGGACAGAGTGACAATGACAGCTGTGTGCATCTTGGTATTTATAAGGACGATTCCTCTTAGCTCATCAAGTGCCTGAGGCAATTGTCCTGCATGTGAAGAAACATTGCATAAAGTTTCTTTAATAGTTAAGTTTCTTCATGATTATTCATAATAAAGATT
Source organism: Peromyscus maniculatus bairdii (assembly GCF_049852395.1). NCBI lineage: Eukaryota > Metazoa > Chordata > Mammalia > Rodentia > Cricetidae > Peromyscus > Peromyscus maniculatus. The sequence goes on from NC_134858.1 coordinate 48,928,468, forward strand.
GGCAAAACACTTTGGTTTCATTCTTAGTGTCCACTGTAGGCCTGCTCCTGGTGTTCCCCAGTTGCTAGGTGTCAGCTATTCTTAGTATTTTGCTTCAAAGCTTGTTTCACAATATTCTAGGTGCATCCTGCCAGGCATTGTTCATCACACTGTTCAATTGCTTTATCATCAGTTTTATGTTCTGCTGTCACCCTTTTCTACAGCATAGAACACAGAGAAAAATGGTTTGACCATCTAACAAATACAAGGACTAGTCCAGGGTTGCCTCTTCCTCATTATAACATCTCTTCCACACTAGACAGAATAATGATGGAGTTGAAGATGGTTGTTTATAATAATGCATGTGTTCTTTCAAATAGAAAAGTTGGTGACCATTGCTGCAGCATACTTGGGTGCCTTGAATAAAGAAGACAACACGAAACCTTTTGTCTTAAGGCAAGTGAAGCAAATGACAATAGTACAGTGAGGTGTGAGTCGTTTGGAGAAGAAAACATTGTTACAGGACAGGAAGTGGGCCAAGTGGTTAAGGAGAACACAGGTTCTGAAGCTGAATCGTCAGTTTCCAAGTCACCAGCTAATTTTAGGAACACTGTTTAATGTCCTCATGGCCTGCTGTTATCTCATATATGAAATGGAATAAGTGAACCCATCCCATCAGACTATTAAAGATGGAAGTTAATTATATCTGTAAAATGCTTATAGTCTAGCATAAAGTAAACAGGTTTCCTGTTACAATTGTAGAAGACGCCCTCAAGTGGGAGTGAGGGGAGGGGGGCGTCTGAAGAATAGGGAAGAAGTAAAGTTAGGGAGAGTTTTCTCAGGTAGATGCTGATAAAAGTCCTGAAGATTTCCAGAATGAATATTCACTAGACGATGTCTATGCCCTGGATACTAGATATTCCAGTGTAAAGTAACAGAAGGTAGAAATGTAGATTGAAAACTTCCTGGGCTGTAAGAACAGGTTCAAAGTCATGACAGTGTGACAAGTCCGAGTGGGTTTCTGGAAGTATGAAGACATCAAGGTGACAGAGAATGGGGTGAGGGTTAAAGAGACAGCAAGAAATTGAGGTGGGGGTGGAGTGTCACCCTTTCATACTGTACTATGGCATTTTAGGTTTATTCCATAGGAAGAATCAAATAAAGCTTTAGCAGAGGAGAGATGTGATCAGATATGTATATCTACTGTCACCTGCCCCAACCCAAATTTCTTGAGTAGCCTTGCCTCAAAACTTAAGATGGGGTGGGGGCAATATTTTCTGTGCCAACCCAAGCTATTTAATCTTGGGAATAAAAACACAAATTAAGCAGTGAAATTTTTCCACATATGCAGTAAAAAGAGCACCTTGATTTGGGGCACTGAGTATTTTATCACAGAGAGATACTTTATGCTACAGGGGCTCTTTGAGTGGCCCCCAACACTGGCTTAACCCCTATGGATCTTTCTCATACTGTTTGTGTGTTTTCTCAATTCACTTAACTAACAAACATTTATTGTGTTAGACACTGCTTTAAGTATTGGGAGTCAACAAAGAATTAAAAAGTCTAGATGCCTCCAATTCTCTGAGCTAAGTGAACTATTTGGAGATAAAATAATTGAAACAAAAAATGAGGCAGATTAAGAAAAACTGGGAGTATCCATCCACCAAAGAATTAAGAGATTAAGGAGCCTCGAGGATGGTTTCAAGTGAATGAACAGAACTAAAAAGCCCTCTTTAAATGCAACACATAAACTGGTGGCTGGGAGGTCCCTTCTCTGCGTAAGGGCCATGGGGGTAGCACCCCCTTATCCACAGTCCTGTAAATGTATAACTTATATGAGATTTATTAAGACTCCTTTTAAACATATGGTATGGACAGTGCCTAAAATTAGCCTTATATTTCCGCGACCATTTTAGAGTTTGGTGGTGGTGGTGGTGGTGGTGGTGGTGGTGGTGGTGGTGGTGGTGGTGGTGGTGGTGGTGGTGGTGGTAATGTGGGTGTGTGGGTGTGTTGGACAGAATCCCCTAGCTTGAAACACTGCCTGCAGAATTCTATTCCTTACAACCTTCTCTAATAACACCCCAAACTGACAGGAACCTCTTTTTTTCCCCCCTTGTCACAAAAATAAGCCAAACCCGCAACAGCCTAGCATCAGGGAGTGGTGTCCTTAGTGATTTTTTTTTTCACTAGTTCTGATTCCAAGGGAAGAATGCCACCTACCGAATCATTTACACCAGCAGCCAGCCCTGCAAAGTACTGGTACTACTTAACCCTGGTCTGTTCCAAATGCCCTCTGATTAGTTTTAAAAAAAAAAAAAAAAAAAAAAAAAAAAAAAAAAAAAAAAAAAAAACAGTCACTATTTGGGCTGACAGGAAGTTGGGCTCTGGGCGCAGATATCAGATAAACGCTTCCACATATTGTCGCCTTCTCAATAGCTATGCCAATTTTCAACCTCCTTTCTGCCTGCGTTTTCCTTTTAATTGGGCTTTCTCCTTCAGAATGCCGGTTCTCTGCAGCCTGCGGAAGCCGGTGGTGCAACCCTGCAAGGGGACTGACTGCTTGCTGCCCTGCAGCTGTAAAAGCCACGGCCGGGGAGTTAACCCAGCCAGGCTTAGCTAGCAAGCGTTCGAGATTGCAAGCTAGGTCGGGCAATGCCACCGCGGGGGCTTCCAATTTTATCCAACTTGGTCCCCAGGCCTCGGGCGGGGAAGCGGGGTGGGGGTCCCCTCCGCAGTCGGCTGCGAAAGCGAGGCTGGGCAGGCGGTCCCTGCAACTCCTCCGAGCCAGCCCCGGTCGCTGCGGCTCCCGCGCTGCAGCTGCGCGGGAAGGGACGCGGGCGGGAGCCAGCGAGCGAGCGGACAGGCGCGCGGAGCTGCAACCAAAGGCCGCGGTGCGTGGCGCTCGACCGCGAAGGCTTGGGACCCGGCTGGATCGGAGGCTCCCAGCGAGGTTGGTGGCTCCCGCAGCGCCAAGTGCGGAAAGCTCGCGGCCGCGCGCACAGGCGGGCGCTGGGAGGGCGGCGGGGGCGGGCCGGGCGCGGAGGGGCGGGGCGGGGCTGGCGCTGACGGGCGGCCGCGGGGAGCGCCTGCAGCCCGGGCAGAGTGCAGCGAGCGCGGCGAGCGCGGCTCCCGGGCCGCGGTCCATGGCCCCGACGGGAGGCGAGCCGCCCGCACCCGCAGCTCGGCGGCGTCCGGCCTGAGCCGACCGCGCCGCGCAGCTACCCTGTCCTGGGCTTGGGCTTGGCTTGCAGATCATCTTCATGGAAGCGATGTCTCCACAGCAGGATGCTCTAGGCGGGCAGCCGGGGCGCTCCTCCTCGCTGACAGGGATGTCTCGCATCGCGGGAGGCCCCGGCACCAAGAAGGTGAGGACCCCGAGCGGAGTGCCCCCCACGGGCGCGCGCCTTCCACGCGTGCCTGGCGCTGGGAGGGGGTTAACGGTCCCCGCGGGGCGGGGGGGGGGGGGGGCGGGGTGTCACCTCCCGGAATCCCCCGCTGTCTCTCTGGTGGAAACCGGTCTCGGAGAAGCCCCTTGCCTCCCACAGGTCCCTCTCCACCTCTGACCCGGGAGGTGCCTCCCCGCCGGGCCCCCGAGGTGGCCTTGACCTGGCAGCCTGGAGGAAGGTATGAGGCCCGGGACGGGGGACTATGCGCCCAGCCCAGGCCTCCAGGGGGTGTCAGAGATGGGGTGTCGTGGGCCACACTGCGGGACTGGAGGTTCGTTTGGCTGGCCTAGATCTAGGCTGGATAGCGACGGGTGGGCAGCTTCCGGAGGTCCCAGCGGGGCATGGGGGACTTGGCCCGGAGCCACCTCCTGAGAGGGGACCTTGCAGGAACCTACGGGGGCGGCGCCCTTGTTCCCTGTCACCCCGGAGGACCGGTGCGGGCAACTACTTGTAGCGTTTGCTTGTGATTGACTGGTCCACAGTGTAGAGGGAGGATTTCGATGGAGGTCAGGTGTCTGCAATAGGTTCCTGAGCAAGTGCACGTGGGCCTCGAGCTTCTGGGCTCCTAGGAAATGATTTGGGTATTCCTGTAGCCATGTCTGCCTCCCCCTTCCTCCAGCACAAAACCTTCCGATATTTGGCCATATTTGTTCCTTACGGTGGTGCTGCCTTTCCCAGCGTCTCTGGAAACAAGTTGGTTTGAGAGATCATTCTAGCTCTTCCCGAGCAAATATGTGAAGACGTTGCATTACTATAATTAGAGACTCAAGGGGATACACCGGCTCTCTGAGTGTCCGGGTTTTATGGCCTTCCATTAATCTTCCCACTAGGATGGTGGGTTGGCTGGAGGTCAATGAAGAGAGGTGACATCTGTATAGAAATGTCTGTGAGCTCCCAAGGACCTTGGCCCTGTCGCAGAGCCATCTATGGGTGTCTGTGAACTTGATGTATGGGCAGTAGTGACGGCTCAGCCTTTGATGTATGGAGAGACTGATGTTTGTCCTTGCCGTGGTTCTTCCCCCCTTCCCTTCAGAGATGGAGTGTGTGTGTGTGTGTGTGTGTGTGTGTGTGTGTGTGTGTAAAATCCAGTTTTTCCGAATAAAACGTGAAAATGTCAGGATGTCCTAATTTAGAATGGCAAATGAACATTAAGCAATTGGCATAGATTTAAAGCGTTTTCTGTTTTTGTAAACCTAAGGAATTGGAAAGAATCAAGCATTTGTTTTCGTGAAGAGTGTGGCCCCTCCCCCAAGGCTGATTGAGCACGCTAGCATAGGATTGGGGGGTGGGGCATTAAAGAGTAGCTTTATCATTTTCAAGCCTGGATTGTCCCATAACTGAAGGGTGGCTGTGCCCTTTCCCCCCATGTTCTCTTAGCACAGCCGCTATCTCTACGATTGGTGTCCTTCGTTATAAAACATAAAGGGCTAATACATTACCACATCAATCTCTACTTTCCCAAGACTGTTGAACAAATTAAATGAATGAATGATGGCACATAGGCACCATGATGTTAACACTTAGTGTACCTTTCCCCAGGCTTGCAATTCACAACGTTTGTGCCCCGGGTTGCTCAAGCCTGTAATCTAGAATGGGTTTTCAACACCTTTACTCACTCTGCAACAGCCAATCCATCCGAACAGCCACTATCCTTCCGAAGTGTCTAGAATATCTCCACTCCATCCCCACGGCTGCCCCTGCAGCCCAAGCTGCCCCATAGCCACCTCTAACCTGTGCCTTTGCAGAAACTCTTCTTTCTTGTCTCTCTGTGGCCCATTCTGCATTTAGCAGTGCCAGAATGTGGGTTTTTTTTTAATTGGTCGTGATGCTCATTTGCTTACAATTCTGAAAGAGATTCATTTTGTATGCATAGTAAAATGCAGGTCCTTTTCCTGGGTCCTGGCTACCCCCATTCCTTCACCCTGCCCCCTTTTGTATGGCATTCAGCCACATGGGCCTTTGTTTCATACACCAAGTCAAATCCATTCCTATTTTTAGGTTTTTGGTGTTACCCCCCAACTGCCCCACGAGTTGTTTTTTTTTCATTTCGTGCAAATCTTGGGTCTTCCAAGAGGTCTCTCTCTTTCTCTTTACTTCGTAAATGGAAGCCACCTCTAGCCGTGCCCTGTACCTTCTGATTCATTGGTTGTCTTAGCATTGCCCCTGGCGTTTTCTCATATGTTCCTTTCCCATTTCCTGCATCCCCCCACCCACCCCAACTGTATCCTCAAAGCTGGAGTAGGGCCTGCTGTATATTAGGTGTTTCCTAAGCATCCCTTGGGTTATGTAAAGCAAAGAGCAGGAGCAGTGTGGCCCCGTCCTTAGAATCTATCATTTAGAGAAGGACCATCAGCCTTAAAGAAACAGGTAGTAAATCCTTCAGGTTTGCAGACCTCATGGTCTCCGCTCAATTCTTCCATCACAGCTCCATAGCAACATGGGCAGTATATGAGTGAGTGGGCTTGACTGTGCTCCAGGAAAGCTTCATTTATACAAACATGTGGTAGAGGCCGGTGAGACGGTTCATCAGATAGAAGCACTTGCTGAGCAAGCCTGGAAACTTGAGTTTGACCCCCCAGAGCCCACATTAAGATGGAAGGGGAGAACTGATTCTACAGAATTGTCCTCGGACCTCCACACACACACACAGCACATGCATCACACACAGACACACACACACTAATAATAATAATAATAATAATAATAATAATAATAATAAAATAAACATACTCTGCAGTTTCCCATTCCCTGTTTTGGAACAGTGCTTTTGGAACAGTGGGACCTGGGCAGGTAATGAAGCTTTGTCTTCAGGGTCTAGTTGAGTAGCCTGTAACCACGTGTGTCTGTTCAGCTCCTGAGGTGTGGATGGTACAACTGGAGATTTTAACAACTCCCTTTAGTTTAACTGATAAAAAAAATAACCTAACATGTTTAGAATTTATCAATCTGAGGTGCAATGCATGTATGCACTTGAAAAAAATTTACATATTCCCAAGAAATCATTCCACTTCTTTATGCCACTATAAAGTGTGCATTTTCAGCTTATGTAAGTGAAATATGATTTTTGTTTGTTTTTGTCTTTCTTTCACTACAATTTTTATATCTATTCTTTTTTATTTGTATGCATTAATTGTTTTCTTTGCAGAGTGGTAAAGATCAAATATCTTAATTTGGGGGTTTCAGATTTCATATGTTTTTTATTTTGAATTATTTATACATAATGAGATACTTTGTGGGTGGCAGTCAAGCCTCCATGTGAAATTCATTGACGTCTCATAAACACCTCACATGTATAATGTAAAAGTAATTTTGTTCATTGTTTTTAGTGTATTTTGACTTTAAGCCATCACAGGAGATGTGCATAGAATGTTCTTCTTACATCTTACATCAGCAATCAGAAAGTTTCAGGTCTGAAGCCATTTTGGATGCCAGGTTGGGAACTCTGGATGCTTGATCTGAAGTGCATTTATCCATTCATCTGGTATTTGGATTGTGTCCATTTCTTGGCTATTAGAAGTGAAGCTGCTGAGAGACTTGACATGCAACTCTGCATGGACCTAGGCTTGCTTTGGGGTAAATAGTCAGGCATGGCATGACTAGGTCATATTTAGCCATATACCTGACTCTTCAAAACACTGGTTGCTTTATTCTGAAGTGACTAAATTTCCAACAGCAGTGTATGGTAATCCAGTTTCCACACATGCTCACCAACACTTGTTACCATCTCTCTGGGTTACTGCCATCCAAGGGGGTGTGAAGTAGTGCTGTGGGATCTGGATCTGTACTTCCTCGATGATTTTGAGTATCTTCTCAAATGCTTGCCATCCACACATCATCTTTGGTGAGCTACCTATTTAAATATCTCACAGCTTCCGTTGTTTTGCTAGCTTATTTTTATTACTGAGGTTTGAGAGTACTTTATATATTCTGAATTCAAATCCTTTATTGGGTATGTGATTTTCAAAATATTTTCTCACTGTCTGTGACCTGTATTTTATTTCTGCAGCCTTGTTTTTCCAAGAACAAAAGTTTTTCATTTGGTGAAATCTAACTTGCTCTTTTTTTTTCTTTAATTTGGCTTAATTGAAATTAACTTGAATTTAATTGAAATTTATATAGTGGTGTATATTCAGTGGTAACAGTACTGGACAGCAGGTTCAGAGGGAGAGCTTAAAAACAGTAACAAAATAATTATTAAATGGCTTATTAAAACCCTATCCTAGTAGCCAGGCAGTGGTGGCACACTCATTTAATCCCAGCACTGGAGAGGCAGAGGCAGGTGATCTCTGTGAGTTCAAGTCCAGCCTGGTCAGCCGAGCGAGTACCAGGACAGCTAAGGCTATGTGGAGAAATCTTGTTTCAAAAAATAAAAAACAAAACAAACAATTAAACCCCACTAGGATTCTGACTTTCTGACTTGAACAGATGCAGGTCCTCAGATGGACACTCTGCACTGGGCTGTTAAAGGGAAGACCTGTTTAAAGTGCCCTTTAAAAGGAGAGGATTCTTGCATTAAAAAAAAAAAAAAAAAAAAAAGATTTCAGAAAGTGGGGGCAGCATTAAGTCCAGAGGTTCTGGGGTAGGTCTGTTTGAGCAACTAGCCTGTGGGAGATCTGTAAGAAGCTGGTCTTTTTTATTTTATGGCCTCATTGATTATTTTAACCTAAAGAATTACCTAGCTGGATAGCTTGCCTTCATTTGCTACTCACAAGATTTGATGATTTTTATAGAAAATCCAACCTACCTTAGAAGACAGAGTTTCTATCATTGGGGGTCTTCAGAAGAACATAGAATAAATCCATGCAGTGGTTCCTAGAATAGGGCTCTCAAGTGTGCCTGCAGTATACAGATGGCAATTAAATTCTCCTGGGATAATATGTTCTTGGGGGGTGTCCATATTTGCCCTGCACAGTCCTGATACACTGCAAGCCCATATTAGAGTCACTTTGGTGTTAGGAATGACTTGTGTCCTACTCAAGCACACTGACCCTTTGGTTTCACTTATTAATTAAAAACTGTTTAAGGGGCAAGGGGTATTGGAATAGGAAAGAGATGTATAGGCATAGAAAACCAGTCAAAGGAAAATAATTTTAAAATAGTTCTAGCATCTCAAAAAGTAGCAGCTGCTGTTACAAACTCTATTGTTCCCCTCTTTGTGCATTTTCTGGGTCCAAATCTGTTTATAGCATTTGGTGGTAGAACATCCCCCACCCCCCAAGCCCCACCCCCCACCAAGAGCTGACTATTTTAGCCAAGTATATGTGTAGTACTGGGCCTTGAATGAAATGCCTTAATAGTAAGCTTCAGTCTTACTCTTCAGTACTGAGTAAAACAAGCCCGTGTTTAAAACTGTGTCCTACTGAGCCCTTCCTTGGTGTTACTCATAAACTGAATTGCCTACAAACAAGGAGGAAGGATTCTTTTGTTAGAGTCACTGCAGCCTCTGGGTAATGTTAGGTAGCATTGACTAGCAGTGACCACTGATGCAACATTCACAAGTCTTAGTGTGTTTGGGTACCTCCCTGGGGTTTGTGCCTTGCTGTCTGCCTCTTTCAGATGCTTCATAGCAGGGAAGCAGATATACTACTTCAGGAGCTCTTCAGCCAGGCCTGATGTGCATGCTGATGGCTCAGCCTTGCTGCTGTGGGAAAGCATGGCATATTCTGCACGTGGACTCAGGACTGTGTTTCAAAGTTCTGTGTGGATGCACCGACTCCTGTGTCTCTGATAACTCTGCTGTGGAAAAGAATGTGTGAAAAATGTCACTGAAAGTTACATCAGTAAACTTAGAAGTCTTGAGACTAAATTTTTAAAAAAAAAAAATACATCCAGGGATGACCCTTCAAATGTGAGCATCATACTACATTCTAACATAGCAAAAGAAAAAAAAGTTAACATTTTGTGGCTTTAAAATTTCATGTTAAAATAAGTGAGGCACCATCTTTTAATCTGTATACATTTATCTAAAAGTCTGTCTCTGTCTCTGTCTCTCTGTGTCTGTGTGTGTGTGCTTGCACACGTTCACATGCAGAGGCTAGAACAAGATATTAGGGGTCTTCCTTTATGGCTTTCTGTCTTGCTACCTTGAGCCAGTCTCTCGCTGACCCCAAAGCTTGCCTTCCTACTGGGCAAACTGACTGGCCAGGCAAGGGAGCTCACATGATCTACTTGTCCCAGTGCTCGCACTAGACACACAGCTGTGCTCATCTCTGTGGCTGGCTGTTGGGGATTCGAACACAGGTCCTCATTCCTGCAGCACAAATACTTACCCACTAAGCCATCTCCCCAGCCCCAGTGAGTTCAAGTGGAAAATTGGGTCTCATAGATTAAAATGGGCAGTTATAACTCATATACCTACCAAAAGGGTCTGTGGAATTGCTGTTGCTGGTGTTGAAATGCAGATTGCAGTGAGACAATGTGTACTTCCAGGGCCTTCAGCAGGTTAAGGTTAAGACAAATAGCAACACATTTGGTGACTGAAGAGGAGCAAGAAAGCTGAAAATGAATTGTTTCCTATTAATCACTGAGATGTCTCAGTTCTTTCATGGCTTGTGACCTTGTCAGGATGCATTGGATTCTTTTTCTTTTTTTTTTATTGTAAATGCATCATATGTCTACACCACACACAACTTACTGGGGACATGTAATTATACAACTTAATTATTTTTTTTCAACCTTTGTGGTCACTAACAATACTACCAAAAATAGCTGTATAAAGTCAGTGTGTGTGTGTGTGTGTGTGTGTGTGTGTGTGTGTATACTCTTATGTCATATAGCTAGTGTTTGAAGACACACACACATACATATATATACAAACACACACACACACATATATATATATACACAAATACATATATAATTTTGTTACTCAGTTGAAGTGTCTTGAAATACACCCCTCATGTCTCCAGAGACTTGATAAAATACATCTAAAATAAACTTATACTGAAGGAAAGATTGGCTCTCCTGCTGCCTCTGTTGGTTCTATCATATTCAAGATGATGGAATTCTCTGAGTCCCAGTGTGTTTACAACACTTACAGAGAGCATGCTGTCTGTGCTAGTCACAACTCTTGACGGTTGTCTGAAACTAGGATTGGGTAATCTCAGTCTTTGTTCTTGTGTGGGAGACTGTGCCACAGCTTGGGAGACAAGAAAAGCCGAAGAGGTCACACCCTGACTTCTGCCGCTCACCCCGGATGGTGCTTGTAGGCAGCACAGCCCGGTTTATTTTTAAGTTTCATCCTGGCCGTGTTTTCTTCAGGACAAGTTTAGATTAGGAACATCCAGCCGGCAGCAGAAGCACCCCCATCAGCACTGCGTGTCGGTAGTGTGCTAAGCAGCCCTGACCTAATTTTGACAGACACCTGTCACGCAGCATAACTGAATGTAAAAGCTGTTTTTAGACGTCTGGTCACTCAAGAGGACTCTGAGAATGGAAGGTATGTGTCACCACAGAAGCTCACATTTCAAGATCTGGAAAACTCAGCTTCTCCACAGCCCGTGTTTTCCTGATTTACCTGGGACCTCATTTGCAGCAAAGAATGCCTAATATTCTCTCTTCCGCCCCTCCAGTCACCATCTTACACCTGACCTTGAATAGTAACCACTACCAGATATCGCCATATCCAGACAGACCCTGATCTGTTTCTGTTCTCACTAACACACTCTGGATTTTTTTTTGTCATTACATCTTTTGGATTTGATCATAATACCTTTTTCCTCTGCATATGGAAAATGAAAGCCTGTATTATAAGGCAGGGCTCTCCAATCATTGCAGTGTGTCTCATACCTTTAGGCCCTTGGCCCTCAGACAAGTGGATATTGGGAGGGTCAGACTGTCCGTGTGCTTATCATAGAGTGTCATGGTTGTATATGTAACTATTTTGTGGTAGCCACGATGTGAAAAACCATAGCAGAACCCTGTTCTGTAAGGCAAAGAGCACTGATGGTTGACCTGTGTACGTGCGTGCTGCTGAACGAGAACCATGGCCAAACATGGGAACCAGTGGTTCTGACAGAGACGATGGTCCAACAAGTTCAAAAGCCCATAGTGATGATAGCACAGAATCCGTGGTGGATAGGGATGGAGGTAGAGAAACAATGAATGTGTACGGGACATTGTGATGTCCTCACTTGCTTATAAACACTACTGGAAGTCTTGTATGCATGCCCCAGTACCTTTCAATTCAGGAATTTCATATACACACACACACACAGAGAGAGAGAGAGAGAGAGAGAGAGAGAGAGAGAGAGAGAGAGAGAGAGAGAGAGAGAGAGAGAGAGAGAGAGATAAGGCAGGGATTAGGTCAGTTTTAGAGAGAATTTAAAAAACTGTCGTGGAATTAGGGCCAGATTTAAGGCCCTGTATCTGCTAGCCCAGTGCTTACTCTTCTACATTCTATAGACTCTTGTGTTTGTTGTTGTACTTGAAAGTAGTGATTGTCTTGTGGAAAGAACAAGGAGCCGAAAGTAAAATTGTTTCTATCATAATGTCAGAAGGAATGTTAATCTGCTCACAGTAGTCTTTACTGGGATGTTTATTTGAGCTAAGTGTTCAGACTGATTCTGGACAGGACAGTTTGTGAGTAGATAGAATATTATACTTAGCACAAACTGAACTGACAGTAGCTGGAACCATCAGCTTACCACAGTGGTCAAAAGCTTGTTGTGATAGTCGGATCCAGGAGCAAGGTGCAAGGTTAAAAATAATTCTTTTCCCACTGCAGAGCCAATGTTTTCCAACTATAATTGTGCAGTGGCTTGAGTGCGTCTCCACAAATAAATACTGCAGGCATGCAGGGAACGAGAGAGAGAGAGAGAGAGAGAGAGAGAGAGAGAGAGAGAGAGAGAGAGAGAGAGAGAGAGAGAGAGAGAGAGAGCACTGCTCACAGGATTGTACAAACTAGTCTCAAAAGGATTACGAGTCAGGTTTGAGTGAGCTAGTTTGTAAATTGATACAGTAGTTTTCTAGCTGTGAAAAATCTGTGGTTCTTTACAATATTCCCTCAGATCTCTCATTTTAATGTTACCCTTGTTTACTTTAAATGCTCAAAGGTGATGTTAACTCCATTTCTGTGAAAGTTTGATTGAAATGCTTGAATTTTTATCTCTAAATAAACCATGAAAAATATCTGACTTAAATCTTTCATCTGATCCCTTACTTCTGGTAATGTTTATTTCTGTTTACTCACTGGGAAAGCTAAGAATGGCCAGAATTGGATTCACATGTAGAGGGGAACAAGACAAGTGCTGTCGCACTGGGTTGACATGAAATTAAAATTCTAATTCGGACCTATCTGTAGGCTTTTACATAGAAGGGGGGGGGGTTCTTTCTAAAGACCCTGGGAAAAATCCCTAGGGAAACTTACTGCTTTGAAGCTTCTGTCAATATAAACATAAACATAGTTCACAAGAGTTTACGTGGAGTTACCCTGTAATGGGGAAGGGACAACAATACCTCTCCCCACAGTATAGGCTGTCAAATAGAAAGCCCAATGCCAGATATGTGGTTCCCTTTTATGAGTTGTTGATTGGTAAGGTCCTATAGACACATGCTCCACCCCTCCACCACCACCCCCCAAAAAAAAAACATAACATGATATTGTCATGGCTTTTGGTTGCCCTCTGGAACTTGGTGGTAAAATCTTATTGCCCAAGACACTACATACTTGAGTCAGCAAACATGGAGGAGTAAAGCTGTTACCAACTTCGAAGTTTCATCCCTACTGGCTAGCTTTCACATTGCAGGCAGATGCTATGTACATTACCAGAGGAGAAAAGTAGTTATCAGTTGTACCCAACTGTGAAGCTTGAGAGCTATGATGATGACTGGCCTAACAACACATGTCTACTAGTGAAATTGGGGCATAAATGTTATGGGAGTAACCAACCATTTTCTGGTTGAATTTAAGGCCACAAAATGAAGCTCGCATGTGGTTCCTTTAACTCTTCTAAGAACTTGTAAGTGGGTAAGCCATAGTCCATAGTAAAAACTCTACTCTAGTACAATTATTCTGATAGATGGACATAGTATCAAATTGTCTTCTAAATACTTATCATTATACCCATAAGTTAGTGCATGTCTCAGCCCTCATCAGAGAACCTTCTTTTGAAGTAATGACAATTAATGCAGAGACCTCCAGATGGCCAGCATACAGAGAATGAAAGACTATGGAGTGGCCAGCCCAGAATGGGACATCTGTGTAATACCTCTGCCCCCGATTCCTTGGGGGGTTGTAGCCAGAGTTATCCCCAGTCCTGCCTGGGCCCGCAGCCACTCAGACCCAAATAAACACATGGATACTTATATTACTTAAACTGTTTGGCCTAATGGCTCAGGCTTCTTGCTATCTAGTTCTTATATCTTAAATTAACCCATTTTTATTAATCTGTAAGTTGCCAGATGGCTTGTGGCTTATGAGTACTTTACATCTTACTTCTCATGGCAGCAGCTGGCAACGTCTCCTGACTCAGCCTTCCACTTCCCAGAATTCTCTCTCTTTGTCCCGCCTATACTATACTTCCCGCCTGGCTACTGGCCAATCAGCACTTTATTTTTTAACCAATCAGAGCAACACATTCACAGCATACAGATATCCACAGCAGGGGGTCATCTTGGAAGAGGGAGAAGAAAGATTGTACGAGCCAGAGGTGGTGGATGACTGCATTAAAACAGTGTTTTCTGCGCATGACAAGGCCGGTGTGCACATGATCTCAGCATCTGTGACTGCCAGACAAAATGCAGGCATGGGTGGGGTCTGTTGTCCCAGTCCTAGCTGAGGAGCTATTGGCAAGTGGTGGCTGCTGGGAAAGGTTGCATTGGTTTCCTTCAGGATGCAGCCTTCGCGTTCCTGCCCACACTCCAGCAGGTGCCCCTGCATTCACCCAATGCAGCACTAGGTGGACTCAGTGGGTGATGTTGTGGTGGTTTTTTTTTTTTTTTTTTAAGAGCACATAAAGGTAGGGAATAGTGTTTGGGATAGGGGAAGAGTTATAGGGAGGGGAATGGAGGCAAATTTGATAATTATTTTAATATTAAAATTAAATATTTTTATTTTTAAAGAGACATTTTTAATGACTGAGTGGTATTCTTTGCTAGAAAACACTTGAGCAGTGATTCTCAACCTTCCTAATGCTGCGACCCTTTCATGCAGTTCCTCATGTCATGGTGACCCCTCAACCATAAGATTATTTTCATTGTTACCCCATAACTGTAATTGTGCTAGTATTATGAACCATAATGTAAATATTTTGGGGGATAGAGGTCTGCTAAAGGGGTTGTGACACACAGGTTAAGAAAGGCTGTACTAAGAGGGAAGTGTGTTTTGCTTTTTCCTTTACTGAATATCTTTTAAGGCAATAAAGTATGAAAATTTTCTCAGTTGCTGAAAATTACAACTCTTTCCTTTTCTTTCTGAAGCCTCCTGTTTATAAGTTCACTTTCCTATATAGGTATACCCGTGCTAATCATCCGAGAGTCTCATGTGTAAGTCAAGGTAACCACTCTCTGACCTAACAACTTTTGATGACTTGCCATTTGAACACCTTAGGGGTGGTTAGCAGCAAATCCTTAACAAGTGGGCCGGCTAGTTGTGGAGTTTCATTAGCCAGCCACTGAGCCATTCCACGCAAAGAGCACACAGTTTTCCTTTTTGATGTAGTATACTTCAGCGGTTGTGGTAGAAATATTCTAACTCTTGGTCATGAATCACTTTGCTGGGACAGAGCCTAATGGTTTAGTAGACAGATAGTTAGATTTTTTTTATTTTGTTTTTTGATGAAACACACAATTAAAATACTCCTGCTTCAAGTGTACAAGTCATTGGTTTCTAGATTGGTTCTTTAATTATGCATTGGTCTTAGGGAACTTTGATTAACTCATGAAGGACCAGTACAGCTCTCGGTCATCTCCCAGTGCCTCATCTACCCAAGCTCAAGACAATCACTAATCTACATTCTGTTTCTGTAGAGTGCCTTGTTCTGAACAGCTTCCATAAATGGAATCCATAATATATGGTCTTTTGTGACTGTTTCACCTAAATTAGCATAATGTTTTCAAGGTTCAGGCATGGCATGTCTTAGCACCTATCAATATTTCTTTTATTACCAAGTAATATTCCATGTTTAAACTTGAGACGTTGTGCTTATTTATTCATAAGTTTGGTAGACACAGAGTTGTTTCTGTAATGCTGCTATGGACATTGGTGTACAAGCCTTTTTGTGGACATACATTTTCATTTCTCTTGGGGGCATATACCTTGGCATGAATTGCAGGACACGTGGAAAAGCTGACCATTTGTGGGACTTTGAACTATTTTCAGGAATAGCTGCCCCAGGTCAGAATGAGACAACAGTGTATAAGAGTCCAATGTCTCTGTAAACAGAAAACTCTCTTATTGTTGCCATCCTAATGTGGATGTATCAGTAGCTCATTGTGGCTTTTATTTCCCTGGTGGCTAATGATGTTGAACATTGTGTTCCTATGTCTGCAGAAATCATATCTTTCACCTGATTTCCACTTGGGTAATTTGCCTCTGTTACTGAGTTGTAATAGCTATTTATATATTCTAGATACAAGTCACTTAACATAAGTATAATTTACAAATGATTTCCATTCTGTGCAAATATTCAGTATTAACAGTGCCTGATTTACAAGTTCTGTTCTTTTGTTGCTTGTGTTTGTGGTGTTACATGAAAAAACAATTGGTTGCCTCATAAAAAGTGACCAAGATAGCTTGGATTTTGTAGGATTTTTATATTAACACACTCATTTCATCACTTTTGAGTTAATTGTTGTATGTGGTATGAGATACAACCCTAACTTCCTTCCTTTGCGTGTAGTTATCCAGTTATCCCGGCACAGTTTGTTGATGGGTAATGAATCTTGGCTAAATCATCAGACAGATATTTACCAAAGAGCATGAAGTGGTGGTAACACGGTGTTTAAAGGATGGTGTCCAGTGGACAGCAATGTCACATACTGTCCAGTTCCTTTGCAGATGCCTACGTTTCACAGAATCTGCTAAAGATCCATCCTTCCTTCCTTCCTTCCTTCCTTCCTTCCTTCCTTCCTTCCTTCCTTCCTCCCTCCCTCCCTCCCTCCCTCCCTCCCCTCCCTCCCTCCCTCCCTCCCTCCCTCCCTTAACAGGACAAGATATCTTGGCTAGCCTGTAACTCACAGCCATCTTCCTACTGTAGCCTCTCAAGTGCAGGGATCATAGGCATGAGCTCGAGGCCTGGGTGTTTGGTTTCTTGTGTATGTGTTTGGGGATGGTGGTGTTGATGCAGTGAAGGACTGGGCTTTAATTCACATCCCTCCCCTCCCCTGTTTATTGACTATATAGTCTATGCCAGACATTACACTAAGCTTTGGGAATGCAAAGTCAAGTTGCAAGAAATAATTGCTGAAGAAAGAGGGCAAGTTTGGAAGGGAAGGTGTCCCTGTTCTCTAGAAAGGGGCAGAGAGATAATGTCACAACAACAACAAAAGTTGTATAACTTTTGCATAGCACATTAAGTGAGATGGGAACACAGAGAGTTGGATGTATGATGAATTCAGCTGATAGAAATGGCTTAGGGTGGGAAATGTCTTACAGATTAGTTGGCAACATCACTGAAGCTTTGAGTTATTTTTGAAATACAAACCAAAACATGAATTACATGCTTTTCATTCTCATCTGCAGTTGTGACCTCTGTCCGTTTGCTCTTGGGCGGAATAGTTTTTTTGACCTGCCAAACTAAATATAGCTGCAGAGGAGACAGCATAAAAATCAAAGATTTCATTTCTTCCTAATGTGCATGCTAGGCTTATCGAGTAAGTGGCTGTTGGCAAAAAGGAGCAGCTTTTAAATCGTGGTCACTATTTTCTTTTACACTTTCTTGTAAGATCTTATCCTTTTGGGGGACATTGTAGACAGAGATACTATTTCGTGTTTGTTGATTTTTAGCACACATGAAATTCTTGTTAATTTTGGAGCTGCTTCACACTAGATAAATGGTAAAATAGTAAGCTCATTTCCAAAAGATATATACAGTTTATTTTTAATTTAATGTATAGCTTGTGCACTTTAAAAAGATTACCTTTTTTCTCTTTAAACATTTTAATTTTTTTAAGATAAAAGATTACCTTTTAAAAATATTTTTAAAAAAATATTTCTTTCCCAAATTGCATCCACCACTATGACATCACCTAGCTCTAAACATCAGACACTTTAGTTCAGAAAAAATACAAAATAACGATAAACAGAATAGTAATTTGTAATCCAACAAAATATACACTGTTTGTAGTTTTGCTGTTGGTTTCTCACAAAACCAAGTCATAATTACCCCTGGAACAGTGTAAATTTTGTCAGTCTAGTGGGGCCTGACCTGGCAAGATTGTATGACTATATATTTATAAAGGAATCAAGTCTCATCCTCTTCCAATATGTTGAATTTCATATTATTATAAACAAGTAGAAAGTCTGAGTCCTTGTTGCCTGAGAAAAGAGCAGTGATTTTGTAGTTTCAAAGACCCCATGAACCTTTGGTTTTCATACATAAGCAAGGAAGATCTATGGATTTTGCACGAAATAACATCTAATGTATTATATTTCCAGTTATATCAGCTGCTCCTGAGACTTTTATGACTTCTGGACAAATCGGGTCCTGTGAATCCTAAATGATTTATGTAATGCTTTTTCTTCCTTTCTTTTCCTTTATTTCTCTTCCTTGTGTTTTTTTGCAAATTCATGGAGAATATCAGAAATAATAATATCAAATGACCTAAGAAACTGTGCAGTCCAGATGTTCTTGTTGATAGAAGCCCATAGAAGGGATTGGATTGTCTTGGATTATATGACTCCATCAGGAGTGAAGTCTGAGTTTAAGACGTCAATCAATTGTAGTATTCTGTCTGTAATTTTATTGCATCTCCTTCAGTATGAATCTAGATGGATGAGGTGAGTAAAGTCAGTATTTGACCCTTCATACATCTAACAGCTCTGCATTACCTAGAACACAGTCTAATCACTGTGTATACAAACATTCTTTCATGTTGTTTTCATGAAAAAAAAAAACAATTTAAAAATACCTTCACAAAAGAACACTTTTCACCACTTTTTAAATTTCCCTTTTGTGTATTTTACAACTCCCTTAGGAAGATGTCTTTAAATCAGATGGTTTCTTAATCACTGGATTATTAAGGACTCCATTTCAGAATCTTTGAAATTCTGTGGAAGAATTAGTTCACAACTTTTGCGAATTTTAAAATACCCGTTAGCCAAGGTCACCCTTGAATCTCATTCCATGGGTCTTCCCCTTCCCCCACTGCCTTGTCTTTCACATGGATGCCCATCCCTATGTGTAACATGCTGCACTAATGTGGAAACCATTCATTTCCGAATGAAGAATCTCATTGTTATGGGTTTTTTTGTGGCAAGCTCTTTTCTTCACATTTTAATTCATTTTATGGCTCTCCTCTGAATTCTTTCCAAATTCTTGATCAACCCGAATTCAGAATTAGAAGTCATGTACAAATGAAGAACTACTCTAGGACTTTAGTATGCTGGTGGTGATGTCAGAGACACCAGTAAGTAGCCAAGAAGCAGCTGCAGCAGGTCCCAAGGGCAGTTCCACAGAGAAGGTCAGCAAGCCCTCGAGGTCAAACAGGTAGTGAGGGGCTCCCTCCAGTAGGGCCAGCAGGATTGCCCACATATCAAATATCACACTAACAAAAAATGAATAAAGGGAGTCCAGATGGGGAAGAGGGAGCAAGACAAAGCCAGAAGAAATGGAATCCTGAAAACAAATCGGAAACAGCTTTGATGTCTATGATTAACCTGCACCTTTATTAGTCAAATCAACCCAGTCTTCCAGTACTGGGGCTGTTCACATAGGAAGACAGTCATAGCAGCCTCAGGAATAACAGGTTCCCGAGGCATGTTGCTGAGGGGCATGACTAATGAAAACAGTGAGATGGACCTCGAATGCTATAATATATGAACTAAGCTGTTGAAGTCACTGTGGTTGGGAAGGGTAGGTGCCTGAGAATCTCTGGGCTTCTATAAGGGAGGCATTCGTGCAGACTTTCTTTCCCTGTGTGACCTGGAGCCTGTAACTGATTTGTAGTCAATAATGCTTGACCTAGGTGTCTGGTATTCTCTACTTCTTAACCCGTTTGTGTCCTGGTCTTTATCATTGTATATAATTGCTTCAGCTACAGTGTCAGATGTGTTTGGGAGATTTGGAGATACAGTATCTACACAGGAGGCAAAGGTGAGGTGAACCCCAGTCATGAGGCCAGAGCACCAGTGACATCAGTCATTGGAGAGATTCCCTAGGAACATGATTTTGGAATAAGAATCATGCTAACAAAGTGTATTATCCAACTAGATGATGATTCTTCCACCCCTGTGTTAGTCATCTTCCGCTTTATTTACTACCTAAGAAATGGTTGGTTCCTTTGTGACACATAATGAGAGGCTGCCGCTGAGCCAGCTTGAACTACCGAGTTAGTCTCGTATGGCTACTATTAGAGCCATGTCCAGTTTCCAAACATGGCTAGTCCAAGCTCTCAGGCAGTCAGGGAGACCCCTCTGGCCCGGCTGGGGAGAGGATATGGCAGCTAGAATGGCCTTTGTCGTACGGTCTGAAGTTTAGTCATGGCTGTTTGTGACTCCTGTTAATCTTACTGATCAATCTCTAGAAGCAGGCTCTCTGGCTCTATTGATCGATCGATCGATGGCTGTTCACATTCATAATCTTTCATTAGAGCATAACTATCTGGGTATCTCATGTTAAATATATTCACCACAAATTTTCAGTTATTGAAAATAGAGGACTTGAAGTATCAAGTCTATCTTACTACTTTTAAATTGCCTAAGTAAAGGATGGATTTTTCTTAAAAGTTAAGTGTAAATATTTACATGTAAAATAAAATCACGACTTGATTGTACATCTGTTTTAGAGTCTGATTGATAGGCTGGAGAGACGGCTTGGGGGTTAAAGGCACTGGCTGCTCTTGCAGGGGACCGGGATTCAATTCTCAGTACCCACAAGGTGACTCACAATCACCTGTTAACTCCAGTTCTAAGGAATCTGATGCCCTCTTCTGGCCTCCATGGGCACTACATGTTGTACATAGGTACATGCCAGCAAATACTCATTCACATAAAAATCAATAAATCCCGTTTTTTAAAAAAGGTCCTAGTCACTATGGTTTTGGCTTTAACTTATTCTCCTTCTCTTTATTTGACCTCTCAAAATCTTTTCTTCCATTGAAGCTTGGTTGAGAACACATCATCACCATACAATTGAGTCAAAATTATATCCTCCAATGATACCTTGGAATGTAAATAAGATGGTCCTTGTCTGTGTAGCACAGTTGTTAGCAACTTGTGGGTCATGTCCCTTTGAGGGTCAAATGGCCCGTTCCCATGTGTCAATTACCAGATATCTTGCATATCAGATATTTACATAGCAATTCATAACAGTAGCAAAATTACAGTCATGAAGTAGCAACAAAAATAATTTTATGGTTGGGGGTCACCACAACATGAGGAACTGTATTAAAGGGTCGCAGCGTAAGGAAGGTTGAGAACCACTTCCCTAGCATTTAGCTTGTGTACAAAAGACTGTGGTGGTGTTTTTGCTTATTCCTTGGCAGTAAGAACTGCCTGTATCTCATGTTGATACTTGTGGTCCTACTCTAGAAGTGAGTGGCAGCTTTAGATCCTTAATGGAGGTTGATAGTCGAGACAAAACGTGCTAAATTAGATTGGAAACCAACATTTACTTCCTTCACAAACCATCTGGTCTTTATTTTGACTCTTCTTCTCAACAGAAAATGAAAACACTAGCGGAAAGGAGGAGGAGTGCCCCTTCCCTTATCCTGGACAAAGCCTTACAGAAGCGGCCGAGCAGCAGGTGAGAAAGAGGCTTTGTATTTACAGCTGCTCTGTGCTGGGGAGTCTGAGTCATGGATGGGGTTTTCAGATCATCTTTCTGTAGGTCGGAAGACGGTTTGTCAGCGCCGCATTTTCTGCTTGATAGGAACTATGATTCTGAAGTCACTTAATAGATAGCTTTAGAGGTGAAGCATGTACCCACTTGCTTTAAGACGGAACCAAGCAGCCTTCCCAGCACACTGCTCTCAAGTGCAGAGGGTCAAAGTTTATTTGGAAAATTAGAAATCCCAGTATTGGGAATGGAATGATTGCTCTGTACCTGAAATGTGCTTGCTTTTTACCACAAGGTAGAACCTATCCATGAATGAGGTAATTTTTACCAATTATATTTATGAATAAATAAATCATATTAAGATTATTTTCTTTAAACGGTTGTTACAAACAGTATTGTAAATAAGTAGAATTTAAAGTGGAAAACTAGGCTAAATATTAAAATGGCCATTTTACTTATTAAGTCTAATTACTTTTCCAGGGGGATTTTAAGAAAGTATTTTATATTATGTACAAATTTAATTGATATTCAATCACTAATCCAAAGTTTGGGGTTTTGTTTTTTTCTGGGTTTTTTTTTTTCATTTTTTTGTTTTGTTTTGTGAAGTGTGTATATAGTGTGCGTGGGGGCGGGGTGTGGGTGTGGGTGTGACCCCCATGTGGGTACAGGTGCATTTGTATGCATGTGTGTGGAGGCCAGAGGTTTACATCGGGTGTCTGCCTCAGTACCCCCCTGTTGACTGTGGCAGAATCTCTGAACCCAGAACTGGCCAAGTCAGCTAGTCTCATCAGCCATTGCGCCCTGCCCCAGGGTTGCCCTGTCCCTGCCCCATATCACTGGGCAGGCCACCTCTGCCACCAGCTTTTTATGTGAGTGCTGGGGATCTGAATTCAGGTCCTCATGCTTGCCTGGGAATCACTTCATCCAATGATTCATTCATTTTTTTAATGGCATCTTAACTAAGAGACATTTTTTATGTTCCAAGGGCAGCTATGATGACTTTTAGCTAAGCTGTAAGCCCTGTGTGAAGAGAATCTCCGTAATCTTTATTTAAAGGGAGGGTTAAACCCTGCTGCTTTTACAAGTGGTGTGCTAATTTAACAAAGCATCTAGTGGTCACAACAGGTTTTTGTAAAGAAGATAAATTTCCAATCCTATTTAATGAAATATTCAAAATATTTAAGTCACTTTTTTCTCAGTTCTCATACTAAGTTGTTTCTGACCTGCGCCCTAAATGCAGACACTGTAGTCATTGGGTTAGTCAAGCAAGATAAACTGCTTTTATTCAATAGGCGCCTAATCAAAATTTAACTAGGAAGGTGCTATTCAAAATAAACATGCAGTAAAGTACTTGAGTGGCCTATGAAAGTGACTTTAGACATTTGCTTTAGCACACTCCTGTGTTAGTGTGGGTAAAAGAAAGTGGCCTCATCTTCACAGTGTGATCCTGGTTCCTGGAAGCACAGGAGGAGGTGGATGCTGAGAGGAATGAAATTATCAGGACAGCGCTCTCTAGTTCTCTGCATACTAAGATAACTTTTTACAGGGTTTTCAATGAAATCTATTCCTGGACACTTGTGGTTTCCAAGTGTGGTAGGGGTTCTCAGCTAAAAGAAGCTTTGAGTTCAGGGTCAGTAGATAGACATACTCTTCAAGCCCAGGCAGGCGTTTATACTAGCATTGATGCAAGGTACTGACACTTAGAAAAATATTGTGTTCCCTGATGGTACTAGCCTCTAGGGGGCGCTTTGGAATTGTGTGGAGGGTTGGATTTCCTGAGAAGATACAGAGGGCCACAAAGCCCAGATGGCAAAGCAGAGGCCATCTAGCGAAGTCTGACCTAGTGCTGGTGTCCCGTTTGAGTGTCCCACATACAGCGTGTTTATGAAGAGAAAAATGTGTGTGTTGTTCATACCTAAAACCTGAATGTTTTATATAGAAACGTGGTGTTTTATGTACTTTAACTGATACTACATTTTCCAGAAATGTAGCTGTGTTGTAGAGCAGGAGATAATTACACTTTGTGTTCTTTTGAACAATTTCAAAAAAAAAAAAAATCACTTGGTAGTACCACCACATTTGGGGATATTGGTTTCATTAGAGAGTTGCTTATCCTATTGTGCTTAAATTTAAATATATACATGGTAAGTAGATGTAAACATTTGAACCCTTTGTTGTGTTTTAGTATAATCATATCTGGATATGTCCATACTGAAGCACATAATTTATTAATGGCACTCTTGTCTTCCTTTTTATTTTTTGTTTCTTTTTGTATTTATTTTATTTTATATACCAACCACAGTTTCCCTTCCCTCCTCTCCTCCCATTCCTTCCCCTACCTCCCTTCTTATACACACCTCCATCACTCCTCCTCCTTCTCCATTCATATGGGGTAAGGTCTCCCTTTGGGAATCCACAAAGCATGGCGTATCAAGTTGAGGCAGGACTAAGCTCATCCTCGCTGCATCAAGGCTGAACAAGGCATCCCTCCAAAGGGAATAGGTTCCAAAGAGACAGCTCATGCATCGGGGTCAGGTCCTGGTCCCACTGCTAGGGGCCCCACAAAAGACGAAGCTACACAACTGTCACTCAGATGCAGAGAGCCTAGGTCAGTCCCATGCTGGCTCCCTCATGCTGTTCATCCAGTCTCTGAGTTCCCACAAGCTCAGGTCAGCTGTCCCTGTGGGTTTTCCAGCCATGATCTTGAGGCCCCTTGCTCATATAATCCCCCCTCCCTCTCTTCAGCTGGACTCCTGGAGCTCAGCCCAGTGCCCGGCTGAGGATCTCTGCATCTGCTTCCATCAGGTACTGGATGAAGGCTCTATGACGACAATTAGGGTAGTCACCAATGTGATGACAGGGAAAGGACAGTTCAGACACCCTCTCCACTATTGCTAGGAGTCTTCCTTTCTATTGTTATTAAGGTCCTGATTAATATTTTTCAATTACATTTACATGTCATTTTACAATATAAAAGAAACTAAAATAAATGTGTGTGTTTATATAAAATAGATGATTCATATAATAAAGGGGAAATAAGCAGGTAAATGACAGCTCATAAGCTACATCTGCGCTGAGGAAAATAAGTTAGGGTTTTGTTGGTGGTGGTTTGTTTTCAGAAAGATCCTGTTTCTTTAAGAAAACAGATACAGTCTAATTGGACTTTTCTTCCCAAAACAGGAGGCATGCCACCAGTGCCCAGTTGCACCATACTACTTGAGCTTACTAGAGTCAGCTGTAGCTACCAAGAAGTACTCTCACTGACAGACAGCACCAGAGCCAAGAGAATAGAAATGCAACCAGATATTAGATCCAGCGTGCAGGAAGAGAGGGCTGGAGCAGAGCAGCCAGTGGAGACACAAGCAGGATGTGGCACAGGAGCCTGACTCAGGCAGGAGGTCTTCCAGAGAGGGAGGGGCACCTCCCTGACCACTGGTCTAGGATCACTGGAGTGTGCTGTGGGTCACGAGGCAGTTGACAGTTCTGACAACAGTAAGCCCAGGCAGACAGGCTTTCTCTGCCCACTCCAGACCTCTGAGGAAGCTCTGTGCATGGAAAGGACAGTCCCCGAAGCCTCAGAAACAATGAGGGACCTCCATCGGGTGATTGAGCAGACTTAGTCACAGAAGCCCTTCTCATCAGGAAGGACACATCAACTTAATGTGTCTGAATTACTCAGGCTAGAAGCCATCTTCCCCACCTCCCAACCCGTGGATTCTGACAGGAAAGATGAGCCAAGGGCAAGGAGGAGCTTTCTCATTCCAACTGGAGGCATTTTATTGCTTATTTTTATCATTTCATCATTATTACTTTATTTCAATTACTCTGTTGTGTTTTTAAACTTGTTTTCACCAGAAAGTACTTAGGATTGTCCTTTCTCTATACTTACTCAAAAATGTTTCCTCATAATCTGGATGCAGACATCCATGGCTGGGCCCCTGGTGGAGCTCTGGGAGTCTAATTAGTGAGAAAGAAGAGAGTTTATATGAGCAAGAATTGTTGAAGCCAAGGTTGGATAAAGCACAGGGACAAATAACCAAATGAATGGAAGCACAGGATCTATGAACCAAAGGCTGAAGGGCCCCCAACTGGATCAGGCCCCCTGAATGGGTGAGATAGTCATTTGGCTTGATCTGTTTGGGAGGCAGCTGTGCGTTGGTGCTGGGTCCTGGGCTCGTTGCATGAGTTGGCTGTTTGAATCCTGGGACTTATGCAGGGACGCTTGGCTCGGTCTGGGAGGGGGGGACTGGACCTGCCTGGACTGAGTCTACCAGGTCGATCCCGGTCCTCGGGGGAGACCTTGATCTGGAGGAGGTGGGAATGGGGGGTGGGCTGGGGGGAGGGGAGGGGGGCGAGAGGGGGAGAACAGGGGAATCTGTGGCTATTATATTGAACTGAATGGTGTTGCAAAATAAAAAAAAATTAAAAAAAAAATGTTTCCTCATATATTTTGCGATACATTATATATTATTATATTATATACATTTCATCTCATTATTACTCTTCCCCATTTTTCTCATTGCCAGTTCACTTGACCAGCTCACTATTAATCGTCTTAGCTCTAAAATAAATACTATAAATTGCATTTTCCCTGAGCAGTATCCGGGTCCCACTGCTGCTGTCTCTGAACCTTGTTGGAGACACAAGAGAAATACACAAGCATCTCCTACCACACATCAACACTGTAACTGCTGTCAGATGGGCTGCCATGGCGAAGGGCCTCTTCCTGAACAGCAGTAACAACTTCAGGTGAAGACAGCTTACCAGGAGGGCCCAGGAAAAACAAGACAAACTAAAAGCGGAAACGGAGAAGGATAAGAAATCTCAAGAATACTCCTCCCAACAGATACACAAAACCCAACCAATAAACGCACACAAATGAGACAATAATCTGCGATGACACCTACACAAACCTACTACTTCTAAACACCAAAAACTAAAGATAGTTAGATAACTGGAGTCTCAGGAGTTCAGAGTTCTACTTTTAAGAAGGATCGATGACTGTAGGGGGGACTCGGGTAGATAGGTACATGAAATGGCATCAGGACCTAGACAGGAAGTTACCACAGAGGATGATGAACTGGTCTGTGAGGAGAAATTCAAAAACATGGAGGAAAATTCAGAAAGGAAATTGAGACTCAGAAAAGAATCTGTGTAAACAAATTCTGGAAATGAAAGAATCATAAAATAAAAAACACAATGGAAAGTATCATTCAGAAACCAAGAAGCGTGGCCCTGCTGCAGCCAGGGTCCGTGTTGATGTCAAAGGCTCCAGTTACCATCAAAGGACACGTGGAGGCCCGAAGTCCTGGGCCATGTTGATGTCTGAGGGCCATGCTGCTGCTGGGGCCTTGCTGAACCCAGTGGTCTGCACTGCCACCTGGGGCAGTGGTGACATCCAGACGCGGCTGCTGCCGAGGACCATGTCTGGGTCTGCGGTCCGATATGACTGGGGTCTGTGCTGAAGTCACATGGAAGCCCAGAGGTGGGGCTGCAACCTGTGGCCTTTGTTAGTGTCCAGGAGCCATGCTGCCACCAGAGCCATCCTGACCTGTTGTCCAGGCCGAGAAGCTGATGAGGGCCATGAGGGGCAAGTCTGGGTCTGTAGACCAGCTGCAGCTGGTGTCTTTGTTGATGTCCGTGGCCCGTGTCACCTCAGAGGGCCATAGGAACCATGCATGATGAAATCAGAGGGTCACGCTGAGCCAGCCCCATCCTTTGCTGGCCCTGGGGAAGCTGGCTCTGCCTCTGCACTGCAGCAAGAGAGCTGGCCCCTAGCTCTGGAGAGGTGGCCCCACCCCTCACCACAGGTGAGGGAGAATTGACCCTGATGGCGTGGGTGCAGGGGAGCGGACTCTGCCCCCTCGCCTGAGGTGGGTGGCCCCAGTGGTAGGACTGACCAGCTCAGCTACCAGGCCCACAGCCAGGCCTTGGGTTGGCCAACCCTAACATCTACCCCACATAAGACCTGCTGGAGCTCATGAAGGGACTGGTCCTGTGGAATGATATCCACAGGATCTCCATGACTGCGGGATATCCCAGAGAAGTTTCAGTGAGGATCCAGTAATGAGCTGATACCAGAAATCAGAGGCTTCAAACCAGACTAGTGACTCATTGCCGTGAACATTTGTTAGTAAAGCTGATTGGACAAAAGGGTACACTGTATGGCACACCGCTGCCAATGCCACCAGGACGTGAAGAGGTGTTGGAGAGGCGGGAAAGGAGAAACGAAGAGGGTTTTCTGGTTTGTTTTGTTCTTGTTTTTGTTTGTTTGCTTACTTGCTTTTTTTTTTTTTTGTTTTGGTTTGGCTTGACTTTTTAAAAACTTTCTTTTGGGGGGTGCTGCAGAAGTGAGGGGAGGATATGAGGGGACTGGGAGGTGAGTGGAATTGGGGTACATCATGTGAAATTCCCAAAGAATCAATAAAGAAATTATGTTAAAAAAAATAGAAACCAAGAAGAACAGATTTCAGGGTGGAGAATAAGGTCAAGGCAACAATCCACTCTAAGATATGTGAAGACAAAAGCTGATGAACATGACCAGGTTTCCAATGCCTCTGGAGTAGGTTCAAGAGAACAAACCTAATAACTCATAGAGTAGAAGAAAAACTTGAAATAACATCTAGAGACATGAAACAGTTTATTCAATGAAATTTTAGCAGAAAATTTCCCAAACCTAGAAGGGAAAAAAATGGATATCCCAACACAAGAGGGATTTTGAACCCACATAAGGCACAAGTAGAGAAGAATCTCTCTACCATGAATCATGATCAAAACCTCACAAACATAAAGCAGAGGAACAACAATTAAAAGCTATAAAGAAAAAATGCCAAGTCACATTCAAAGACAGAAATGGCATGGAACTAACATCTCTTGTCAGAATTCTCGATCATCAGGAAAGCATTATTTCAAGCCCTGAAAGTAAGTGTCGGTCAACTAAGATCTCTATATTCAGTAATGTTACCACTTAAAATTGAGAAGAAATGGGAACATAACAGAAGGTAGATACAAATTAAGGTAATTCGTCACAGCCAAACCAATACTGCAGAAACTACTTAAAGCGATACGACACACAGAAGGAAAAAGGCAGTTTTAGCCACAAGAGCATGGGAAAACATAATTTCATGAGAGGAATAACAAAGGAGAACCAGGAAGGAGTCATCCTGGTGGACACAGTGAGCCAGAAAACTCTTGGGACTAGCAGTAAGGAAGAAGAAAGCTATTGCTTATCCAACCAGAAATCAAACAAAAACTAGGAAATAACAGAGCCTTCTCAGTAATCACCTTGAGTGCAAATAGCCTTCACTTATCAGTTCAAAGACAAACACAAACTGATTAGATTATAAAAACAAGATCCAACTGTCTCTTGTCTCCGAAAAAAGACTCCTCACTGATAGTCATCGAAAAACTGGGAGTCAACGGATGGAAGTCAGTCCACCAAGTCCATTATAGCCATTAACAACCTGGTGTAGCAGCTGTTCTGGTTGATGAAGTAGGCTCCTAACTATCATGAACTGAATGGTGAGGAAGGCCACTACAGTTTAGTAAAGGAAACAAGTCAAGAGTGCATGAGCAACTTTCAACATTTTTTACATCACATGTCAGCACTCCCGGTTTTATAAAAGAAACACAGAAAGGCATGAGAGTTCAGATAGGCCCCAGTATGGTAACAGTGAGAACTCCAGTACCCAACACTCATCTTTACATCAGTCTTCCAAACTAAGACAGAGCACAGACGCTCCAGTGCTAACCATAGATGGACTGGATTGCACACATGTCTAGGGAATATTCCCTTAACAATTAGGGGGATGCACATGCTTGCCAGTGGCCCATGGAGCCTTCTCTAAAAGAGTTACATTAAAGACCACAAAAACAATCTTTAACAAATACAAAAAACTTAAAATAATTCCTTAAAAATAATATTTTATCAGAACATCATAGAGTAAAACTACCAATCTGCAGTAAGCAAAACCACAAAAACTGCACAAATCTTTGGAGACTAAACAGACTAAACAGTGTACTTTTGAGCAAAGAATGAGTCATTGAAGAAATCTTGGAGGAAATTTTAAAACTTCTGAAAGCAAATGAAAATGATAGCACAACCTATCAGAACTTCTGGTATATAGCCAGGAAAGTTCCAGAAAGAACATGCATAGCCATAGGTGTTCACCTTTAAAAAAAATTTTTTTTTAATTAAAAAATAAAAAAAAAATTAAAATTAAAAAAAAAAAGCTGTGGAAACAAGAAGCCAAACACAAGTGTGGTAGATGGAAAGAAATAAAGGTTAAGGCCAAGAGAGGTATTTTGAAAGACACTGGCCGGTCAGGTTGTGTCCACAGTCGGGAAACAGAGAGCTGTGAACTCACTTCCTCCTCTTTATTCCATCTTGCTGTTGGAATGAACCTCCCTGGCTAACATTTTCTGTTCTTCAGAAACGATCAGATGTATCTGTTCCTGGTGCGGCGTGCTGTTTCTTGTGGCATAATCTGGAGTGGGGGTGGGGGGTCCTTAGAAGCTTTTATTAAGCCTTCCATGTTGTAGCGGGCTTTGACAGGTTGAACTTGTTTATTTTTGTTCTCACAGAATGGCACATGCCCATGGTTCCTTCATCCCAGCTTGACTTAATTTGTTCATTGCAGTGATGACTCGGTTTGGGTATCCCTGTGGTAGCAGCGGACTGCTGCCTCCCTGGTGGATGTTGAGTTACTCCTCCTTGTCCTGTCCCCGAGCACAGCAAGCTGTCCTGGCGTGCCCTTGCTGTGTTAGACTGCATGCTTCTCTACCTTGTAAAGCCCAAAGCTAAAGTTCCCCCAGTACTCTGGGCATTTTATGATTGATTTTCCTTGACAACTGTGAACAAAATAGAAAGAAGCAAGGGAAAAAAAAGTAGTTGCCACTATTTAAAATAGGTGAACTCTTGGGCTACTTTTGTGGGCTTGAGCTCTGATTCTTATGGTCTGTGAGAACTTTGGCAAGCTATTCCTCCTCGTTGGGCCTTACTTTCCTTATCTGTAAAATGAGATAACCAATTAAAATAGCTATTATAATATATTTTACATATTATAGTTGTAACATAAGCTTTTGTTAAATACTATATATATATACCTGTTTACTCCCTGGCCACCTAGTGCCTTAGTATCTGAGTGATATAGATGTAGATCTTGTCTTTCCAATTTGAGTGACATGAACATATTTCTACTCTTCAAAATCTGTATGTTTAGTGCATAAACATTAGTTGGATTAAATACATAATTCCTTTCTTGCCTAGCTGAGTAGGAGCACATGACTGTCTGTAGACAGTGTAGAATGGACAGCACTAGAAAGAACCCTGGAAGGAAGGACAGTTCTTGAATAATAAAATATAAGTTGAATTAATGCTTGTCTATTTATTATGTCCTCTCACCAGAATCCACATGAATAAGGGTTCCAAACAGCAAGGTGTCAAGTGGGAGGACTAGGGATGAGAAAATAAAGGAGTCAGAATGCTGCGACCAGGAGATCTTACATAAACCATCAGCTAATGCCAAGCAAGTTTATTAGGAAGTACAGCATCTTATATACCATTTCTAGGGGTAAAGTGGGCCAAGGTCAGCAGAAAGACAATGTAGGCAAAGAGAACATGGGTTCTCAGGCACAGCTGCCTTAGGACTGATAGCCATAGCCTTTCAGGGAAAAAAGCAGGGGTTCCCAGGACCTGAAATCTTAACCCTTCAAGGCCTTGGCCCCAGTTCCAGACCAGATCTTGCCAAGTCTGCTCCTAGGCAAGGACACAGAACTAACATTCCCTCTGTCCTTTCATCAAGGCCTCTGAGAAAGCCTTGGAAACTGTTGGCTCCCAACAGGCCTCTGTGTTGGGGGCCAATGCCATTGGTTCTCCTGTTCATCATTCCTACTGTAAGAAGACACAGCTCATAGATCCTGATGCCATGCCTCTCTTAACCTTGGTAGAATTACCTGTTCTTGCTGTGCCTCGGGGCTTCTCCTTATCATCAAGTATATAGAAAGATTGAGGGTTTCTCTCAGGAGGTAGAGACAGGAACATCCCTATGAGTTGAGGCCAGCCTGGTCTACATAGTGTGCTCCAGAGCAGTAAAAACTGTATAGTGAGACTCTCTTCTCTCTCTCTCTCTTCTCTCTCTCTCTCTCTCTCTCTCTCTCTCTCTCTCTCTCTCTCTCTCTGTCTCTGTCTGTCTCTGTCTCTGTCTCTCTCTCATATGTGTGTGAATGATGTATGCACATGTATATGGGTGCACACACCTGTGCGTGCAAGCAGAGCTAAGAAGAGGACACAGAGTATCCAGCCCTATTCCTTATTCTCTTGAGACAGGCAGTGTCTCTCACTGGAACTGGAACTGGTCTGATAGCCACAAGCCCCAGTGATCTACCTATCTCTGCCCCACACCCCTGCTCCCTGCAGCACTGTGGTAACAGGCATATGTATGTGACCTTACCTCATTGACGTTGTACAGGTCCAGATGATTGGCTGGGGAGGTATCCCAGTGGTAAAGGGCCTACTTTGCAAGCCATGTTCAGCACCATACACTTGGAATCCCAGCTCTGGGGAGGTGGAGACAAAAAGGGTCCCTGGGGCTTGCTGGCCTGCTAGTCTAGCTGAGTGGGCTAGCTCTGGGTTCAGTGAGGGGCCTTATCTCATGAAGTACGGTAGGTTAAGAACAACTGAGAAAGATAACCAGCATCCACCTCTGACCTCCACGTACATGCATGCGGACATGTGCACACATGTGTACACACCATCTCTCTCTCAGTAACTCATTGACATACAGGCATAACAGACTAGAAATGGCATGTGTGGTTCTTGCATCTCTCTCATTTTATAGGTAAACCTTTTTTAACTTAGCTTTTAAATTCCATGAAAAAAAAAATGTTTTTTTTTACATGTATAAAATTGCTTTTATTTAACCTCTGTCCTTTAATGCTTTTGGACACCTCTTAAAATATCTGAGTGTGCGCCATACTAGTGAGAAATAAGTGGTAATCCCTTTCAAGGAAAAGGTTGAGCATTTATGTCTGTGGGATCTCTGGTCTGGTTTTGTCCGCCAGTTCCTACAGTGCCACCACCCTCGTGACTGTGACTTCTGCCTCCAGGTGGTCACAGGCTTGTCTGATTTCTTGATTGCATCCGAATTGAACTGTGTAACCCGTGCGCTTTAGCAGAAAGCGGTGTTGCCACCGAAATGAGGTTATAAAGACCGACCTCCACTCCCCATTGCTCTCAGACTCTGACCAGCTGGTTTGGGGGCAGGCGAGGAAAGCCACACAGTATCAGCGCTGTGCGGAGACCCCCCAGGAAAGAAGCCACCTCCTCTTTCTGAGAGTGTAGGGAAACACTACTGTTTCTTCCAAAAAACGTTCAGTAGGATTTATCAGTGATGTTACTTAAGGGTTTTGTTTTCTTGTCTGAAAACATCTCGAATTATTATGTTAATTTCTTGAATAGTTAATATGCAGAATTATTTAAGTGTTTCGTTCTTTTCCTGAGTTGGTTTTGGTAATTTATGCCTTTCAAGGGATATGTCTGTTTCACCCTTGTCACCAATTTAATCATAATATTTTGTTTTTGAAGCAAAATATGCCTTAGTGTTTCTAGAATGTGCAAGCACTGCAGCTATGCCCCTTCTATTCCTCATATGGATAATCTCCAGGGCTCTTTATTTATATTTTCTAAGAACCAAGCTTTAGCTTTGCTGCTCTTCTCTGCTGGGTTCTTTGGGCTTCGTTGCTTTATTTTTGTTTTTCTTACGATTTAAGTAGCTGTGTATAATCAAGCACACATCCCTGCAATGTGATAAATTTTAATTTGCTACACAAACATGAAGCCAACACCACAGTCAGATAATGAACATGACCTCCAAAGGCTGGGTGTGCGCCTTTGTACCCATCCTTATGATTCCTCCATGCACACTTAGACAGTCAGGGATTGGTGTGATGTCACGGAGTTTTGTTTCTATTTTTGAGATTTTGATAAAAATACTGTACTACTTTTTACTGCTGAGCAATATTGGAGTCAGAGTTTACCATCACTTATGGCTTTGTGTGTGTATGTGTGTGTAATCAGTTTTTTTATTTTTTTAATTAAAAATGTTTTTATTCATTTTACA
Source organism: Peromyscus maniculatus bairdii (assembly GCF_049852395.1). Lineage (NCBI taxonomy): Eukaryota > Metazoa > Chordata > Mammalia > Rodentia > Cricetidae > Peromyscus > Peromyscus maniculatus. The sequence goes on from NC_134858.1 coordinate 48,961,948, forward strand.
TACCAACCATATATTCTCCTCTCATCCCTCCTCCCACTCACCCCCAGCCTCTCCCCTGACCCACCCCCACCCCCTCCTCTAAAAGGGTAAGGCCTCCCATAGGGAGTCAGCAAAGCCTGGTACATTCAGTTGAGGCAGGACAAAACCCCTCCCTGTTGCATCAAGGGTAGAGCAAGGCATCCGGATTGTGATGGGAAAATCTACAGAGACAACTGAACCCAGCTCATAGGAAATCACAAACTTTAGACCGACCAGCTGTGGAACCTGCATGGGACCGGACTAGACGCTCTGCATACTTGAGACAGTTGTGTAGCATGGTCTGTTTGAGGAGCACCTGGCAGTGGGACCAGGATCTATCCCTGGTGCATGAGCCTTCTGAAGCCCACTTATGCCTTTTTAACTTGCTGGTAGACAGTGAGAGGTATTTCTAGTGTGTACCAATTAAAGTTGCTCGAGGCCAGCCTGGGCTACAGAGCGAGATCCAGGAAAGGCGCAAAGCTACACAGAGAAACCCTGTCTCAAAAAACCAAAAAAAAAAAAAAAAGAAAAGAAAAGAAACTGTCAATTTATTTTCCAAAGTGGGTGTGCTTGGGCCTGCAAAATGGCTTGGAGAGTAAAGGCACTTGCCACCAAGGCTGATGACATGAGTTTGATCCCTAGAACCCACGTGGTAGAAAGAGAGAACTAACTCCAGAAAGTTGTCCTCTGACCTCCACTTGCTTCCCATGGCGTGAACATATTCCTAAGGATACACATGCGTGCGTGCGTGCGTGTACAGGCGCGCACACACTCGAAAAAAAGAACAAATAAGTATAGTGGCTGTGCTATTTTATGTCCCCAATAGCCAGGTGTCAGCACGGTCCTTGTCATTGTCAACACTCAGCACTGGGGATGGTCAAGCTTTTTAATATCGGGCAGTCCTGTGTGCTACATCATTTTATCTCTTAGTTTTTATTTCTCTGGTTATTAATGGTGTTGAGCATTCTTTCATCAACTTATTTAATATCTGTATCATCCTTGGTAGAATGCTGGTTACATATCTTGATTTTGGTTTTCATTGAACTGTTTGGATTATTGCTGAGTTTTAGTGTTATTTTTATGTTCCAAATCTGTACCATCCAGTAAAATAGCCACTACTAACAATATAATGAACTGAAATACCATAGACTCAGTTTCCCACTCATGCCAGCCATATCTTAAGACCTCATTGAGATGTGAACAGTCATTACCAATGATACAATGCTCATAGACTCTTCTCATAATCTCCATGCAGTTCCCTATACACCAGTCTTTTGCTTGGCATGTGCTTTGTGAATTTTTTTCTATAAGTGTAGATCTGGTTATTTTTTCACTCGTGACAACATCCTTCAAAGAGCCAGATTTTAAATTTTGATGAAGTCCTGCTTACTGCTTGTTTCTTTTTACACCTTTATGCTATGTTCTGTCATTTCCTTCTGCATTTCTTGTGCATTGTGTTTTAGAAAAGTTTACAGTTAGGACTATGGTCCACTTTGGATCATTTTTATGTATCATATGAAATGAGGGTCAATATTTTAATCTATTATATATGGTAATTCAGTTACTTCCACCACACTTTTTAAGAAAGTACCCTTTCCCTATGCAATTTCCTTCTGTCTTGGTCACAAGGTCATTTGCTGTGTCCAGGACATGCCCCCTTCTGTACTCAGGACTACTCATGCCAATATCACACTGTCCCAGTAATAAGAGCTTTGAGACATTTTCAAGAGCAGGTGTGCAAGTCCCTAGGCTTCACTGTTGTGGTTTTTAAATTTTGTTTTCTTTTTCCTATTTCTGGTTGGTTATTTTAGAACCTATGCTCATCCATGTAAATGTGTTAATCTGTCGATTTTGGTAAGATTGCTGCCGAGATAATAGTGGTGGCTTTTCACTGATGGTAGTGTGGGCAAAATGAATATTTTTTACTTCATTTTTAAATGTTTATTGTCTATATACAGAAATATACTTGACTCTTATATTGGTCTTATTCTACAGTATTTCTAAATTCATTTATTAGCTTGAGTTATTTTTTGTAACTTCTATGGAATTCTGCATAGACTCGCTGGGCCCCCCATGAGCAGACACCATGCTGCTTCCCTCTGATCTGAAGGCGCTCTGTCTCCGTGGTCGACTCTGACTTCTCTAGCCAGAATCCACACTACAATGGACAGCCTGGTATTAGTAGTAGGCGTCTTCCTTTTCTCCTTGATAGGAAGTGGAGAGAGAAGGCATCCCTGCTATTCCTAGAATGGCTTGTTATAAATATTCGGTTCTGTCAAATACATTTTAAGCATCACCATTTGAACAGTCATATAATTTTTCCTTTCATTACTACATAGGTTACATTGATTTTATGTGAAAGTAACCCTGCATTCTTGAGCAAAGCCTTAGTATATCATGATATAATAGCATTTTTGTGACTTACTGTTGAATTCAATTTGAAGAGTACTTTTAGTGTTTTAGGTCTGTATTTCTAAAAGATAATAGGTCTGTTGTTTTCTTTGCTGGTACTGTCTTTGGCTTTGATATTAAAGTAATGCTAGATTTTGTGAATAGTCTAGAAAATATTCTTTCCCCTTCAGTTTTCTCGAAGAGTTTATGTAGAGCATAGTATTTCTCCTAAATGTTTGATAGAATTCACCTGGAAGTCTAGTTTATATGTATGTGTGTTATAGAAGTCTGTGATGATGTTAAGTCTCTGTATCAAGAATATCTAGATCATTTCTTTTTCAGTAAGCTGTAGTGTGTTATATAGTTAAGGATTTTTTTTCCATTTCATCTAAGTTATTAGTTACATAGCCATCTTGTATTGCCTCATAATACTCTCTTATCCATTTAATGTCTTTGAAATCTGTAGTCATATTTATAAAAATCAATGCTGGATTATTTCATTAATCATGTACATTTTATATACATTAATAAGATATATTTTATATACATTAATTATGAGAGTGTTACTGAAATTTTCTAAAACTGTACCCTGTCTTCAGGTCACATTTGCATATCAAATGACTCTAAGAAGTAAAATTCCCTGATTTGCCAACTCCATTCATTGTTTTTAAAGGGTATTTTCAGTTAAATTCTGAACATGAATTTCCTCTTGTACTGCTGGTTTTTGTCCCAGTGTTTTCCTCCTTATGTCTTGGATAAACATGTGTTTTTCATTAATTATATAAAAATGAGTTTAGGGTTATGTTTGTGCACCTGGTCACTGAAATACACTAATTCTTTTTGGACTTAGGAATTATCTGCTTTTTATTAAAAGAAAAATAGATGAAGACAGGAAATCAATATGAAAGTCAGCTCTGTTTCTTAAGGTCCAGCAAACACTGAGAGGATGGGGTGACTTTGTAATGGAATGCCCTGACATATCTGTGTTGAAACTGTGCACACTTCTGAACTGCACATCAAGAGTGTGGTGTAGAGAATCTCCAGTATAAAAACTGTTCTGTGGATGATATAGTATAGTTTTACATTGTATCACTTCAGGACTCACATTAATTTCAGGTTGTCTCACCTGGCCAAGGGGACTTCATCTGTTTTAGTAAGGCATTTTTTTCTACCTTTGTAATTATCAATCTCCAAGTTGATATTACAACGTGTACCAAGTTTCATGTTAATGGGGCAAGAGTTTGAATTGCACATGATTTTCAATGTCACTAACTCAACTTCCTGTGCCTTTGTTATGTGCCCAGTTCTGTAAGCACATTTCTTTATTTTAACCTCAGCAGACAATAAATGCTCTTTAATTATCCTAATCTATTGAAAAGAAAGCACTAACTCAGTTTAAAGATTAAAGTGCACAACTTAGTAAATGACAGAGTCAGGATTTAAATTCTGACTCAAATCCCACACTATTAATATATGTTGTGCTGGCTAGTTTTATGTCAACTCGACACAACCTAGAGTCACCTGAGAGGAAGGAATCTCAATTGAGAAAATGCCTCCATAAGATCAGACTATAAGCAAGTCTGCAGGGCATTTTCTTAGTGATCAATGGGAAAGGGTCCAGCCCATTATGAGAGGGGCCATCCCTGGTCTGGTGGTCCTGAGTTCTATAAGAAAGCAGGCTGTGCAAGCCATGGGAAGCAAGCCAGTAAGCAGCACCTCTCCATGGCCTCTGCATCAGCTCCTGCCTTTAGGTTCCTTCCCTGTTTGAGTTCCTTTCCTGACTTTCTTCAGTAATGGACTATGGTGTAGAAGTATAAAGCCAAATAAACCCTTTCCTCCCCAACTTGCTTTTGGTCATGGTTTTCATCACAGCAATAGTGTGACCCTAAGACAGTTGTGGTCATAGAAAAGAACATCAAACTTTCTGGCTAGTGTGCAAAGAGCCCAGGAACACAAGGGTATTGCTATCTGTCTTTGTAACTGGAAAGATTTTCTAAGTATTTATTTAAGATTTCTTCACAGCCCTTTCATTTTATGAAGGAGGAACCTAAGGGTGAGAGACTGAATGCTTTTATCTCATATGTAGACATAAGAGAGTAGGTGGCAAAGAGACCAGTGTGATCAAGCACAAGTCATTCAGATAGAAAATAGCAATAGTTTTTGTTTTCTAGGTTACTGAAAATGTGGGTAAACTCTTACAGTTCCAAGAACTAGGAGGAGGTCAGGATGTTTGTCCTGAAAGATTGTACTCCTAGAAATAACAGCCCCACCCCATCTTTGTGATAAGCTCATGAAAGGCTGCTGCAGGGGGGCTTGATAAGTGGGCTCCCCACCACTGAGATACAGTGAGAACAGAATGAAGAAAAGGCTGACCAGCTAGCACTTTCCACCCACCCTCAGATGGAACCTAGAGACCCTTTGAAAAGCTGACCAAAGAGTACTTCATCCTTCCTGTTAGCACTTGACTTGATGTGCTTGTACTTCTGTTCTTACGGTCTGTTTCTAAGTCATGATAGTGCTCTCTTCTGACTTCTCAGTAGCTGGGAAGTACTCTACTCTATGAACAACAATATGGAGTAGTGATCATTCAGAGAGAGTGGTCTCATCATCAGGAGCATCATCAGCATCACCTGACAGCCCAGTACAGGGCCCTGCCCCATTCTGAATCAAAACTGTCCAGAACAGTAAATACTTGGTGTTTTAATAAGCTCTCTCTATGGTTCTGATGCAGATAAAAAAAAAATTGATGGCCACTGTCCTAAGTCATTACTTAGATGAAGCCTTCCCTGGGAGTAACTAAGCCTTGGCCAGGTGGGTTGGCCCAAAAAAAATGAGATACAGAGTTACACTGGCATACTAAAATCTTTGAAAAAAATAGAAACAAAAGGAAACTTTCTATATGTATTGTCCTCAAATTTCTTTTTCCTAATGCAGGTTAAGTTTTTTCTGTCTGAAACTCTTGAGAACAAAACTATTTTAGGTTTTTCAGATTATAAAAATTATAGAGTTGAAACTTTGAAATAATCAGATGTTTGAGGATGGGCCACAACTCTAAATATGAAATTCATTTATATTTCATACACACCTTGTATATATCAGCCTGAAGACAATTGAATAATGGCTTTAGTGCTCCTGAACTCTACTGCTGTCTGTCATAGAGGTCAGCTTGAAATTTCCCATTTTGACATCACTTTGGAACTCAAGAATACAAGAATATTTTAGAGCTGGGCAGCGGTGGCACATGCCTTTAATCCCAGCACTTGGAAGGCAGAGCCAGGCGGATCTCTGTGAGTTTGAGGCCAGCCTGGTCTACAGAATGAGATCCAGGACAGACACCAAACACTACACAGAGAAACCCTGTCTCGAAAAACCAAAAGAGAGAGAGACAGAGACAGAGACAGAGAATATTTGGGATTTCAGATTTTTGGATTAGGTCTGTATAACCTATATTGTATTCTGTGCCTTCATATAGTATGAGTCCTAGAAGGACATTTTTATCTGACTCATTCATCCTCTAAAACAATGCCTAGCAGTTGTTCATTTACTTAACAAAGATTTTAGTGACAATTATGTACCTGGTGCTTTTTCAGATGTTTGGGTATATAAGATTTCTGCTTTCGTGGGTTTTACATTCCAGTAGGGGAAGCATGAATGACAAAGAGTAAAAGTGGACTAGGATATGAGAAAGTGTTATCTGATAGAAGAAGTTAAAACAGGTCGATTACAGAGTGAATACATTAGAGTAATTGGGGAACATCTCTTTTATCAGTCATGGTTGCCAGTCCCAAAGAGCTCTGTTTGTACAAGACACCAACAGAATTGATGTCAGAGATAAGCACTCTCACTCATTCTCAGAAATTCATCTTCCATGGCCACTATCTTTGATGATATCTGCCTGCTTCACAGGAGATAAGGATCACACACACACACACACACACACACACACACACACACACACGGGGGGGGGGTGTTTTATGAGATTATAAGAACATAAACATTCATCATTGTAATTTATTTAGCAAAAATTACTGTGTGTGTTTCCTATGATCTGATACTTCTGGGAACATTGTGAATATAGACAAAAACACAAACACAAACATAAATCCCTCAGTGACTTCATGGAGCCTACATTAATGTTCTAATCCAAAAATATCTAACCCAGTTATACTGCACATACATAGTTTTCCCAATCCTATTCAGTCCAGATTTCACATCTAATCATTGACTGATAGACTACAATTAAATTTTATTTCCAGGGAACACCTAATTTGAACTGATTCAGCCACTATGGAAAATAAGCATGAGCTTCTAAAACAAAACAAAAATTAAAAAACATAATGACCATAGAATCTTAGTTACTTTTCTGTTGCTATGCTCTGACACTATGACCAAGGCTATTTATTGGAAAAGGGGTTTATTTGGGGCTTACAATTGTAGAGGGTTAGAGTCCATGACCGTCACTGTAGGGAACATGGCAGCAGGCAGGCATGATGCTGGAGCAATAGCTGAGAGGTCATATTTTAAGACACAACTATGAGGCAGAGAGAGAGGAAGGGAGGGATAGAGAGGGAGGGAGTAGGAGGGGGATGGCTGGTGAGAGTCTTCTGAAAAAGTATTCAAACATGAGCTTATGGGGGAGGTGGTATTCTCATTCAAACCACCACACCATGCAATCCATCTCTACCGTTCCTGCATATATACCCAGCGTCCTACCAAAAAGATACTTGCACATCCATGTTTGTTGCTATGCTTTTGGCAATAGCTAAGAATGGAACCAGGCTAGGTGTCCATTCAGCAGAGGCGTGAATTGGGCAAATGTGCTACACATGTGCTGCACAGTGGAATTTTATTCAGTTGTAAAGAAACGTGAAATCATGACAATAGCAGAAAAATGGGCGCAGCTGGAAATCATTAATCAAAACAAACCTAACTCAAAGACTACATGTTTTCTCTTATATATGATCCTAGATTTTAATTTCCATCCCCCATTCTGTGTGTCTGTGTATGGGGGGCGGGGGGGGGGGGCGGGACTGCTTTAGCATTGTGAGCTACACAGTCAGAGAAAGCATCTGATGGCATTTTACTAACATTTTCAGAGCCTGGAAATAAATAAGGCCCACAAGTGTGTTTGCTCACTTCTGCCAACATAGGTGCAACGTGTGCTTTTCTGCTGTGTTGGGGAATGCTGTCATCTCTGTAACGAATCACTTTGAAAAATTACCAGTTGAACTGTCAATTTTTACTTTGCCTAGCTTTGAACCTGTGCTTTTTACAAGTTTTTAACCTAACTTTTCACACTTTATATGTATCAGTCATCATTACAGAATTCTGCTATTCTCTTATTATTAACACTTTTTTAAAGTTGAGTATAATAGAAACTAAATCACCTATTACTTAACATTGTGTGGTCACTGTGGTTAAACTTTTGATAATTTAAACATGGGGAAGATCATTTTGAGAATGATGATTTTAATATGATGATTCCTCATGACTGATTGTCAAACATAATTCTCAAGTAGTGTGAAATCTGGAGGCTGGAGAAATGGCTGAGTAGTTAAGAGTGCTTCTTGCTGATCAGAGGACCTGAGTTTGGTTTCCAGAGCCCACATTAGGTGGCTCACAACTGCCTGTAACTGCAGCTCCAAGGTATCCATCTGATGCCTCCCTTCCCAGGGCACCCATACAAAGACACCCATAAGCATAACTGAAAATAAGAAAACAAGTCTTTACTTAAGGTCTGAAATCATTGCTGATTCCTTTGTGAAGTGTGTGAGCTGATGCTTTCCTCTGCTCATGCTTTGTCTTCCCACTTTACCACATAGATGTCCAGAATGAATTTCTGATGCTTCCCTTTCTTACCATGTGGATTATATGTTTTAATGCTATATGGTTTTCATGTCTAATTATAGGAATTTCAATACAGACCCATGATATTCAACAATGCCTGGCCATTTTAGAGTACTATTTTATTTACTGTTCAGGTGACAGTGAAGTTAAATAGTAAAGATGTAATGAAATATGTTAAGTTTGGAGAAGGTAAAGGGGCCATTTAAAATTCCAGCCTGTAGGACATGCTATGATGTCATGTCTTCAAGTATTTGTTCCACTGGGCTGCCTTTGTGTCGGTGCCATGCTGACCTTGTCACTGTGGCTGTGTACTATGTTTTGAAGTTAAATAATGTGACAGTTCTTGCTGTGGGATGGTCTGTATGTCAAATGCTCTGATTGGTCAATAAATAAAACACTGATTGTTGGCCATGACAAGCAGCATGTGAAGATGCCAGTAAGCCACGAGCCACGTGGCAAGGCATAGATTTATGGAAATGGATTAATTTAAGCTATAAGAACAGTTAGCAAGAAGCCTGCCAAGGCCATACAGTTTGTAAGCAATATGAGTCTCTGTGTTTACTTGGTTGGGTCTGAGTGGCTGTGGGACTGGCAGGTGACAGAGATTTGTCCTGACTGTGGGCAAGGCAGGAAAACTCTAGCTACAAGTTCTGGCTGAATGGTTAGGAGTGCTATGACTGTTGCAGAAGACCTGAGTTTGGTTCCCAGCACCCATATCTGTTCTTTCTGCATAATATTTCTACAGTCTTTTGTGTTTTCATACAAATTTGATAATGGTTTTTTCTAGTTCTGCTATAAATGTCATTGGAATTTTGATGTACATTGCACTGAGTCTGTATATTACTTTTGTTAGCATGGCCAATATGCACAGTATTAACCCTGGACTATGGAAGGTTTTTCCATCTTCTTCTCTTTCATTTTTTAGCACATTGAAGTCTTTCTTGTGGAGGTTTTTCATCTCCTTGGTTAGGTGTATTATGAATGGACTATTTTTTTTTACTAATTTTGTTCTTAGCAGATTTGCTATTATATATAAATTTTGGTATCCTATAACTTTACTGAAAAGATTTACCCCATCCAAAACTTCTATAGTAAAGGTCATGGGTCTCTTAAGAAAAGAACCATGTCATCTGCAATTTGTATTCTTTTTAATGTTTCTGTTTTCTCATTGTTCTATGTAAGACATCAGGCACTATATATATTGAATAAGAATCAAATGAGGAGGGATCCTTAACTTAATTCGAGATTTGAAGAAAAATAGTCTTAGTTTTCTCCCATTTAACTTTTATTATGTTGAGATATATTCTATTTATTCCTAGTTTTTTCATAACTTTTATCATGAAGGAATGTTGAAGTTTTTCAAGTACATTTTATGCATCTATAGAGATGACCATGTGATTTATGTCTTTATTAACACTGTATATTACATTTTTTGAAAATGTTGAGCCAACTGTGCACTCATAGGATAAAAACAAATTGGCTTTATTATATGATTTTTTAACTTTTCATTATTCCAGGATAATTTCATACATGAATCCAATGTCTTTAGATCACATCCTTCCCCAATTCCTCCAACTACTACCAGATCACTCCACCCACATCCCCTTCCCACCTTTATGTCTTCCTCTTTCTTTAAAAAAAATAAAGATTTTTATTCTTTTAAAGTATGCGTATATGTGTATGTCTATGTGTGGGTGTGTACATAGAAGTAAAATACCCACTGATGTCAGTGGCGACAGATCCACTGGAGCTAGAATTATAGGCAGTTACGAGTCCCCCAGTATGGTTACTGGGAACCAATCTCTAGCCTCCAGCAAGAGGAATTAATGCTCTCAATCAATGAGCAATCTCTCCAACATCTTCCTTTTTATAGTAACTCATACTGTCTATATGCACATCAGTATAGGGTGCTGGAGTTGCGTGGGTACAAACGTTGTAAATAATTCTATTAAATGATAGCTGAAAAAGTTTTATTAGGACACCCCCTAGACTTAGAAACTTCTGTTGTATGTTTCTAATTTTATTTGATAACTTTTTAATATTTTTCCCAAAACTGTTAACAGTGTCCATATAAAATCATCAGTGAATGAAAATTTGGTGATATCGCCGGGCGGTGGTGGCGCACGCCTTTAATCCCAGCACTCGGGAGGCAGAGGCAGGTGGATCTCTGTGAGTTCGAGGCCAGCCTGGACTACCAAGTGAGTTCCAGGAAAAGGTGCAAAGCTACACAGAGAAACCCTGTCTCGAAAAATCAAAAAAAAAAAAAAAGAAAGTAAAAGAAAATTTGGTGATATCAATTGGAGGAATTGGTTCATATAGGCCCATCAGAATCATTTTTTTCAAGGTCACTAGAGACCGACATAGTACTTGGTCTAGTAGTTAAATTATCATCAGCTGGGAATTCCCTAGTCTCCTCCATTCTTGGTTTGACTTCTGATTACTTTGTTAATATTGCCTTCCTTTCCTGAATTTTAAATTAGTGAACCCAAAGCTCAAATACTCAAGCCTTCTCTCCTTCTCTCCTCCCTCCTATATGAACCAATATATTTCTGTAGCTTTAAAATACCCATTTTGATAACTAATTTTACATGTCAAAAGCCAGATTCCTTAAATCTACTTCCACTGAGCTGCTGATGCAAAAATCTTGATTTATCATCAAATCTTCTCAAGCTCCAACTCTACCTCCAGAATGGAACAATTTCTTGCTGCCTTTGCAAGCTCTCCTTCATTATGCAAGCTGCTACCTACCATACCCTACACCAAACAGATGCATTTACGGTAAAGTTTAATTCATAAATTAGGTATGACAAGATGTTAACAATAGCTAATAAAATAATTACAATGCTACATTATAATAAAAGCTATGTGAATGCAGTCTTTCAAAATATCTTGGTGCTGCCTTTATACATCTTGTGACCTTGTGAAATGATACTGTATCTGTGTGGCACAGTGAATGATATAGGCATCGTGACATAGCATCAGGCTATTACACAAAGAGTGCCTGAACACTGCACTGAAATAGTGTGACATCAGCCTGAAAATGAAGGCAACGTGACTAAAGATACATCGTGAGGATACACAAGAGGAAAAGATAATTCCCATAACAGATAAGACAAGGTGGGGCAGAGTCCATTTTTAACACACTACTCAAGATGACATGTAGTTTACACTCAGGAACTATTTGTTTCTAGAATTTCTGATTTAACAATTTTGGGTCAGGTAACTAAAACTATAAAGCAAAACCATGAAGACAACAGTTTTCATTATGTGGTTTCTCCTTGTGCTGGCTAATCGTATCTATGTCTGCTTGACACACAAACTGGAGTCATCTGAAAGGAAGGGACCTCAATTGAGAAAATGCCTCCATAAGATCAGCTGTAAAGTATTTCAACTTATTTTGGTCACGGTGTTTCATTGCAGCAAGAGAAACCCTAACTAAGACACTCCTTATTCTAACAAGTGTTATGGTTGATTTGGGCAGAAAAGTAGTTAAAGCCTCCTACCAACCTCATTCTTCCACTATCATCCAGCTAATTGAATCAACTTATTTACATTAAATCTAAACTAAATTAACTAAATCTTGACATTTTGCCACAAATGAGCTGGACTTCATAGGTACCTTAAGTCACTGCCAGTAATGTACTACATTAAAGACTTTATCATTTGTATTTCTTCATCTTAATTAGAATGTGTTAGTGGTGCATAAAGGCACATGCCTATAGACCTAACAACTGGGGAGACTGAAGCAAGATCACTTGAGCCCAGGAGTTCAAGATCAGTCTGAGCAACACAACATAGCAAGCTTGCTTCAAAAGAAAAATGAAAGAAATTAGGGTAACATTTTTAACTTTAGGAAATCCATAAGTTCAGGCAGAATGACTTTGAATGAATCATGGTTATTTTGTTCCTTTCTATGTGCCATCATATAGCTGTTATCTGAACCAATCCACTCAAATATTGGAGAATCTAGTCAAAATGTTGGTGACCTGGCCCATTGTCAATCGGTAAACATTCTTACATGTGGTCCCATCATACTGCAATCAGTACATACATAAATGCTTAAGTAGTTTGAATGTGTTAGGCATTCTCTGATCCAAGATGACTCAAATTATAAGAATAGATATTATTTTATAGTCAACAGGCCACATAAAAGGGACAGAATCAGTTGGGTGTTTTTCTCTAGTCCTCCATTGAGGCTTATGTGCTTTTCATCACCCTTTCAGAAAGTTACCATCTCACTTGAAGTTCTGTAATTCATGTTTCTTCAGTTAAGCAGGCTGTGTTGTTGTGTATAACTTATGGTTTATTTAGGTCTTTAGAGGCACCAACCACAAAAGCTTCTTCTCAATAACATCAGTCCCTTGAACTCGGCAACTTCCTAGTCACTGTTGTTGAAGCACTCTGTGTCAAGGCTGTGAAGAAATTATGTATTTTGTTCTTTGGAAATAATCTCTGTGGGGAGTGTCTGACTCTAACTGGTGTGACTGTTTATTGGTGTCCATCTTTCCTTCATTTCCTCCTTCCATCTTGCTATTCCATTTTACCTTTTTGTGCTCCTTAATTTTTGAATAGTCATATCATATTATTGTACTCAATATATGATATACTGATGATTGTGATAGATCATAGATATTACCTACTCTAATCAGTATTTTGCTAATTAAAGTGTTCCTTTGAATATTTCTTGATCTTAAAGGCTCTGCTCATTCTGTTTACCCATTGTTCCATCTGTCCTTTCAAGCTCTTATCCTGACTGAGTTTATCACTGGCTTTGTTCTCATAATCTAAGGAAAAATTCATGCTCTGTTTATTATTTTGTCTGTGTAATTTGGAGATAAATTCAGCATACTACTACTTCATAGTATAATCAGTTAAGGAATTTTTTAGTAATTTGAATGTGATTTTTATTACAATGATGTGTATTGAGAGGCATCATCACCTGCTTGTTTACCCATCAATAAGACATAATTGCTTTAGACTAGATTTTCAGATTTTGTTATATTGTTGAAATGTTCAAGATGAACGCGAATAGTCCATAAACAGGTTTTTATTGCTGAATAATATATATATGACTATCACTAGTGATTTTGTAGCCTCATTTCAATATCTATGTTCTTTTGTTTCAAATTATATCTAGCCTAATTTATTCTGAATGGCTCAGCAGGGATGCCACTCGAAGACAATATAGAGAGTTGTAAGCTGGCATGTTATAACCAAGTTGAGCTTAATTATTAGATAGTTTACATTCTAAGCTCACTTACACTGTGCATTTAGAAGCTTCAGTTTGATAGAAATATTAAATGCAGATTGAAGAAAGGAATCAGCAAGGAAGTATAGAAGTATAGTCCAGTTAAGGATCCATTACAGACTGCAGAAGTGGGTATGAGGCCCTGGTCTATAGAATGTATTTTTTCATTAGCATGCCCTTAAAACAGTAAGAGGAAGCAAAAGAGAGGCCATCATCCATCACTGGTGGGGTGCACAGTGGGACAGCTACTGTGGTGAAGTCTAGTGTTCTTCAGAAAGTTAAATATAGAATTACCATATGAGCCAGTGTTTCTAGTCTTCAGTATATTTCTGCATTGAAAACGGATGTTTTCATGGCAGCATCAGTCAACATAGTTAAAAGTTGCAAACAGTTGAAATGTCCCTCAGCAAATGATTTTTAAAGTATATCCATACTGTGTAACATAGCAATAAAAAACACTTTGACAAGCTACAGTATGAACCTTGAAATGTTATGCTGGCCTAAAGAAAGGAGACAGAAAAGAACATATGCAGTATGATAGGATATATGCAAGTAGGCGGATCCATGGAGGAGCAGGACTGATGAGTCAATGCTTAAGACCTACAGGCTTTCCTGTAGGGGTGATAGAAATATTTAAGAACTAGATAGTGATAATGGTTGCACATTGTGCTTATTGTAAATACTAATGAATCTTACATTTTTAAATTGTCAAAATGCAAGGGCTACAGAAAGAGCTCAGTAAAATGCTTGCCACACAGACAGGAGGACCTGAGTTTGATCCTCAGCACCAATGTAAAAGGCTTGTAATCTCACCATTGTGGAGGTATAGATAGGAGATTCCTGGAGCTTCTTGGCCACACAGACTGATAGATGGGGCTCCCAGATATGGTGACCCAGTTCTCAGTGAGACCCTGTCTCAAAACAGCAACCACAAGTGGATGTCTCCTGAGGTATGCCTGAGTTTGACTTCCAGCTCCCATGCACACACTCTACACACCTTGTACATGCACACATATACGCAAATATGGAAAAATTTTATGTGTATTTTGCTATAATTTTGACAGAACTCAAAATTGGGTGAGGTTTAAAAACAGCAATACTTAAGCAAAATTCACTGGTTTAAGTACTTGGTGGGAGCAGAAGTATTGTAAACCGCATAGGTCGTAGAGAAGGAAAGTGGCAAACTGTGTGTGCAAAATTTAATGTTTTTGATACCTCCGTGTGGTCCGAACACAATGATTGCTGAGTCAGGGCAAGTTCAAGGCCATTGTGGAGAATTTAGTGAGACACAGCCTCAAAGAGTGAAGACATGGCAGGAGAGCGTGGTTCAGTGGTAGAGCACTTGCCTGGCATGCACAAGAAAGACCCTAGGTTCAATGTCCAGCGAGGCATAAAAGAAAGAGGTTGAGCAAATAAAGACTGGACAATAAGGCTTGCGTTCTTGTCCATTTTATTTTCATTCTATCCCCACATCTAATCACAGTTTAAATAGTGTATATTTTTAATAATTCTCAATGTGTTTTTTTCGTCTTTTTCTTTCTTGATTGTTGAATGTGCAACATTTCTTAAGTTTACTGTGACAGCTTCCTGATGGTTTTCACTCTCCCTAAGTTACCCTGCTCCATTTTCTTCCTTATACTACAATCATGGCCTAAAAGGCTGTGGTGTTTGGGGTAAAGTCTAAATAAGACTCTTAAAAAATGGGAAAATATCCTTCCCCGCTCTTGTATCCAGTCCCTCCTGAATTTCCCTGTTAATAGAACACATCGTCTTGATTGACATACTTCCTTTTCTTAGAGTACCCTTTTATTGATCTGTCTGCACATACATCTTTTAAGACTCTGGGTCCTCCAAGAAACCTTCCTAACTCATCCAGTCTCAGATAAAGGTCATAGCATTGCTGGGCCTCAGTACCCCATGTATATCTCACAGCACTGGCTTCTCATTGTTTACTGGTTGATTCCTCTATGGGATTGCTGACTTCTAGATGTCAGGGACCAGATCTGTCTTCCATGACTGAACACGGCAGGTACCCAGCGAAGCAGACTTTAACACTGTCCCATGTATTACATGGTACTTGCAATAAATGTTGAATGAGAATATTGAAGACATAGAGGACTGAATAAAAGCCAAGTGAGAGCTGTCCAGCACAGACTGGTTTAAGAGAAAGTTTTCATGGTAGATGACATTTGGAATGGGCTGTGAGGCAGGGAAAATTTTTTGAGAAGTAGATTGTATTCAGTAACTACTGAAAAGTAATTTTGTACTAGTGTACCAGGAATACATGGTACAAATATATATATATATGTATATGTAAATATGTATATATATATATATATATATATATATATATTTTTTTTTTCCCAGAAGATTTCTGCAGTTTTGTCTGTTTTATTGTACTTTGTGTTGGGGATGTGGGTGGGCAGTGAACAGAGGAGACAGCACTGTGTGGAGGTCAGAGGACACCTCAGGTGTCAGGCTGAGCCAGGGTCTTTGTTGTGTGCCTCTGCAGAGCATCACGAGGCTAATGGGCCAGCCAGCATCGGGGAGTCTCCCGTCTCTGCCCCCATCTCTCCATGGAAGCACTGATATCACAGATTTACCACACTCAGTCATCTTCTGGAGATTCAAACTCAGGAGCTCACACTTGTACCCCAAGTCCTTTACTTCCTGAGCAATCTCCCTACTCACTCCTTTGTGGTGTGATTTACATGAAGCAACTGTCTCTCTAAAACTTTATCTAAAAGTTAACTGTTTTTTAGCAAATACTAGGAAATAGTACTATGGTCAGGTTTCAGGGAAGTTATCTGGTTTTAGTAACAATTAGGTCTTAAAGTTCTTTTTGCCATTTAGAAATAGCTTCATAAACTATTTAAAATGGTATGTTATTGCATAAGTCTCAGCAGATTCATTTTTAGACCTTTTACAATATTTCATTGTTAGATCACTTTGGAGATCTATTAATTATAGCTGGTAGATCCTATTCAGGCTATACTAAGAGTTAAAAATAGGGCTATGGTCTTACCCCTCCCATTTCTATACTATAAAAGACTAAAATAATAACATCTCTATTGCACTCAGAATATAAATAAATACTTCATCATTGTCTAATACTACATTTTTAAGTAGAAAACATTAAGATTGAAGTTTTTAAAAACACAAAAGTTACATGTTTGTCCCCTTAGGTGAAAGTTGTTTTTAATTATGTGAGTGCTAAGTTATTTTCTTTTTCTTCAGATGTACTACAACATATATTTTTTTAAATCAAGGCCCCACTTGCTAAGGTCTTGAAGCCTCTCTTGTCATATACAGAAAACTTGAAAATTCAGACTGTAGACTGCATGTTGCTAAAGTCACACAGAAAAATGTTTCTCTGTGGGTTCTTCTCAACAAAATCATATTTGAAGGTATATTAACTATGAGTTAAGAGTTTTTGTTATGTGTGGAAATCCTTTGTTTTAAAAGGTAAACCATTTTAAAAGTCGCCTACATTAACCTTTAACCTTGATCAAATAGTGATAGCTCCTGAGTTGTTTCAGGTTTGTGGAAGCTGCTCCTTATATTTAAGCTTTAGAAGTAAACATTTAAACCAGGGCTTAGAGCAAACTGTAGCCCAGACAGGGTGCTTTTTTTTTTTTTTTTTTTTTTTTTGTACAGCATTACTAGGACACAGCCTCACCCATCCATTTATGTATTATGTGTGGTTGATTTTGCAGTATCAAAATCATGTCTTCACAGCATGAGCCTGGCTTATGTCAAGGAGTTACCATCCAGAAGAGGGTGAGGGAATTTCTAAGGATAAGAATGGGGGGGGGTAGTGTCTGGGGGCTACAGATGTAGTTGGTGTTGTTGGGAACCTAAGGTAGAGAGTTCTGGGGCAACTTGGGCTCTCGTAACCAAAGATTCTTTATTGGCCAAGCAGATGCTGGGTATTTTGAAGCAGGCAGGCTAGTGGTGGCTAAACATTGCTTGTGTGGGATGATTTTTACATTATTGAGTGTGTAAAAAAAAATTGAACTTGGCTTCAGTCTCAACCTGCAGTGAAGAATGAAAGCACCCAGGGACCAACACATGGCAATCGTGGTGACTGAGAAGGATGGCCTCTGGAGTGATGGTTCTCTGTATCTTGGTTTAGGGGCCGACATTTCACAGGTGCATGCATTTGTCAAAACTTAGTGTATATGCACTGAAGATTTGGTCTTGTGCATTTCATTGTTGCATAAGTTTTAATTATGAGACAACTCCTAAGTGAATACAGGGCTCTAGTAAATGATACACATGCCCCAAAGCAATTAATGCTGAAATTCCAAAAAGGAAATGAATTAGTGAACCCATAGAAAGACAATTCTATGAGGGATATGATGAACCAATGTGATAAGTGTTAATGCTAGTGTCTAGGTCAGATTGTATGTGTATTTATTATAAAGTTATTTCAATTTTAAGGTATTTTCATAATGAAGTTCTAAGGAAACTGCTGTGTGCAGAATCATCAGTGAGACCAGTGAGGACACTGAGCCATAGATTTAAAAAAATATATCCTGAGTGAGGTAACCCAGACTCAGAAGGACAAATGTGGTATGTGCCTACTCATAAGTAGATACTAGATATAAAGCAAAGGATAATCAGGCAACAACCCACAACTCCAGAGAGGCTAACAGGGAAGACTCAAATAGGGATGTATGGATCAACCTGGAAAGGGGAAATAGATGAGATCTCCATGAGTAAACTGGGGATGATGGGAGGGCAATGGAGGGTAGGGAATAGGGGATGAGAACATAAGGGAATGGGATGGTTAAGCTGGAACAGGGAGGGAAGGGGAAAGCAATGAAAGAGATACCATGAGAGATGGAGATATCATGGGGACAGAGAGAAACCCGGTGCCAGGGAAGTTGCCAGGAATCTCCAAGGATGATCCTACCTTGAACTACTAGTAATAGTGGAGAGGGTGCCTGAACTGAATTGGACCAGAGATCAGACCAGTGAATAACCTGTCATCACAGAGCTTTTCTTCAATGACTGATGGAAGCAGATGCAGAGCTCCAGGAGTCCAGGCAAAGAGAGAGAAGAGGGATTCTATGAGCAAGTGCATCAGGACCATGAAGAGACAACCAAACCAAAGAGAACTCATGAAAATTGGATCAATGGCTGTGGAGCCTACATGGGACTGGACTAGGCCCTCTGCATGGCGAGACATTTGTGTAGCTTAATCTGCTTGGAGGTCCCCCTGGCGGTAGGATTAGAATCCATCTCTAGAGCATAAGGGGGCTTTTTGGAGCCCACTACCTATGTTAGGACACCCCATGCAGCCTTGAGACAGGGGGAAGGGCTTGGACTTTTCTGTACTGGATGCACCTCCCCATGGGAGGCCTTCCCTTCTTGTGGGTGGGAATGGGGGTGGGTTGGGAAGGGAAGGCTGGAGGAGGGCAGGAGGAGGGAAGAGGGGAATTGTTGATTGGGGTATAAAATGAATGAAAAAAATTCTTAATAAAAAAAAAACTTTGAGTTCCATGCTTCATAGACAACTGTCAGTCATGACTATAGAAACCTTTGTCTCGTGGCTGAGCATTGATTGACTGATTTGTTGTATGTGGTCTGTTTCAGAGACAGTCACTCTGCTAGCATTGACACCTGTGCATTTCTGTCGTCATTCATGTGCTCCAGTAGGACTCTGCTGATTGATGGGCCAGTGGAACTTAAGAGAGGCCTGCAGAGGCAGGAGAGGCATCTTTTCCTATTCAATGATCTGTTTATTGCAGCCAAAATCAAGTAAGTAACTTGTATATACTGCAAGTCATCATTATAAAGTTGAAATTCCTCTAACAAAGACCACATTCTCCTCTCGGTGCTTACTATAAGAATGTCTGGCCTGTATTAAATGACTAGTGTCATTTTTTAAACCAGTATTCATGTTTGTATGGACAGGGATGTTTTTGCCACATGCATGCAGTGCCCATGAAAGCCAGAAGAGAGTATCAGACCCCCTGGAACTGGGGTTACAGATGGTTGTGAGCCAACATGTAGGTGCTGGGAGTTGAAGCTGGGTCCTCTGAAAGAGCAACCAGTGCTCTTAACCACTAAGACAGTTCTCCAGCCCCCATAGCTATTATCTTAGAAAAGGTGCTTGGATTTTTTAAGTTTATTAAAGTGTTAGTTTAGGGTCCTGTTTGTACCATGACCTCAGTAAACATAGGAGGGGGTGGTGAGGAATGTGATGGTGTAATCCTTGCTTCTCTAAAGCCTACATCCTTATGGAAAGTGATGTGGCAGCTTGTATCTTTGTGTATGTATGAAGAATTGCAGATAGTGACCAATACTAGGAACAAAACTTAGATGCTGAAGTAGGAAGTAAAAGATAAGGGTGTGTGTTATGTACATAGTTAGGATAAAGAATTATTAAAGGATGAAAAGCAAGTAGCCATTAAAGACTTTGAGAGGATGAGCTAAATAACAAATTCTTACAAAACAGCAATTTGAAGCTATCAGTGTCTCTCATGCATTTGAGTTGGGAATCAGGATTGTTTAAGTGGGTGCTCTGACTCACGCTTCCTGACTGTGAGGCTTGCCTAGAGGACCCATTTGGAAAGTAGACCATCAGTTCCTCACTGGCTTCTGACTTCTTTTCATTTGCTCTTCTCCATAGTACAGCTCATAACATGGTACCCTGCTTCCTTCATAGTGAAAACTCTTTCAAAAGGGATAACACTGTCATTTCTGATCTGTGCTATTGACCACACAGACCTGGGTACAGTGCAGAAGGGAACTCCACAAAGATGCATCAGAAAGCAGAGAACAGTAGGGGACACTTCAGAAGCTTGGAACCACTAGGGAGTTTGCAATTTAATCTTCAGTTTCAATCAGGGAATGCCACAATGTGATTATATTTTTAAATACTTACTCATTGTGAACAATGGTTTGGAGTAAAGGCAAGAGTAGAAACAAAGCAACTTGGTCCCCTTTGTGCATCGCTCCTTCAAAGTTCTTGTTCATAGTATAAATCTCATTAAGCTTTATATCTTCTGTAGTAGAGGAACATGGGGCTTTGGGGAGGGCTGTCCATGTGCTATATCTTTGCTCTCATTGCAGCTTTTATTTACTCCAATGATTCTGAATGGTAGGAAATCCATTGCCCTGGGCATTCTCTTCATAGTTCTCAATGCCTTCTAACTACTTAAGCCTCAGACCCATCATGAGTATTAAATCTGTCAATTATGTCAAAATATATTGTATTTCAGTATCAAAGGTCTACAGAAGATTAGGAAGGAACTGCCAAAAAGCAATCACAGCCAATTTAAGGTAGCTTACTTTCTAGGTCCCTAGAGTTGAATGCTAATTGTGTTAGCTCTACTTTGTTTTGTTTTTGTTTAGGGTTTTTTTTTTTCTAGTTTAGGTTCTGGTTTTTTTGTTTGTTTGTTTTTGTTTTGTTTTGTTTTGTTTTTTGGAGCTGAGGATCAAACCCAGGGCCTTGTGCTTGCTAGGCAAGCACTCTACCACTGAGCTAAATCCCCAACCCCTCTGGTTTTGTTGTTGTTATAATTTTTCAGTGTTTGTAAGAATATACTAGAAAATGATTGGGGAAAAAAAACTTAAGCAAAATTTAAGGCAATCTGTGCTTCTAAAACCAGTCTTAACAACCATTCTTTTTGAAAGTGTATTATAAATTTCTCTGATCCTAGACTCATTTTCAGTATCTAAGATTGAAGAACTTAACATTTTATAAAACATATTTTTATATATATATTCATTGATATAATTTTGAAAGTAAGCAAGTTACAGATACTAAATTAACTTTTATGACAGAAATAAATTTAAGTTGGGTTTTGATCCAAATGTAGTACTCAACATATATACAATGTCAGTTTACAGATATCTGCTCCCATTAATGCAGGCGTGAGAGCTGAGTTTGCCCAGTGTTTCAGAGGCCTAAGCAACCATCCACATTGCAATCTGGTGTTCCAGGGACAGGAGATAGGGCCAAGAAGACGTTCTTTGCCCTCTCGTAACAAATAGAGAACTTCCCATAAAGCTCAAGAAACAAAATAACGAGAGCACCCATTTTGGTTTCTATCTCACTAGATATAACAACAACCTTAAGATAAAAAATAAAATAAAGCTAACTGACATGTGGACAGCAAGCTGCGTGGACGAGGTGGGGGAAGGCAACACGAACGCCCTGAAGTCCTTTGTCCTGGGCTGGCCCACAGTGAACTTTGTGGCCACTTTCAGGTAAGAACCACGGCTTGTCCTTAGGTTTACCTTGGTTAGACACTAGAACGATATCTAGGACAAAGAGAAATAGTTTTTACCAACTCCATGCCTAATTTTTAAGGAAAATACTCTGTTCTGTGTATTGAGTAATTCTTTCTTTGTCAGTAAAAGTACTCAAATGGCTGACTTTCCATATGAAGAATATTTGATTCTTATTCATAAGAATTAGTGATAAATACTGGGGACTAGAAGAGGAATTTACCTTGGGTTAGCTGGTGGGGTTTTGTTGTTGTTGTTGTATGTGTGTTTTTACCTTCTATGAAAACAATTGGAAGGAAAAGAAATTATGAAATCATGGAAGTAGAATAAAGTGATCTATCTAGGAACCATCCCATTCTTAATGTCTGTCAATTTGTTTGAAATGTTGAGACTTCAAGACTGATCAGTCTTTTCAAACCACAAAAAAACACCTTTACTGAAGCACTGTTTATAAATTAGCTCAGTTACGTTTAAATAACTTGTTTGCTCTCAATTTAAAAAAAAAAAAAAAGCTTTTGTGACACAGATAATGTGTCAAAAGTACTTTTGTATGTTAAGTTCTGATTTGCTATCTATAGAGATGTGGTAATCATAACCATATTTACCTTGTTAAAGAGTGTAAATTAGTTTCCCAAGACCCACATCTAGGCTGGCATGTGTTTAGAGAATGAATGAATATGGAGTATTTGTCTTTCAGCCTGAACATGGTTATTTGACTTTCTGGCTCAGGATGAGCTGATGAAAACTCATACCTGTGATTTTGAACAACTGTACAGCAGCTGCAGTATTGATTTCCATTTTAAAGAGTTTAGTGTTCATCACATACACGTGAAGCTTTTCATTCTGCGTCTCTTCCTGCTTTACCCCCAAACAACTCAGGCCTCGTTCTGAATGGGCATGCCATTCCATTCTGCTGTGCATTGTTGACCTGTATGGGATGTTAAGGATTTGTTTAGCAGACACACATTTTTGTGTCATTCTATTTTTTCCTTCCATGACAGACGTCTAGTCTGCTTGGTAAAAGGAAGCAATTTCCTGTGAGGGTGACCACATACTTTTAAGGGCCATTTTGCCTGGGCAAAGTATGGTTCTTTAACCACATAATAAAGGTTAATATTCCCAGCCATATCCTGTAGGTCTCAATATAATTTGATAAGAACAATTCACTTCTATAGTATCTATTTACCACCACCACCCCCCAAAAAAACCACATCTCTAATTGAATCATAAACATCTGTTAAATTGAGGAAAAGTCTACAGACTCCCTAACAATTCCTCCTCAAAGCTGCCCAAGTGAAAACAGAAATAGGAAAGACTGGGAAATTAGACTTTTCCTAAGGAGACACTGTCCCTAAATGTGATGTGTGGCCCCAAGTTGGCACCTAGAACAGAAAAAAAGACATTTCCAGAAGAACTGATGAAATCTGAAAAAAGTCAGGAGTTTGGTTATTAGTAAACACCATTGTTCCCTAGTTTTACACCTGAGCTGTGATGTAAGAGAGGAACAGTGGAGAAATGGTAACAGACTGAAAAAATTCAGAAAAAAAAAATCAGTCTTAACAGACTGACCGCCCTGGAGAAAACTGCTTAAAATTCTGAGCAAAACACAAACATCAGCAACTGCTTGAGGGCTCTGGAGAACAGAGTTGGGAGGAAGGGTATTAAGACCTGGAAGAAAGCACCAGCATGTACCAGCTTTGAAGATGATGTCCAGTAACTAAAGTTCAGTCTGTCAGCCACAGGTACTGGAATGAAAGGAGACACAAAGTAGTTCCCATTTACTGTAGCATTCACAAAACACTACCCAAACAAGCACAATCCTCTCCTGTGCATTTGAAAGCAGAATAGTGAGAACCACAGCCAAAAATGGGGCACAGGTAGACTTCATTTCATAATGTGGGTGCTAGAACACATTTTCTAGTCAGTATTTTATATAACTGAATCTAAAAAACCTCTTGAAGGAGAGTTACACAAGACAAGGGACTAAGATGACTCAGTAGTGAAGAGTTCAGTTCCCAGCACCCACATCAGATAGCTCACAACTGTCTCCGTAACTCCAGTTCCAGGGGTTCAACAGCCTTTTCTAGCCTCTGTGGGCACCCACATACATGTAGCATATATTCCAACAAATATACACACACAGCTTTTTAAGGAAAAACCTTCAGATGCCAAAAACTGTTAAGTATGAAAATGTTACATTCCATGATAAAAGAATGCATAATATATCATCTGATTGCCAATCCTGAAAGATTGCTTATATGAAGATAGTTAAGCAATAAAGTTAAAACAAATTACAAATATGAATTAAACATTTTTCTGGAACAAGGAATGTTTTCAGCTTCTATACAGAGACTAGAAACTTTTAAAAATTTGTTACTGACAGGCTCATATAAGAATAAATTGGACCGGGCAGTGATGGCGCATGCCTTTAATTCCAGCACTCGGGAGGCAGAGCCAGGCAGATCTCTGAGTTCGAGGCCAGCCTGGTCTATAGAGCGAGATCCAGGACAGGCACCAAAACTACACAGAGAAACCCTGTCTCGAAAAAAACAAAAACAAACAAAAAAGAATAAATTGGATGAATTTTTAAATTCAAACATCAAATTCAGCAGTGGCAGTAGAAGCATATTAATTGTATGTGCATTCATATTAACCAGAAGGTTTTAGAAATTAAAAATAAGTTTGCTTTGAAAAAAATCTACTAAATGACTATTTTGCCTTGTGTATATGAGATGAAAACAAAATGTTTCCTGACAGTAGACTGGTTTCTGGGCCAAGGCATCTCCATCCGTCTGCCAAACCTTGCTTTGATCTCAATATTAAGCGTACTTTCTATTCTTATAAATGACAACTTAAGCTGAAAATGACAAGCACTGGGAGAGAATCATTAGTCCAGTTTACAGACAGGAAAACTGAGGCTTCAGAGAAGTGGCTTGCCCATGATGATCTCACTTATATACATACAATTTTGAAAAAAAAAAAAATTCGTTTCCAACTCAGATATTCTTTCCACCACACAAGCCCCTGGCCCCTGATCTAATACCATTGGTGAAAGCAGTGGCATATTAACAAGCTCTGCCTTGGATTTAATAAAGCTGTCCTGAACTATGTGAGCTTTCCCGGGGGCTGGAATGCCTGTAGCATCTTCTAAGTGGTTATGTGAAGCTCACAGCATTCGTGTACAGCTACATACCAGCAGCAAGCTGTTGATACAGTCACCTGAGTTGGCAGACTTTCAATGTTGGCATCAACATTTTATATGGTTCATTTCTCTTCCGTTTTCTTTGGTTGCAGCTCTCCAGAACAAAAGGACAAATGGCTCTCTCTCCTTCAGAGGTATTTTTTCAGTGTACATATTGTTAACTTTATTAACCTGTGGTTAAACCAAACATGTTACTGCAGAGATGTACCCCAATAATGCCCCTTCTTCTCTTTAATGGAAATTGGTATTTATATGCAAAATAACCAATTGTTCAGGTTGTACACCAGCTGGAACATATGTAAAGAAAGTTATCTTATTACAAGTACTTCTTGCCAGGAAGGGGAACACTGGGGTCACAATAAAGAAATGAATTACCAATGTCTTCTCTCTGTGTAGTCTCCAAGCTACCAATTGGAGCTGGTCATTTGTTTTAAAGTGCATTTTAAGTCCTCATAATTGCAGGGTTTTATTCAAAGTGTCTCAGAAAATTGGTTATCATCCCTGCCATTGACTGTACCAAATACAACGGTCAATATGGGGTTATCAGAGGCAAAGTTCTCTCCTCCTCTTTTTCCCCCCTCCCCATAGGAAAATCAAGATTTACACCACGCCAGGCAGCTAAATGAGAAGTGTGAATTCATTGTACAGTAGTAGTGTGTAGTCAGGTGCTCCCCAGCAAGGTGGAGACCCGTTCAGAGGAGACAGGAAGGCTATAAGGACAAACCATCACTCATAGGTACCTTTACCTAGTCTCACCTCCAATACCACTTGTCATGGATGTCCCATTGTTTTGGGGGCCCATGCCTAAAGACCTGAGGGAAATTCCCTTTCAACCTGTCATATAATCTGATTGTGCTGAGTCTTTCATGTGTCCTCCCCACCACCACCAAAAAAGAGCATATAAGTATAGTGACAATATTATCAAAATAGGTTGGTTTTTTTAATGAGCCATTAGTGAATCCCATCTGACTCAGTGTTGTTTTGGGTTGTTGTTGCATTTGATTAGATACATCACTCTAGAAAAAGAGAAGGACTACCCGAAGAGCATTCCCCTCAAAATCTTCGCCAAGGACATTGGGAATTGTGCCTATGTAAGTGTTTTTGAGACAGAAAATTAAATTCCATGTCCCTGTATAAGGTAGAAAACATTGTGGATGAAAAAAAAAAGAGGCAGGCGGGCTGACAGACAGACAGTGTGTACTACAGAAGGCTGGCATTTGGGGTTACCATGGTAGGAGTGTGTGCATTTATGTGTGTCTTTATATGCATGAAAAGAAATGCTGGAGAGAATGAAGCAAGGAAAATTCATATTAACTGCAATATTGAACATTTTACATTGGCTAGAACACAGCTTGTCGGAAATCTCTTCTCCTGGCATGAATGTGTGTCTGGGTCCTCTCAGGAACAGCTGCTGAGGCACTGTAGGCACTCCACAGGAGACATTTGTTATTAAGTAGTTCTTCCCAACTTGTCACTTCAGTCGACTGATTCTGAAAACTCATTCTTTGAGTTCTTATGAATTAAATCCTGAGATTAAAGAACGGCTCTGATAGAGGTGACATTATGTAGGGATCACCATGTTTTTATGATAAACATCAAGTCTTCAGTAGTCTATTCTTTGTATTCTTTGTTGCTGAAATTGTAACATAAGAGCCAAACCAGTATCTATCATGAACAAGATGGGAAATTGTCTTTTCACGATGTTATGAGCTGTAATACTACACAGCAGCTCTTGGTCATAGTCACTGTGTGCATGCAAATGTAGTTCTTGAGAGTTCTGTTTTAGTTAAAAAAAAAAAGTTACACAAACATTCTGACCAACTCCTAAGATCCTGCTTTAAGGATATACTCAAATTTTTAGACTAAGAAACTCCCAGATCTCCTCCAGTAAAATAGAGAAAACAAAGACAAACCAAATCAAAACCCAAGTGTGTTTCTGCTTACTTTGATATGATTGGTTACATTAAGGATTTTCATGGTTCCAATTTTTATCACATTTAAGTATAGAAAACACCTGCTTAAAAAACTGATGTCCCACTCATTTTTGAAGAAGAGATTCGAGATGCAGTCATGGGTAAATCAAGGTACCGTGACACACTCAGGTTTTTCCCTGCATGAGTGTCAGTGAAGAGTCTCTTTCAGGGGAGTGACTCCCCAGTAGGAACGCATCCATGGAAATAATTCTTTTATTCTTAGCCTTAAGTTGTGTGTAGCTTGTTGACGAATTCTACTAAACTCAGAACATTTTTGGTTCTATCTACTTCATATTTCACTAGGCAAGAAGCACTGTATGGTGAAACTCATGAGTTCCATCCCCCAGAAAGGCTTATAGGGAGACACACTTCAGTAACTAGAGTGCTGAGCATGTTTATGCCCAGTGTGAGAACAATTGCCTTAGACACTAGCTATATGGGAACATGGTACTTCACTACACAAAAGAATTTATGGTAGAGTTTCTTTAATTGAATAGATGGACTTTCAAACGTGGGGCGAGGGGAGCAGAGCCTTTTCAAAAACCTGTTTTAGAATGAAGCCTGCCTTTTACCATTTTTATGCCACTCTGGTAGATGCCAAACTCTGGGCCTTCCCTCTCCTCCCTTTTGGGCTCTGAGACATTTTGGCATAATCCTTGGAAGTAAAAGAAAGTCATGAAATCAGTGTACATGCTTTTTCAAAAAACTGGTTCAATTACTAGTCTGCCCTGTCTGGTAACCGGCTCCTAGGAGAAAAATCTGTAGATGACAGACAAGTGATGGCTATCAGTGGGTCTCACCTTTTTCCTTTCCTGTCACTTTGTTTGCATTCATGCAACTTATTTGTACCATGCAAGCAGGCCCTGTGTTAAGGGGCAGAACACCAATTGCTAGTTTTTCTAATAATTATCATATTACTTACATGTGTGACCAAGTTAATTTTCAATAGCACGCCTTGTATGTGAGTCTCTCGGGGTCCAGTGCACTCTCCAGATACTGAGAGGCTGTAGTTGGTTTCTCTCCTTTTCATCTCAGACTGTCTTTCTGTTAGTGGAAAACTACGGTAGATGGCCCTATCCAGATGACAGAGTGGGATTCCTAGAACTTTCACTTTTTCATAGACTCATGTCTTTTAAGCCAGCGAAGGTCTGCAGCACAGCAAACCCCAGTGGCTCCAGTGCCCAACCCTGGAGAGTTCTTACTCGAAGTCTTAAATCCTTTTAGTGAGCAGTTCACATCCCGGTCTCTCTTTAACTGATTTCACAACAAAGAAATGAAACCCATACTGTGAGAACAGCACTCAACAGAACAAGGTCTGCTCTGTCCCTGTCTCTATGCCCACTGGGTTCTAGAAATGCACATGTAGGGACAGAACAGAGGAAGAGCCTTGCTGATGTGTACCTGTGTGTTTGTGACTGACTGGGACTGGGTTCAAGTCTTCTCACTCATGGAGCTTTCTGCAGCTCGATGGGCCACCTCAATTAAGAGAAAGTAATGCATTATTCATTGCCATAACCTATCAGAGAATGGAAGTGATCTATAATGAAGGGCTTGTGCTCCATGCTGTCCATACTTGGGATCAACAGTCACCTTGGGATAATCGCCTGACAATCATTTGTTCACCAGTGTTAAACTATTCATTTATGTCTATATTTTTTCTCCACAGTTTAAAACTATAACAGTAATGAATTCAGACACAGCAAATGAAGTTATCAACATGTCACTACAAATGTTAGGGATAACTGTAAGTTACTTCTGCTACATTTTTTTTTCTTTATATAACATGGTCTTGCTGTGTAGCCCAGGTTGGCCTTCAATGTGTGATTCCTTTGCCTCCACCACCTAGATACTCTTCTAAACTTGGATATTTTAGATTCAAAATAATATTTAGCAAATTAGATGTAAGTATAATCCCTTCCATTATGACACAACCAATAACAAAGTTACATTTACCCCTCAGATGTAAAAAAACAGGAAAGCTTTTATGTTAGCATGTGGATGCTGCTCTATTTTAACGCCTCTGTGACCTGAAGACATAATGGTTAAACTAGAATCTTAGAGTAAAAAGTATATGAGTAATAATGTGCATTTTCATTATATGTCCTGTACACATACACAAAAAAATTGGTGAAGGTTTTATAAGAAAATTGTGGCTTCCTTCACTCCCTTATCACTTTTTGACTATCCGTCACCTCCTTGATCATGTGATAGTGTTTTTATTCTAAGACTCAATCTCCAGATGATTACCAGTCCCTAAGGGTTTGCTCTGTAATACAATTTTTGTGTTGACTGGCTTCAAGTCCTAAGGTTAACAGCTGGTTCCTCTTAAGAATTAGTCAATAAAAACACAGCTTTGAATTCTGTCAAAGATCTGAAGAGCATTACTGAGCTTACCATGCCGGCCTATCTTGCTTTGAACCTGACCCTTAGTTTTTTGGGATGATTTTGTGAATGTTGTTAGTGGATATGATTGGAATATTGAGAATGAGGTCAGGGGAGGAGAACTGGAGAGCTCCCTTTGCCTCCCTGCTAGCACCCCATGGAGAGTTCCTCTATTAAACTATGGGGCTTTATTTTTTAAATGCACTGTGATATAAGCCATCAAGAGGCTCAGCTGTAAAGGTGCTTGCTACCAAGCCTGATGACATGAGCTCCATCCCCAAGAACCACTTGGTAGGAAGAGAGGACTAACTCCTGAATGTTATCCTCTGACCTTCACATGTGTATTGGCAAACATGTTTGTGTGTGTGTGTGCGTACACTCAAACACACAATAAATGTAGTACATTTTTTAAACTATATTGTGACATGATACACTTAAGACATCATATTACTGCTTGTTTTAGGTTTGCTCTTACCCATGCTACTAAGCCCATAATGACTCAAGGCAATCAAAATTTGGGATTAAAAAATCTGATTAGTAAAATTTAGTAATATGGTTAAAATATAATTAAATTGTATATGCACTGAGTAAAGTGGGTATTTATACATTGATTTCTAACCTACACAAACATACTTTGGAAGAGAGTGTACAGTTTTAGGTTAAGAAGGAAGATTAACTACTTCATGATGCATTTTTTTCTTGGGCTTCTCCTTTAAAGTCTGATCTGCTCATGCCAAAAAAAAAATTAATTAGGAATTGAGACTGTTTTACTACACCCATTCTAAGAGATATCGTACAATGTTTCTGACATTGCCTAAAATTGTTATTAGATTGTTCTTCTTCTGTCTAAAGGACAAGGTAGAGAAGAAATGATCTGTGTGTGCATGCACTTGTGGCCAGGAGCAATGCATGGCATGTGCAATAGCCGGAGCCCTCTATTAGAGGGCCAGGCCCTGACTTGGTAGCAAGTTAAAGGCAGAACAATGAAATGCTTCCAACAGACTTGGCTATCTCTATTCTAGTTGCATATAAGGATTTTGTCTTGTCCCTCCAGAAGGATTCAGCAAAGTCCACATAATTAGCATTATTTCTTTCAAGTGGGATTTATAGTATTGTTGGATTATATATCACTAGTGAATGATTTTATTGATTTCCATGACTAAGCCTGTTCTCTAGATAGAAGTCTTATCCTTTCTGTCCCCAGGACTGGGTGGAGTTCCTCAAATGTAGTCAATGCAGCTAACTATCTCCTGAAAGCCTTTTGGTCATTCCGCTGCCCAGAGGCTCTAAACTAAGCTAAACGCAGCTAAAAACTGGCCTTTCTGACCTGACTTTAGTATCACAGACAGCCGTGTTTATGGTTTTCTGGGTAAGAAGGTTGTCTTGCAGGGGCACATTGGATGTTAAGTCCAGTATTCTCTGAGACCATCAGACTCTCAGAAGTGAGAACCAGCCTTTTAGAACCAGAAAGTGAGTTGTTCCTTTGTGAAAGGGCTCGCTTAGGCTTTCACACTCTGTGGAACACTGGAAGGAAGAGTCTAATTCCACTGCAATTTGTGAGATCCTGGGTCAGCACAGGGGCTGTGGGCATGAGAGGACCCGGAGGGATGGACCCTGTTTTTAAATAGGATATGGCTACAGGAATAAGCACTACAATCCTCCAAACTATATGTACCCATGAATCGAAATAGCATAAAATGCCCAAACTCTCTCCTCATTCAGGACCTAACATGAAAGATTTGTTTTGATTATTATTATTATTATTTTTTTGTATCTCAAGGGCTCTGAGAGAGATTACCAGCTGTGGGTGAATTCTGGAAAAGAAGCAGCGCCGTACCCACTTATCGGTGAGTGCCTGTCCAAGTCTAAGATAGCACCCATGTTTCCTTTGGCTCTATGATCTTGAGCCCATGTTCCTATACCAAGTGTTTACTATGAGCTAAACAATGGGATCTTTTCTCTCAGGCTGCTAATGATTATAGTTGGGAAACATATTTTCCTCTTGGCTTTTTTACTTTACAAGCAGGTCTTGCCAAGCCCTTCATTGGGGGTTTCTTCTCCGTAAGAGAGCAGTGTATGTTGGAATTGGTCTTGATTTGTTTATCAGAGTCTTGAGCTGCCTGTTGTCTCTCCCACCCCTGCTCTGATGGCAAGGCTGCCTCCATACACAGAGTACTGGGTAGGGTACAGTGGTGCATTGTCACCGATCCCTGAGCACGGAACATCTGCAATGACCCAGAATTCCCTTAGCATCGTGAAGAAAGTGACATTAACCCATTTTAACTCCTAAAAGTCTTCACTGACTAGTTTTCCAACTAACTAGTAATCTCCTTTACTGGTTTTCTAGCCAAAATTCCATTTGTTTTCATGATTCTCATTTTTGCCTGAGAGACCATGCCTCACTAGGTAGTCTAGGCTAGCCTGAAATTCAAAACCCCACTGTTCTGAAGAATGCTTGATCATTAGATTATAACTTATTTGTTGGTTAGTAATTTCACTCTAACAAATAGGGCAATTAAAATAAGGTCTGGAATCTGTTTCAGATCCTAAAACAACTACAACAAGTTGTTAGCAATTTTAAAACACTCCTTACCTGTGGGATACTGTGCAATGTGTGTTATATGCATCATTTTGTACAATCCATTGTCAGTGAGATTACTCTTGAATGGTTGAGTGTTTCCGGTGATCTGAGTAATTAACACCAAACTTTTCTATGAGGTGTTTGTGTACTCTGATATGCGGTAAATAGGAATCTGCCATGCCATGCTGAGAGCAAAACTGATTCCCTCAGACAGGTTGGCTTTGAAATGCTGTCATGTGTTCAAAAGTGGATAAGCAACAAAGAAATGCCATTTAAAAATAAAATAAATATTTAAAATAATTTTAACACATTAGAACTAAGTAGATTGTGACTCTTAGGCATAGATCTACTTTAAACTTCACTGAGTACTGCAACTCTAAACTATGAAATTAAAATGTTCTGCTAGTATGATTGACAAAGCAGCGTGGACTAACTGGTCATCATTTTTATAGATTCGTTTTTAGTATTGCTGTTTTAGGGGCTGTGTTGCCTTAGTCTTAGGAAGTTGCTGTAATGTATAAATGTCAGTATCACATTTGCCTTGTATCCCTGTATCAGATGCAAAGGAAAGGCTTGCTGAGTTACATTCAGTGATTGTAGATGAAAATGTACTATCATTGCTTAAAGGATCTCTATCATGGCAGGATCGAAGGATTGTACCCCAGCAATGAGTTTACTTGGAGTCTAACCAACTAAACTCGGGTTATGGTCAGATGTACAGGATTCGGTTTTCCTTAGTTTGTCCATTCATTGTTACATCTGTCTTCTGAACCTACTACAGTTCTTTCGACTCTATGAACACCAGCCCCAAAGAGAGGCAAATCGGAGAAGCCAATCCCAGGGCTGTGAACAACTAATTATGCAACTAACAGAATAAGAAAATCGCTCCCACACAGATGTGCTAGATAATAGTGTGAATCTTTGGGGGGTTGGTGGTGGTGGTGGTTTTGTTGTTTTGTTTTGTTTTAGGTCCTGTCTTGCACTTACTATGGCACTCAGGCTGGCCTAAAACTCAGTGATTCTCCTGTCTCAGCTTCCCAAGTGTTGAATTTCAGGCATGAGCCATCACACCTTTGTACTAAATTTGTGTTGAGGAACACGAACAATGGAGGGGGGCAGTGCCTCGCCGCTCCATTGCCAGGTTGTAGTGATCCTTACCAGACAGGCGTCTTTGTCCCTATTTTCAAATGTAATGTTACCAACTAGTGTTTCCTTGTTTGATCTATACAATGCTTATATGGCAGCCAAGGTAAATATTGTCCATTATGGATTTAGAATACAGATCACCAAAGATTTACAGATCCTTTGGTGTCAAGGGAGAAAATAAGATACTCTTAAATACTCTTAGCTGCAAACCTAGAAAAGGCCAACTATGCAATTCATAAACTGGTGTCTACAATCCTTCTCTTTGAAGATTTTTTCATTCTCTCACCATTCGTCTGCTGTGAGCCAACCACTCTGATTTGGTAGAGCCACCTGCGATGTGCAGAGGCCCCAGTTGTAGACGAGGCACGTGGATCTTTCTGTGAACAAAAGGATTCTTTATCCCAGATGTCCCAGGTGTAAATCACTGTACACTCCAGTCTGCAGCACTTGCTGGTGGTGCTCAGTCAGCCTGAAGTCTGCATTTGGATTTCTCTCTTTGTAGGGCATGAGTATCCTTATGGAATTAAAATGAGCCATCTCCGAGACACTGCCCTTCTGACCCAGGGATCAAAAGACTCCGCCACCCCATCCCAGCTCCAAGAGCCTTTCCTCATGGAACAGCTGCCCCGAGAGATGCAGTGCCAGTTCATCTTGAAACCCAGCCGCCTGGCGACAGCCCAGCAACTGAGCAGTGAGTCGCTTCCCCTCCTTCATAGAACCCTCTTTCAGCAAAAGCTTGCATTCCTGAACACCAATTTAGTACAAAGGCAAAGACCCAGCTTCCACCCAGATGAACTTGCCAATACGAGTTTTCAAAAGAAAAGACGGGATTTTGGAAGCTGGCTCTATAAACTAAGCAATAGGCTTTACTGCCTTTGACTTGGAGACAAGGGACAATAATCTGTCCCCTCTCCCCTTTAACCTTGTGCCCACTGCAGTCAAAGGCACGGGTGATGCTGCAGGTGCTTCAATGCTTCCTTTGTGCTGTCGGACACTCCACTATGTGTCTCCCCCCAAATGATCACATTATAAAGGGAGCCTGTCTGTGATGGGTGTCAGAAGACTGTGATGCCCTGACCGGGATCTTGGTCCTGATAAGTATGTGAAAACTAATATGATTTCCACCGAGGTCTCCCCTTAGCCTACTAATCTAACATGAATTCCCTATGAACATAGCTGTCTCGTTGCTACCCCATAATAAAGGCTGTATTATGGTAACTGTGATGTTCAACAGAAGAGCATTATAATTTGCCCTGACCCAGGCTTGCACTAAAGTGCTCAGTCTGAAGCAAGACTGTGTGAAGAAACAAAAGAAAATTGAAACTCAAAAGTATAAGGGTGATAGGAAATTGATACTGTGTTTCTATGTCTGCCTTTGTCAGCTGGTCCAGTGAATAGTGACATTGCCTTCTGCTAATGAACAAGTTCGAGGAGTAAGAGGTTTAAAGAGAAGGCATGGACCTCGAGAGATCAGAGGCCACCCTCCCTCCTCCTGACAGCTTATTGGCATCAGCTGAGTGCCGGATGAAACTCTTCATCTGTGTTCAGTTACTGCAGCATTCATGAAAATGCGCCTTTTCATTTTTCTCCATTTCTGACCTCACGGCTGAATGACCCTACTTTAAGAAAAAAAATGTGTGTTCAGCTATCCAAACTTAGAAGGAAGTGACAAATCAGTACTTATAAAGGTTTCTCTTGCTTTAAGTGTTAATATTATGCATTGCCAAGGTCTTTTCAGTTGGACCTCCTCTAACCCATTTAAAATCTTTGATTTTTTTTCATACTAAAATACCTGTAAGTTTCTAAAATAATTGCAGTCATCAGGTGCAAACTCAGTTTTCATCCCAAGTTCTGCTTTATTGGGCTAAAAGGTGTGTTCTGTTGTTGCTACAGCCTTTGCTCATTACGCTTTTCCTGTCTGTAAGCCCATATTCCTCTTTCCCCTTGCCTACTGACTCAACTCCGTATTCTTCCTTCCCCTCACCTACCGAGTCTACCGATGTCACCATGTCCCCGCTACATCCGCATGCTTCTGTAGCCACACGTGGCCCGAACCCCATTGTTATCACAGTCTCTTTGCAGGCGACCTCCGCTCTTATCCCTCCCACTTTACTACATACCTATCTAGATGACTGCTGAGCACTCTGAAGAAATCATACAGCAGAAGGGCAGCTTGGCATCACTAATAACCAACCTCGAACAAGCACTCACACTGGCTGGGCAATCTGAACCACCCACTTTATACACATCTCCACACACACGTCAACCTCGCCACTGTCTGCTGATGACTTCACTGCCGTCTGCAACAGATCAGACAGCAGGTTTCCCAACCTCGCCAGCATCAAGCTGTGCAAACGTACTTAAATCTTATCCGTCATCATTTTCTCTCCTCTAAGAGTAAACTGAGTCTGGTATCCCAAGGCTGGATGGGCACACCCTTTGGTCATTTTGAGGTACTGCTTTGGGGACAATGATTTCAACCGCAAAAACAAGGAGGCCAGATACTGGTCTCTGTTCCAGCACCTGGGGCATCTTAAGTACTCAGTAAAATACTTGCTGACTGCATGGACAGATTAATGGCTCTTTTAGCAGCTGAATTTAAAATTGCCATAAGAATTTAACTAAGGAGAATATGCTCACTCTTCTGCCTTTAAACTCACGGTTTTTAAATGCTTTTCTTTCATTAGAGTAATTACTAAGGGTCTCCATGCATTGTTTTGCATTCTCTCGTTTCCTCTCTCTTGGAAGATGGTGCTTGTGTCTTCTGTGCTCGAGGTAAACAGGTGAGGGAGAGAGCAGCTAAAGCCCATGCTCCCAAGACACCCGCATCACCTTCTCTGCAGCTACCAACAGCAAGGGCAGGTCGAGGGTGTTGTGCGAGTAGGTGGTTTCCGTGAAGTGTTGGTTAGGAATTCACTGGTTTTTTTTCTGTAAGGGACCTGATAGTAAAATGTATTGGCCATACAATCACCTTCCTTCCCACCTGCTGGGGCCCAACTCATCACTAGTGTAAATCAGAATTCAAAAGGAATCAGGAGGCTGAGGCAGGACAATTCTCCATCCTCCCTCCCTCCCTCCCTCTCTCTCTCTCTCTCTCTCTCACTTGTATCAGCCTGGCAGCCTGACCTATACTTTTACAGCATATATTGCCAGTGTATAGAATCAGACCATATGTACCAATTTCACATGATGTCTCTTATTCTGTGTCTCTTAAGTCCACAGAATTCAAATTCTTAAATTGCTTAGTCCTAGGAAGTAGCTATAATACCATGGTCTCTCATGTATAAAATAATATTTTATTTCTAAGGTTAATGAGGAAATAACAAAGGAAGATAATTTCTTTCTCTTAATATTGTATGCTTCCTGGGTGAAGTAAGCCTTAATTGGATACACGAAACTCCCTATTTGCATTGCTGAGAGAAGGCTTCTCTAGTTAACTTAAGGGAAATATCCCCTTCTTAGGAAACTGAGGTAGGAGCGTTAAGAATTCAAGTCTAGCCTCGACTACATATCATGAGATTGTGTTGTCCCTGCCCACTAAAGGGAGTGGAGGTTGGTTAAACCGGCTTTAGACACTTGGAAAAATTATGAAAACTTGTAAATTTTAAGTTTGAGTATATTGAGTTCACATTATGGAAGAACCTTTAAAATTCTAGTCTCAAAGCAGTAACAAACAAAACTAAAACACTAAAGTTAAAATATAGTTGAAAATTCAAAGATTAAATAAAAGTTCCTTTAGAAGATAAAAAATACATTAGATCCCTGAAACTTGCCCTAGTCTCCAATGAGCAATTCTACTGTATTGGAAGGTTCCAGATGTAAACATTACATCTCAAGCTCAAGACCTCAGTGTCACTGCTAACAAATCTTTGTCCCTTCAAGCATGTCTTTAGCCCTACTTTGCCTCTTTATCTGTCCCCTGTATAACACATAAAAGCTCCCCTGTCCTTAGACTGTGAGGACACTTGTCCCAAGTCTTTTCTTCGGTGTCAGGAACAAAGCAGAAGTTACATGAAGGTTGATTGGCTTGGTTACATCTGGAATGGAGACACTGGGGTGAGCAGTGTGGGTGGGAAGCGGGGTCTCCGGGTGTGGCCTGAAGGGGCTGTCACTTCCCACCTCTGCTCAGACCCACTGAAGGTGAACTGAACTTTAGAGAAGATGCTAAAACACAGGACACCCTTTCTCCCCTGTCAGTCTGGTCCTCTACCTGAAGGTGCTACTGGGGGGAGGGGCGGTTCTTAGTTGTATGGCCAGAAGACAATTAGTTAAAGCTTTCGCTAAAGTTGTATTACTTTTTTAGTATTGAGTTTTATAATGTAAACATGAAAATCTAAGAAAGCTAAATTTACACTTAGTTCACTATATATTACTATATATTTACATTGCCCCTGTGGTTTTTTTTTAATGGCAATAGTATCCTTTGTCATCAGTCTTTGTCATTTAGAAAGAAGTATGCACTAAAATGCTTTAAAAAAAATCAAAACTTCAATCAATTTTTTCCCTCAGTCCTGGGGAACCTGAAGTCTCACACTAAATGTTCTGCACAACACACAGGATGACTGTCACTGAAAATATTTAAGTTCATGACTCAATTTTGGCTTTATCCTCTGTCTGCATTCATAGGACAGCTGGGTATGTTACTTGGTGATAGAACATTCTTAAGCATGTGAAAGCTAAAAATCAAATGTGACAGTTTTAGAATGGGTTAAAATGCACAAACCAGACAGGAAGATTACTCAACATGCATGTTGGCATTCGTTTTCTATGGACATTTGCACAGGGTGCTAGGCAGATTCCTTCCTGGACTTAAGGGAGAATTGGTTCCCTTTCCTGTTTTGCTCTGTTTCGTTTTTGTTTGGAATGGAAGTTAGAAAGATCAAAGCAGGAAGCAAGTGCTATGGCTGAGCAGAGTAATGATATTCTTTTATGTCTGCACATTCCTGTCAGCTGTTAAACCCATGGAAAAATGGGAAACAAGAGATTTTTCTCTGCCTAGAGGAGCCTGGTCTCACGGTAGCTTTAACAGAGAGCCCACAGTCATGACCTGGGCAAATGCTTTTTCAAAATAAGCATAGTGTTCCTCTCAATAGGCCTGTGACAGATAGGTAACATCTTTTTCCATTTCAAGTTAAGGAAACAGGAAAGTCTAAATGGATGTATGAAGCAGCAGTTTGAAGTAGGCTCCCAACTCCATTGTCAAGAGCACTTATTTCACATCTCATTGTGCTTCCTACTTGCAGTAGCCTAAGAAAGATAAGTATGGGTGATGATCCATAGTCAAGATGCTGTTTGGTAAAATGTTGCTCACTTGTTTACCATCCCACAGTTTGGCTTGTTTCATATTTGGTTTAAGTAGATTATTCTGAAGAAAAAAACGCTAAGTTACTTCATAGGCAAATGATACAGAGGGTTCTTTGAAAGCAGCATTTGATTATCTCCTGTCCATATTCTGTTATTAGCCAGTGTTGGACAGCAGAACATCAGTTCTGAATAGAAATGCCATAACCCAGAGTTTAATGACCAGTTGGTTCCCTGTGCTCTCCCTGGAAGTCGGACAGTGAGTGGATGTGAAGGCTCTTCAGATTTGAGTTCATTGCAAGCTGTTTTGAATCTGTGTCACGAATGCTTGTTTTAGGTATTATCCAGAGATGTGAGCAGATTTTACCTGTGGTTATTTGGGGCTTCCACTCTGCTTCTCTCCTTCCTGGTATTTGTTGTTACCTATCACTGGCTGTGGCTGCCTCTGTCTTGAATCCCTAGGTCTTCCAGCCAATCCAAATAGGTCTCTCTCCAGATGTTTCCACCCCACTACCCTGGGGCCTGCTGGATCTCACTAGTCTGCATCTATACTGCCTTAAACACACTTTTTGAAATTGTGTATTGAAAAAGATACATTGGAAATTTTGCAGTTACTGAGAAGGGAAACAAATGTAAGACATTAGCTTCCTGTCTCTGTTCTCAGTGGAATGAAACATCTGATCACAAAGCATTCTTTGTTTCTTAGAGACATAACAACAAAAATGACTCCTCTTCCTTCTCCCTCAGTCCTCCTCGATCTTGCCATCCTCTCCTCCTCTCTTTCTCACTTTTTAATTTTAACCTAATTCACTCCAGCTTTTTTATAATGCCTGTCTCATCTTTAAAATTTATAAATATATGTGTTGATGTAAAGTACTTTCTGCTTTAAGTTGCTAAAGTTCAATGAGAGAGGAGTGGTGTTTTTCTTTGTTGTACCGTGTCAGAGGTGAAACCCAGGGCCTTGTGCATGGCAGTTACTCTACCACTGAACTACATCTG
Source organism: Peromyscus maniculatus bairdii (assembly GCF_049852395.1). Lineage (NCBI taxonomy): Eukaryota > Metazoa > Chordata > Mammalia > Rodentia > Cricetidae > Peromyscus > Peromyscus maniculatus. The sequence goes on from NC_134858.1 coordinate 49,001,280, forward strand.
CAGCCTAAGAAATGTAACTTCTCTATATTTTAAATGTAACTTCTCTATATTTTAAATTTTAATGTCAAAACTCAAATCAGCAGTCCAGTGATCCACCCCATAAATGATTAGAAGAAGCCGATTCTTCCTTAGTTTGCCAAGTATTTCTAATAGACTTTCATAACTAGCACTGTCTGTAACAAGGGACCTCCATAAGCACTTCTGAGATACTGTAATGAGTAAACTACAGAACAAACTGTAGAAAGAAGTCTGAGTGAATCACAGGTTTCCTCCTGATCTCACTTCTTAGATTCTGGCCAGAAGACATTTAGAAGGAGGCGCTCTATCATCAACTGGGCTTTTTGGCGGGGTTCCAGCACTCACCTGGACAACCTGCCCATGTCACCAACATCCCCTATGCCAGGACAGCTCTTTGGAGTTTCTTTACCAGATATTTGTGAGAATGACAATCTGCCAAAACCTATCTTGGTAAGTGCCACTGGAGTCTGTAAACTCGTGGGGAGGGAAGTCAGTGGGGGAAATGCTGCATGGTGTGACTGTCCCCTAAACCGAAAGTTCGTGACCACCCCCTGGCTTTAGCTAACAATCTCCACCCTTACTTCAAAACTTGAAAGTCAGATTTCCTCGTTGCAGAATCTTGAGGGAGATGTAGTACGAGAGAACCCAGTCGACTTGTTATGAGCTAGCAATAGTATTCCACTCAAACTGTGTCGTCAGAAAATCCACAGATCCATTCTCCAACTCTGTTGTTCAGAAATCATCATCCTACTGCTTTATAAGGTTTTAAACACGGGTTTGTTTATAGCTCACATGTTTAGCATCAAGATATAGTCTCTGGTATTTAGTTGTTTGTGACTAGAATAGGACAGAAAATAACTACTGAGTTTGAATAGTCTCCGGTTGATAGATAAAATAGTCACTAGTAGCAAGATTTGTTCTGTTTCCATTATCCCTTAAGCAGTCTGCTCCACTACACTCTGGAATCTCATGCCTTGTTGCACATCCATAAATGCCAGGCACTATGGCAGATGTTTCATTATCTTGTTTACCCTCCACAGTAAAGTTATCGTTATCATCCTTACTCTATAAATTCAAAAGTAAAACTCAGACTTCAGCCCAGGTTGCACAGGAAATCAGGGACATAACTGGCTTCCTGATCTCATGGCCATTTGTCCCCACACACCATTGTCTTCTATACTGGATGCAAAAGACATTCAGATAGAAAGCAAAATTGGAGAACACTTAAAATTGATTCTCTGAAACTTTTAAGACTATATTATTAACTATAGCCACCATGTCAAACAATAAGTCTCATGAACTCACTTTTTCTTGGACTGGGTACTATCTCCCTGGTCTCTGGTTATAACCATTCTATGTCCTAAAAACATCATTTGAATCCTTCTGGCCATCTAGCTATCCAGCTCCAGTCCTTCAGTGCTTATATACCTTGGCCTTCTGGCAGCCACAGAAGGCTAGTACCCGCTCCTGTGCTGGGGAGTAAAGTACCATTTTCATTTATTTCCTCACAGGATATGCTTTCCTTTCTTAACCAAAAAGGCCCTCTCACAAAAGGCATCTTCAGGCAGTCGGCCAATATGAAATCCTGCAGAGAGCTAAAAGAGAAACTGAATTCTGGAATTGAGGTCCACCTTGACTGTGAATCCATCTTTGTGATAGCATCTGTGCTAAAGGTAAGGATAGGCCACCCACTGCGTACCCCAGACTTATCTCTAGATGCAGAATTCATTCCATTATTAACATTAGTTCTGCTTGAAAAGAACCATGATAGATTTGGAATAAAAAAAAAAATGTTAAACAATGTTACAAAGCTGGTATTGAACTTTGAAGGCAACACCAGTAATGTAACAACCAGATAGACTCTTGTTTTTCCCTCATGATAGTCAGCTCATTACCACCCCAGGCACAAAGACAAACTTCAGTTAAACTGTGTAACATCACCAGGACACGCAGAGGACATTTGCCACAACGAACATCCTGCTTTTCTGAGTTCCTCACTCTCTACCTTCCTAATGAAGACCAAGTTTTCAAAACTGAACTTGTATTAAACGTCTGAAAGAGTTTTATAACTTTGCCATAATAAAGATACATTAGCCTTAAACTAAAACAAGATTTGCTGATGCCCCCTAAAAACCCACCCGCTCCTGTAACTCCTCACGCACTCCAGCAGGAGAGCAGGGATGGCTGGGCCTTCGCACCTTCACCACAGTTAGAAAGTTCTAACATATTCTCTTCTCCATGGTCTTAGAAATGTCCTATCATTTTGTAAAAGAAACAAGAACTAAGCTGTGAGGAGAGCTTTTGACCACAGCAATAGTCTCTGCAGACCCACCTCAGACTTCTATTTCCCAAAGGGCTGGGATGCGCTGGTCAGGGGTAGAGAAGGCCCCAGGGTCATCTGAGCCATCGGGTGGACATGGCTTGTCTTGCCCTGCCCCAGCTGAGTGGCCAGCTGCTGATAGAGTCGGCACCACGGCTTGTGAGAGCCCCTGTTGTTTCTTGATGGGCTGTGTCTAAATTCTGCTGTGGGCTTTGGCAGAAACAAATACCATTCTGGAGAGTGAACTAGGGCCATCCGATCTCTTGTGCAGGTTTCTATCACTCTTCAGTCCCAGGATAATACAGATACATGGTATGCTTAACCTTAACTAGACAGGTATGCCAAAGACAGATAAGTACCGTCAGTTCTTCCTTCTTCCGGAGAAATGGGTTTTCTCTCTCTCCTTAATTTAGGCAGATTCAGCCTGTGTTATGGAAAAAAAAATCCCTCGCTCTCTACTTCGCAGCACCACACTTCTTAAAATCCTCTGCTAAATAAATTCCAAAGAAGCATGGCCTTAAGTGAGTTGTGCTTCTGCTTGTGGAGATATTTTCTGTGTAAAAGCAAGTGAAAGATAAAAATCGCCCCAATGATTGAAGACTCTGGTTAAGTGGGTTCCACATAAGTGAAATCTCATCACTGTGTAATTGTGGTTTTTATTCCCATCTACTTCATTTGGTTTTAGGGAAGAAGATAAACCTGGAGACTTTGTTTTGTTTTTTCTGTACATAGCTTTAAAGAAAAGTCTGAAGTCATTTAGGTCTTTAATTTTTTTTTTTTTTTACTTACATGGTTTTGCTTAAATATAAGGTTAGCTCTTCAGACTGTCATTGAACAAAAATTGCTCAGGATAGTGTGACTCTGAGCCTCCCTACCTCAAGGGAAGCTCATCAGTCCACAGACTCATCCCACATGAACCAGAAAGTTGTTGGCTTAGGCTCTGGTTTTGAAGGAAGGCATTTCATTGAACACAGCAAGTCCGTCATTGTAACTCAGAGTTGACTCCCCATCTGCCTCCCCTGTGATGTTTGGTTTCATAACATGTTGCTCCAGCTGTGGGGAGTGCACTGCCACACCGCAAGTTCTCTCTCAAGCATGGGTTGAAGATTCAATGATGTTTTTCTTTAAGACAGATCATACGTGCCTCTTCCACTTGGATTTAAAGAGAGATTTACAATCGCTAACCCATTTTTGAAGTAACAGATTTTACCCCTTCTAAAGCTTCAGTGCCACAGCTGTGATTGATCTGGAATTATGACAACTAGAGGCAGCTTTTGCGAGGGTATGTTTGTGTCACATTGTGTAGGTGCGTTTGTGCTTGAAGAATAAAAACGAAGGAAGGCAGAAGCAGTCCATCTTTCTTAACCCCAAAAATGGTGGTGGAAAAGTTAAGGAGGCAGCACATGTACAAAGTCTGTAAAATTATCTCCATCTGGTTACAATTGACTGGCTTCCCTTATCCCCGCTTAATAGTCCATACGACACATTTATCACAGTTCAGTACCAGCCTTTGCTGTGCCAACTTACACTTTACATTGTCATATATGCAAAGTGGCTAAGGGTCTGTTCCTGCCCCCAACAGAACCCATAAGCAGTGATTGAGAGCCCCACATAATCAACTAATTCATCTTAATACATTATCGGAGCTTCTGTGATACAGAAGCACTAAGTTGTATGTTGACCTTTAAAAGCTGCAGAGAGTAATTATGACTTTAATATGCCTCATTTCAGACTCCCACCTGCCTCTATGGTGCAAAGAGGTACCTGTGAAGTTAGCCAGGTGCGGCACCAAACTGAGTTCTTGCCTGATGCTGGTTTATCAGACTGCGAGCTGAGCCTTGTTAGTGCCATTCCAGAAGAGACAGAGACAGGTGGCCCAGAACCAATGCCAATGCTCTACAAGAACCAAATTCAGTTTTTTAGCTTTTGGTAAACAAAGACACCCCCCCCCCAAACAGCCAACACCTGTGCTTCTAGCCTGTTTGTGGCATGGTCTGGTTCTTCTCCTCCCATCTCCACCAGCGGTCTTAGCAGAAAGGATAATGTAATGTGGATATGTGCATTTCCTCTACACAAGGCACACATGCTGACCCTTGTCCCTGGAACCCAGCTATGGGATGCTTTCTTCCTCAGATACATAAGGACCTTTCCATGGGGTGTAATAAGAATGAGCCAAGTACCTTGATGTCATTGTGCGCCAACACTGGAATCCAGTGTTCTAAGGTCATAGCCACTTGCTTGATTCATTTCTGTATCCCAACTATATCAAGCAGTACACAGCCATTGTGAATAAGTACACATAGAGGGGTGGATGAATGATTGCCAAATTACAGCACTCACAGATAATTGGTACATTTCCTTGAAGTTGCTATTTTAAAGAAAGGGAGAGGGAAGGATTTGAGGTGGTGTAGTGCCATATCCAATCACATTAGTTTGTTAAAATGTCTACAGGCTAGAAGTTTCCACTGAATAGGGTGCCTTCTGTTTTTTCAACATTAGTCCAGAATTGATTATTCCAATCTGTCCCGAGAAAGATGTCAACTTACATGCTTCCATGTACACTGCTCAGCGGAGTTGACAGGGCTCTTTTTTCAACATGTATTTTGCATGAGAATGATTTGAATATTTGTTTTTTTTTCCCACCTAGGATTTTCTGAGAAATATCCCGGAAAGTATTTTTTCATCAGATCTGTATGATCACTGGGTCTGTGTAATGGACCAAGGAAACGATGAAGAAAAAATTAATATAATTCAAAGGTAATGATTTTGAGTCTGAAAAAACACTTTAAAATACTTGCATGTTATAAGCTTTTCTATTAAAATAATGGCAGTTATCAGATACATGGGGTACAAGATTACAGTTGTATATTTGCTGATTCTCTTGTCACTGGCCTCTCTCTCTCTCTCTCTCTCTCTGGTTTTAAAAATTTGTGTGTGTGTGTGTGTGTGTGTGTGTGTGTGTGTGTGTGTGTAACTTGCAGGTCCTAGGGATCAAACACAAGTCATCAGCCTTGCCAGCAAGAGCCCTGACCAGCTGAGCCATTTCAATAGCCCCTAAGTTGTTTTTCGTCCTTTTATCCTTTTTTCTCAGTGCTGGGGATTGAACCTGGGGCCTTGTGCATGCCAGACAAGCACTCTACCACTAAACCACACCCCAAGCCTCTTCTCCCTAATCTTATTAACATGAAATAATTATATTGTATACCTCTAGTTATCTGAATCTGATAGAAGCTGAAATCCATTAGTCCATTGGTTGCTGGATCTTCATATAGAGGAAGTATCTACCTCACTAGATGACTCCTAGTGTATTTATTTGGTGACTGAAGTCATGCAGAAACCATGATCTATTCCCTTCTCTCCAGGAAGCCCCAAGTTTGGTAGAATAGATAGGTAAAATGGATGTTTATAACAGTACAACCCCGCAATATCTAGAGCCATCCAGTGAGATTCCTTGTAGAATTCATCACCCCATGTTCCTGAATATTTCCTGCATTGCAAGAGAATATGTGCATTAGAAAAATGCAATATTCTAGTTTATAAAAAGTTTGGATCCCAAATATCGCTTGTTTAGTTTTAATGTGAAATTATGGCACTTATGCAAATGAGGTAAACAAAAGCTTTCGTTGACGTTAATTCATGGCAGTACCAGTAAGATGTTCCATATAACCCACTCACCACAGATTACAGCATACCCCCAGGTTTTAGTAACTGAGTCAGAAGTGCTGATGTGAATTTGCACATAGCTACAAAGCTGGCTTTCCTTCTGGGCCAAGGATGCTGGTCACTCAGTTGTCCTCCTGTCGGAACGTAATTCCATAGGCCACGGATCGGATGCACTGCTAACACTGCTCTACTACTCGATACAGAAGCGTAGCCTGAAGCCTTAGTGCACGTACAGAAAGCGTGTGTTAAATGCTTTATCTCCTACTGAATACACCCAGTCATCTTATGGTTGGTTTCAGGGACTTTGATCTGGAGTCACTGTCATTCCATTATACTGAAGAAAGACCTCTACTACTTGGGTAACAGATGTCCAAGTACCTTAGTTCCTCAAGTTGTAGGTTCTTATAGAAAAAGTAACACACACACACACACACAGAGAGAGAGAGAGAGAGAGAGAGAGAGAGAGAGAGAGAGAGAGAGAGAGAGAGAGAGAGAGAGAATGTGTGCTGGGTGGTTGTAAAAATAAGTTTTGTTGAGTGATCATTTAAAACGTTATCACTTACATAAAATAAAAACAGTGGAAACATAACACTCATAAGCTTGACTAACATGAGAATGATAGGTTGGGGGGCACACTGCTTCTGGAATCTGAGTGGGAGAGCATGGCTCCCAGAACAAACCTGGAAGTCTTCAGGGCTACGACTTGGATTCTTACCAAGAAATAGCACTCCTGCCTTCCTGCTTGGAAGTAGATGAGTGCTTTAATCTTATCAGGTTGCCTTTTGTGGGTTTGCTTGGGAATATTACAGAATGTTGCAGGAGTTGTCTGAGTTAAGACACATTGTACTACTTTTCTTGGAAATATAACAGGCAACATATTTTATGCATTCTTCTACATTTTCATTGAGTTATGAAGACAAGATATGAAAAATAATTGCCAGTGCTTGCCTTCTAAGCGCCCCTTGCTCCCCACACCGCCACCCATCAACTGTGTATCTGCACTGTGCTCTTGGTTTGCCGTTTGCCACTTTGATCTGCATGGTTCCCCATGCAGGTGAAGTGAGGGTGCCTGTCTCTACACGTTTCTTAATAAAACGTCCTGCATTTTTCTGTCTTTAGGCTATTAGATCAGCTTCCCAGAGCCAATGTTGTTTTCCTAAGGTATCTGTTTGGGGTATTACACAACATTGAACAACATTCCTTATCTAATCAGATGACTGCATTTAACTTAGCAGTGTGTATCGCTCCAAGCATTCTTTGGCCTCCTACTTCCTCCAGTCCAGAACTAGAAAATGAATTTACAAAAAAGGTAATGACATTTTTCATTTTATGTCCTGAGTCTTCAGTTCCCCATTTTGAAACATTTGAAATTCACAGTGTGCTGAAACACAGTTTCTTTAATAGTTTAAGTAGACTTCCTTGTGTGGGTTTGTTGACCTTTCTTTCCTGGTAGACTATAACAAGGTGAACATATTAAAAAAGATCAATTATTACTTCGCTTTTCCTTTGAAGGAGGCTGAAGAGTAGGACTAATTCAAACCACAAGTGGTAAGAGAGCCCTCCTTTAACAACCAGGGCCTTTGAGTGCGGACAAGCCAGAGTTCAGTTCTCAGTGCCAACATTTGCCAGCCACACAATCCTTAGGGAAGTTCCTTACTGTGATTCCTTTCTAAATGACACAGCAGAGACTGAGATCCCATCCCTCTAGGGTCTGGCTGTGGATCAAGGGTACAGGGTACCGTTCCTTTCATTCACAGCATGGCTCAGCTGCTGAGGCAAAGGATCTATAGGTCAGTTCCCCTCCATCTCCTTGGCAGCACAGAGCCCTCGTAAACGCTCCCCTCCTCCTAAGCACCTCCACTTAAGGAGGGTGGTAGGGAGCCATGCTGGGACTAGTCAGAAGTAGCCCAGGTTTCCTTGCTGTCTGCCTGTCCCTCTTCTTCCTTCTACACCCACAGAGGAGCCCTCTTCCAAAATTACAGCAACTTGTCCTTTATACAAGAAATCCTTGTATAAGTGTTTATTACTGATATTTGATAAATTTTAATAACAAAGTATGTTTGTCCATCCCAAACACCCTATGGAGGGGGAATGCTTGAAACTGCCCTAATTTAAAAGATGGAACTAGTGATATAAGATGTTAGGGTTGCACCAAAATCATAGATAATTGTAGTCTGCCGATTCAAATTCAGTTCTGTGCCCAAACTACTCTCTAAAGTATTATCAGTTGGCAGTGGGGTTTTCATACCCTTTTGAATACTTTTCTCTATTCTTTTGCATTTTGTGGCTAAGATCAGGATGTGTATATGAAATGTGACGTAAGAGTTATATGAATAATAACGCTTGAATTCTTTTCATTGGGCACAGGTTTCACTTCTTATACAATTTCTGATTGAAAATTGCTGTAGGATATTTGGAGAAGAAATCACTTCTCTCTTGGGGGAGCTTTCTGAGAGAGGCGACAGTAGAGAACACACCTCAGGTACGGAGAAGAACGCCTTTGGTAAGAACTGGGTATTTGTCTATGAAGACACAGAGACCGGTTGTCCCAGAGCCTCTGACTGGCTCAGTGGGGCCCAGGGCTGTCAGTCCTTCCTCAGGAGGCCTGCTGATAGGTCAGTGTGGTAGGGTTAAGACAGACACGGGATGAGGACTCGGCCTACGAATTGTACACTGGAGATTTGAATCTTTATTTTAAATAAACAGCAGAACTCTACTATATATTAGAACCTCTGTTGTTGAAACTAGAATCAAAGGTCCAGAGAAGTAGGGAAGTCGTGGTTTGGGGTGCTTCTTACCCCCCAACCATCCCTAGTGTACTCTAAGACCTCAGAATTCTAGTGTGCTGTGACCTAATTTGAAACAATTAGCATCTTTGAGGTCGGGGTGGGGAGAGGGTCTGAATTCATAGTCGTACAACCTCCAAAAGAGAAATTCCAGGACACCAATTACCACTGTGCTTCCTTTAGTCTATAGTTCTGTGTCATCGAGCATCAGTACTTCATCTATAAAATATAAACAGTGTTTAATCTTTACAACATCCTAGGAGTCCAACAAAGCAATAGCCTATGGCCTAAGTTTAAAGAGCCTTGTGAAAGGCTTCACAGAGACTGGAGTGTGTTTTGTATAACTGTATGCAGCACCACCGTGTGAGAAGGCAGACTCTTACTCAAAACCCAGGTCTGCCTGACACTGGCTTATTTACTTTTCTTTCCTCATTTTAGGACATATTCCTTGCTTTGAGAAAATCTTACCTTAAGAAAAAGTCACTTCATTAGAAACTGAGGTGAATCCATACTCCTAGAAGATTTTTGCCTCCAGCACTGACATTGGAGATGCTGGAAAGATTCAGGCAGTTAAGATGGCTTAGTGAGAAAGTGCTTACCTCCATGCCACCTCCCATAAGCCTGACACCCTGGGTTTGATTCCCCTCTGCTGGGGACCAGCGTGGGGGAAGGAAAGGACGAACTCCAGTAAGGTGTCCTCTGATCTCACGCATGCCTTGGCCTCATGTGCTGCCAACTCCCTCAGCACACAGAACTTCACATTTTTTAAAGATCCTTTCCTTCTTGAAGGTAGAAATTTGAACTCTACACATGAAAATAACACAGAACCAGCATGGTTTCCTTTAAAGGCAGCCCAGGCTGGATTTGTAAGAATGTTGACCATGGTTTCATTTCTGCCCACAGATATGTCTTGCTTCCAAATGAATGACTCCTCCTACGACAGCTTGGAAAATGAGCTCAATGAGGATGCTGATGCTCCGTGCAGTGACCTGGTAAAAAAACTCGGCCAGGGTAGCAGAAGCATGGACTCTGTCTTAACCCTCAGTGACTATGACCTTGAACAGCCTGAGGTAGAAGGCCTGTTAACCCTGAGTGATTTTGACTTAGATCAGTCAAAAGATGAACACATTCAAACAAAACAACCTCTGGAGTCCAAGCCAGTGAATGTTTTCGTAGCCTACAGGAAGGTTTCGCTAGGGGAACACACTAGGACCCTCGGTGGCCCAGGTGCAGCCAGCGGCCTGCCTGCAGCTGCAGCAGATGCCCCGAAAGCCCTGCGGCGGCGGCACCGGCGCTGCTCAGAGCCCAGCATCGACTCTCTCGACACGAAGCTTTCCTATCTCCGGGAGTTTTACCAGAAAAAGCTACGCAAGTCCAGCTGTGATGCCGTGCTTTCCAGAAAGGATGAAGATTATCTAAAGCAGACCCAGACCCTGAAGAAAGGGGGAAAGACGTTATTTAAACAGAGTTCAGTCACAGGCACTGACATCAGCAAGAAAAATGCTACTAATGAAAAGATTAAGAAGAAAAGCTTGTCTGGTCATGAAGGAAATCAAGTGGCATCTTTCACTAAGTCCAAGCCGGTGGCCATTTCCGTGGCATCTTACAGTCACGTGTCCTCCCAGGATCATCCCAGGAAGCAGCCCTTTGATGCAGATACATGCAGATTCTCCCCACCACACACAGCTGATGCCAGGAAGGGCTCACGGGTTCATCGGCGCTGTTCAGAACCCAGCATAGAGGACCAAAACTACAAACTGTCCTATCTCAGGGGGATCTATTCAAAGAAACAACATAAAACCAGCTGTGAGACAGGCCTCTTGCATGGAGAAGAGGATTATCTCAAAAGGCATAAATCTTTGCAAATTGAGGGGCAAAAGCTCATTAATCAGAGTTTGGTCATGGGGATTGAGGTGGGCAAGAGCAGTGGTACACACCAAAGCACTGAGAAGGTTTTGCCCCCAAGACTGAACCTTTGCCCGAGGGCTAGCTATTCTAGTTTATCCTCCCCAGGCACGTCCCCATCCGGCTCATCAGTAAGCTCCCAGGACAGCGCTTTCTCTCAGATCTCTGAACACTCTGTGTTTACACCCACCGAAACTTCCTCTCCAATAGATTGCACTTTTCAGGCTCAGAGAAAACAGGAAGAGCTGTCTCCTGACTTTCACGGTCCTGGCCTCATATCTGGAATGCCTGGTCCCTCCATGGGGCAGTCCAGCAGCCATCTGGCTTATTTAAGAAAAGGTACCCTAGAGCAGCCATCACAGATGCATTCTGTAACTCTTCACCCCAGCGCATGGTTGAGAAGTGGTTTGGTCACTTTGAAAAATTGGTCCCTCAAAAAGAAAACAAAGGCAGCCAGACCAGAGGAGAGGAAATCCTGTTCCATGAAAGAACCTTTGGAGGCACCTCCACTTGCTTCTGGTGCTCCAGAGGCTGACTCTCTGCAAGAGAGTGAGGAGGGCATGTGCCTAAGGGCGGATGAAGGACCTGGAGCTGCCCAGACAGCCCATGGGTGCAGTTCTTCTGCCTGTCAGGACCCAGAGCACCACTCCCGCTCTCCCTCCCACCTGCTGGAGAGCAGACTCAAGCTTTGCATGACATTGCAGGAGGGGGAAGAGAGTGGAGGGCAGCACCCTTGTGACAGCCCCTGGGAAGAAGCCTCAGCAAATCTTGGGACTGTGGAGGATGTGGCCAGCCCAGGTTCAGAGCCTCCAACAGGTTGCGATGATGGGGAAAGACATTTAGCCAAAGACAGTTACCTGCAATAAGAATCCGATATCAAAATTAGCAGTCTGATATCTTTAAGAACAGGAACTGGGCTAATCAAAACAAAGACAGTAATTAGTATGACCCCTTTCCTAAGACACCCGGGGCAGGTAGCACGAGGACAATCATTGCTAAGATGATAGTTTCTGTGTTGGTTGAAAGTCTCATCATTTAAAGTTCTGAAAGGCTTTTCCTGTTACAGTGTGGGTTAGTCCTTTTCTGAGCTGTTAGGATACGGACAGGACAGAAGACGTGTCCTTCATTTAAGCTTGCTTGTGTCAGCAGTCTGTGAGTTCACTGTCTTGAAAGACCAGAGTACCTTAAATGAAGATCAGTGACCCACCAAGAGAATAGTAGAGGGAAGCCATCTTTATGCCATAGAACAAAGAGGCGAGAGAGGGACCACTGAGTCATTCAGAAAAGCATGTACATTCACGAAGGAAATCATGGAAAACATGTCCCTGGATCTAAGTCCATGGCTTTTCCCAGTCATGTGTCTTCACAGGGTCATTTTAGGGACCAGCTCATTGATAAAGGCAGAGTAGAGAAAATTAGTGATTAAAGAGCTATGGACACCATGACAGCACAGCTTTGCAAGTGGGTGGCTTGGTTAGTTGTTTGTTTTTCTGTTAGGGTCGGATTGATCCACATCTTTCAGAAATGTAGATAGACAGACAAAGAAGGAAAGATTGCTCACTTTGGTGTCCTCCTCACAGCGCCTGTGCTAAACGTGTTCAGAAATGTATCTTATCCCTGCTTACAAAGGGATCCGCCGACAACATTTGCTTTAGTAGTGTAGAAAACAAATAGCCATATAAGAATTAGAGAAATGATTTTGCAATTTTCCCAGGCTGACTAATTTTGGAGGCAAGGCTGCTGAGAAACTAGAGATGCCATGCTCTGTGCCATGTTGGTAGCAACATTTATGTAATTGAGAAAGGCTTCTTACTGTGCTGACGTCAGTAAGACAATGTGGGTAGAGATGTATCCAATCAGAAAGTTGGATCCTTCAATACTTAAGATGTCACAGAAAAGGCCGCTGACTTAGGCTTCAACGCAGGTTACCACGTGACACTTTTCTCTATCAATCACACCTCGTTTTGATTAATGGCAGTTTCCTGCAGCAACCCTGCCTATCTGTTTCCACAAGTATCAATTCTCAATCTGGCATCTCTGTGGAGATGTTCCTCTGTATCACTGCTTGTTAGATTACAATCAACCAAGAGGAACAAAAGAACAATTGTCAATTATCCTTTCATTCCATAGATTGCTATTGATTAGAGATTGACGGGATGGAGGGTTATTGAGTAGAACACACAATGAAGTTGCTGTTGGGCTGTCTTTGATGGTCACTGTGTTTAGATTTTCTTGCCGAAGTTCTCCAACTTTTCCAAATGGTTTGTGGTTCATAAATATTCAAAGTTTAGACCCCAGAAGTTTATCGTGGATTTCTCTCCTCTCTTTACCTTCAAGGCTACACCAGGATGTCTCCTTCCTTAAGAGTAAGATCTTGTCAGTTAGGATGAAATGGAGGGATATGTCCAAAAATAGATGTGCATCCTCCTTCATTTGAGATACTCACCACCTATTAGAAGTTGCCTAGAGTCTATGTGATCTCATGAATCCACTGTAGAAAGGACTTTTCACACAAAAACTAGCTTATCCCCGAATTATTTCCCTACCAGTCACCAGGAAACTCATGGCAGATGTTGCTCCCATCTCCCAAACATCGCTTTGTTGGTTGTAGGGCAAGAACCCATCTGAGTATTAACTACAGAAGTGCCACCTACCTCTCAGGGGCACGGCCCTGTTTGCCCTATCATAATTATCCTTTAGAACTCTGTGTCCAAAGAGCTCCTTCATGACACTGGCAATCTCAATCAGCTGTGAACTCGATCCCACCTTGTAACCAACCACTTCCATATGAAGACTCCTAAGTATCCATGTGTATCTTTTGTGGTATTAATATATAAAGTTAGCAGGACGACCCTTCCCTTTAGGGCACACTACTGTCAGAACTGCATGATGTGAATGAAGATCTTATGGCTTAGAATGTCTCTCTGGAAGAATGCCTCCTGAGCAAACTAAAGAGTTCTGGCTTTTTTTTTTCTCCTTTCATAATGGCCAGTAGAAAATTGTCCACCCAGTTTGAAGCATAGAAGAAAATAGTTGGTAAGATTCTCCATCAACCATTCTGGCTCTGTTTCCTTAGATGCTCCCATGATACTCAATGTGAATAGTCTGTTAATATTGCTGTAAAGTATTATATGATTTGAAGACAGACATGTCATTTTATTAGACTCCATCAATCTATAATATATTAGACTGATTCTTTATCTCAAATGCTATGAGTTTGTATAATATATCTTGACAAATTTTATTACCGTGTTATGTAACAAATGTGTATTTTTGTACCTTGCAGAAACTGCTGCTAACTTTTAAATTGTTTGGTTTTCAAGGCACTGATAATGGGCATGTACAAAGTCCATGCTGTCTGTTAAATAAAATGTCATCCTGCAGTTAACAGTCCCACAGAGAAATACTGACTGCGGAGAGTTCTTTTGCTCAGCAAGCCTGAGCTCCCTTTGAGTTGAACATTTCATACATAATGAGTTGTGGCCTTAAGTTTTTACTCATAGTTTTTCTAGGGGGAAAAAGGAGTGAAAATTGTTTTTCCTTTTTATATTTTTAAATCTTGTTTACCAAGTAAGTTATGTTTTATACATAACAGTCCCTCATTTTGTCAGAAATTGTGTTTTTTCATTGTATTTCTAGAGTGGTGTGGACTAGTTTGTCCATATGCCAAAAGAAATATCAGCTCAGTTTGATTGTGTGTATGAGATTTTCTTTTATTTTTAGACCGTTCTGATGAGAGACCCAGTTGACTTTATACACACACCAGGGTATCTGTGCTTTGAGGTAATTTATGCAGTATGATGTTTCTCATGACTACTATATCCCTGACTTCCTGAGGTTTATCGAGTGGTCTCTGTATAAATTTAACCACTGTTTCAAAGGGATTCAGAACCTAGAAAAATGTATTTCACAAGGTAGGTAGGAATGAAAAAAAAAAACACTCTCACAAATGTTAATTGTATTTCTGCAGTGTGTGTGTGTGCACACACAGACACAATAAATTCTATCTAAATTTTAGAGAAACAGAAATTTACTTTTAATTAGGACTCAATCTAATTAGTAACTATTTTCTTTATAGTCTACTTTGCATGTCATAACACTGAATCAGAAGGTTCTAGTTTGTCAACCCAATAAGCTCTTTCTGTTTAAAAAGAATACTCCAGTAATTTTTATACTGTGAATAAATTTGGGTAAAGCATTTGCTTCAGTTTCTTTCATTTTGGCTATGAGGTCCTCTCATAAGCAAAGTTCCCTGTGAAAGGAAGAAATCGCTCAAGGTCTGGGCTGCCCACTCTGAGCCCTTCTATTTTTGAGCCACCTTCATGTTGTGTTATTTCCTTTTTCCTTTTTAAATACAGTAAACCCCTTGAAAATCATCTTTGTACAATGTGAATTCTTCTAGGAGAACTGGCAGAAGGCTCTAGTCTGAGGTCTAGTTTGCAAACTTTGGTTTTGAAATCTTGCTTATACACGCAAACTGTTGATACTATTGGATTTGCACATTGTTCTTTGTGTTCCTATTAGACAACATCCGGGCACATATACATTTTTAGATGACTTAAAAGTGTTTTTCAGTATTTTCATTTGTCAAAGTAAAAATAGTGTTTAGATTTTTTTACCTCACATAGCAATATAAGATACAGGTTTGTAGACATTAAGATTTAAATACTACTTGTTTTCATTTGTGTTTTAGATTACATTAACTTAAATTTAGAAATTATCTGCAGCATCTTGTGTAAGAACTGAATAAATTGGCTAAAACTTTCTGAGATAGTCTGTTACTCAGAGAAAATAAAATGGGTACTATAAAGAATTATTCCTTCTCCACAAGATCCAGGAACCAAGATTATTGCTGCCTACAATTTTTAAGTGTAAGGAAATATTTTATAGTTTTGCCCCCCCAATGGAATAATTGTGAGCATAGAATATCAAAATATGTAAATGCTAATAAGTTTCCTGGATTTCACATCAAACCCATTAGGCAAGCCCTAGATGAGTTAACCCAAGAAAGAGAATCACAGAGACCTCAAAGAGCAAGACTTTAAGAAGATCAAATATTAGAAACCATCTATGAGACTAGAGTAGAAGAGTCAGGATTTAAAAATTTTT
This sequence comes from Peromyscus maniculatus bairdii, assembly GCF_049852395.1. Taxonomy (NCBI): domain Eukaryota; kingdom Metazoa; phylum Chordata; class Mammalia; order Rodentia; family Cricetidae; genus Peromyscus; species Peromyscus maniculatus. Next base: position 49,017,081 of record NC_134858.1, read on the forward strand.
TTTAAAAAAAAGGAGTCCCTATTAGAGAAAAGTTAAGAAAAGAGAAATCAGCCTTAATGGGATTTTCTCCACCAAAAAAAAAGCATGTTATTTACTCCAGAACAGGGTCAGCAGTAGCTACCCAGGGAATGTTCTATCTGCGTCCAGACACAGTCAAGGTTAGAACTGCAGCTGGAAAGAGCCACCCAGGCTGTGAAGGTTCAGCTAGGGCTGAGGAAGTGCAGTGTGTGCAGAAAGCCAGAAGAGAGACACTGCAGAGCTGGAGACAGAATGTGGCAAAGTCTGAACTGGGAGTCTCCACCGGCACTATGAAGTTACTTGAGGGGCACTACACTCACCACTACCTGGGTAGAACACACAATGGCATTAGACGAGATGGGAGCAGTCTCCAGGTAGGCATGCCTTGGAATGGGATGAAACAATTTATTCAATGAAATTATAGCAGAAAATTACACAAACATGGAGAGAAAATGGACATTCAAACATAAGAGGCGTTTTAAATCCCAGGTAGACATGAACAATGAACCACTCCCGAGTAAGCCATGATCAACATGGTAAAACTGCCAAGCAAAGAATGTTTAGTGTCATAAGGAAAAAACTCTTACACATGTTTACCATAAGAATAATATCTGCTGTTGTCATTAATAAAATAAAAGCATGGGATGATGTATTTCAAACCCTAGAAGTATCTGACAGTCATTAGTATACCAACAAAAAGCATCTAAAATTACTAGAGAAATAAGAACATCTCAAGGAAAGTACTAAGTAAGGCAATCCGTTTAAGCCATCAGGAAGAAAATACTTAAGAGGAAAACTACCGAGGGAGGTTTCATCCACCAGAGCACAGAAAAGAGTAGTATTTTGTGAAAGGAATAGATGAGAAAGGAGAGCTGGGAAGTAATGCACCAAGTCCAACAGACTAGATCAGCAAATAACTAGTCCACACCCCACAAAACAAAAAAAGGAAATGGCCAACTCTCAGTAATGACACTAAGTGTAGTAGTCTCCAGTCGGCATTTAAAAGGTACAGGTGGGCTAGAGTCTGAAGCACACTGCAGCTGTATAGCTGTGTTATCTCTGAAGTCCTTAAAACTTTAGTTGGATGTGCAAAGTGGGGGTGGGGAGACACCAGAAGGGGAGAGTCAAAAGATGGAAATCAACTGACCAAATAGGAGTCAAGAACGAGATCACACAGCTCTTCCCAAATCTAGTCAAGTAGACTTCAAATGGAAACAACTCAGAAGAGAGATCAGCATCCTTTACACATAAGAATTCATCCAGAAGACTGAACCTCTGCACTTGGTGTTACAGCTTCCCTGTTTCACAGGACAAACACTGCAAGTCATAAAGGTAAGATGGGCCATAATACAGTGAGAGCAGATGATTTAAATAGCCCACTCTCCTCTTTCAATAGGTTGTCTAAACAAAATTCAGCAAAAATCAAAAACTTTAGAGCTATACTGTTTCAGTTGGATTGAACTGATCTACAAACTTCCAACAGCCATGGGTTACATATTTTCAGCAGAGCACATAAATCTCTAAAATTGAATTATAAATTGAATAAAGTGTGTGTGTGTGTGTGTGTGTGTGTGTGCACATGTGTGTAAAATAATAATGCTGGGATAATCTGCCTTTAAAAAAAAAGCACAAGACTGAACAGATTTGCTGCTAAAATTCTATTGGACTTAAGGAAGATCCAAAACCAATACTTCCCAAAATGCAAACTGCAGTAGAAAGGGGAAAATGCTATCAGATTAATTCAATAGAACAACATTACCATGGTAACAAAACTAGATAAGGAAAATACAGACCAATCTAATGAACATACATAGATGTAAATTTTTTCAACAAAATACTTGCACATCAAATTCAAGAACACATTAAGAATATTATACACATCGTAACTAAGTTCATTTACTCCCTAGATACAAAGCTCACCCAATATACTCAAAGGTAATATATTTTAAGACAAGATACAATTACATGATTTCCATGTTAACTGAGTCAGAAAAGGGCACTTGACAAAAGTTTTAATATCCTTCATGATAAACGACCTGCAAAAACTAGGAACATAACAAATTATGTTAAAAAGAAAGCTATAATCAACATGGTTATAAGGAGGACAAAATACTCCCTCTAAAATCTGGAGACGTGTCTCCACTCTCCACTCATTCCATTAAAATACTAAAATATTTAGCTACAGCAGTAAGACAAGAGAAAGAAATGAAAGAAATACCAATAAGGAAAAGGAAGTCAAATTACCCCACACATCATATAACCCAAGGACTGCATCAGAACTCTGAAAAATCAGCATAAAAACCATTAGTTTTCCTAGATATTATTAATGAACATGGTAGAAACTGTTCCAACCATAATGGCTTAAAACCATAGGGATAAACCAACTATCAAAGTGAAAGACTGTCTTAAGAGTTTTCTATTGCTGTGAAAAGACACCATGACCACAACAACTCTTATAAAGGAAACATTTAATTGAAGTGGCTTGCTTACAGTTTCAAAGGTTTATTATCAACATGGCGGGAAGCATGGTGCCATACAGGCAGATGTGGTGCTGGAGCTGAGAGTCCTTACATCTTGACTCAGAGGCAACAGGAAGTTAAACAAAGAGACCACAAAGCCCACCTCCACAATGACACACTTCCTCCAACAAGGATACACCTCCTAATAGTACTACTCCCTTTGGGGGCTATTTTCTTTCAAACCACCAGATTCCACTCCCTGGCCCCAAAAGGCTTATAGCCATATCATAATGCATTCAGTCAAACTTCAAAAGTCCCCATGTCTATAACAGTCTCAGACTTGTTTCAAAGTCCAAAGTCTCTTCTGAGATACATAACAATCTCTTAACTATGTTCCCCCTGTAAAAATCAAAATCAAAAAGCAGATCACATACTTCCAACATATAATGGCACAGGATATACATTACCATCCAAAAATGCAGGGAAGGGAACACAGCAAGGAAATACTAAACAAAAGCAAGACCTAAAACTGCCTGGGCAAATTCAAAACTCTGTAGCTCCATATCTGATGATAAAACACTCTTCAGATCTCCAACTCTCTTCAGCTTGGTTGACTGCAACACACTTCTTTCTCTTGGGCTGGTTCTACTCCCTGTTAGCATCTCTCCTTAGCAGATATCCTATGACTCTGGCATCTCTAACATCTTGGATTCTCCAAGGCAATCCAAGCTTCAACTTCACAGCTTCACACAATGGCCTACTAGGCCTCCACTCAAGGACACCCCTGACACACACCTGGCCTCAGTGGCTTTATCCTGTAACTCCCTTCATCTATCCTTAACTCTAAAGCCAGAACCATGTGACGAAAGCAGACAGGTTCTGCTGCTTGCTGGGGCTGAAACATGGCCCCCTTGTTCAAATACATCTTCTCCACCTTTCTGTCTTTCACTGCCTAAGCTTGGCTTTTCTGAAACTTACTTTGTAGACCAGGCTGGCCTCAGGCTCAGATCTGCCAACCTCTACCTTTCCAGTGCTGGGATTATAGGTATGCCCCACCACACCTGGCTCTAATTCCTTTTTACAAATTGGAAATTTAGCTGGGTGGAATCTTGCCCTGAGGTCACCACTCACTTTATTCCATTTCTTAATCCATTAATTTCTTTGAACAGAAAATTTAGCTCCATTCCACTTTCTGGGCCCTTTTTCTCCACAAATATTTTTTCTTGCTCAGCTTGCTCCTTTTAATTATATATCTTCATTAGAGTTAACACTAATATCCACATGACAGAGTCTACACTAGGGTGTTTGGAGATTTCTGCCAATGGAATTAATCACAAACTCTTCACTTTAGAGTCACAGAACTTATGGAATGAATCTCTCTCTCTTCCTCTCATTCATTATTGGAATGACTTACAGGCTGCAGATCAACAATGGCTAGTTGTGAATGGCAAGTCCAAGAATCTAGTAGCTGCTCAGACCCATGAGCCTGGGTGTCTCAGCTATAATGGATATGCTGATAAGGCAAGGGCAAGCAGGTGAAGAATGGACCCTTTCTTCTTTCATTGTCCTTATATAGGCTTCCAGCAGAATGTATAGCCCAGATTAAAGGTGTGCCTTCCAACCTCAAGGATGGATTAAAGGTGTATGTCATCTAGCCTCTAGACCCAGATCAAAGGCATTGTTGTCTTCTTGCCTCAAGATCAGGATCACAAATGTGCCCTCTATTTCTGGATTATATTTCATTCCAGGTATAGTCAAGTTGACAACCAAGAATAGCCATCAGAAAGACTAAAAGAAAAATGAAAATTTGAAAACACTGAAGAAGTTGATATCTAGAAGATTGAGAGATCTTCATATTTATGGCTTTGCAGAATCTTTATCTTAATTACTACTGAAAGAGGTCTTTAGATTCAACACAGTCCTCTGTCAAAGTTCTAGTCACATTATTTAAAAAAAAAAACAATCCTAAACTTCATATGGAATAAAAAAAGACACAAGTGCCAAAATCATCTTAAACATCAAGGGTGATGCTGAAAGTATCTCAATACCTGATCTCAAATTATACTGCTGAGTATAGTGATAAAGACAGCATGATCTTCTGCACAAAAATAAACATGTAGTCCAATGAACTAGAACACAGGACCCAAAAATAAACTCAGTGCTTTGTCAAAAATTGTTGTATGCTATCAAAAGTATGCATTGTTTAAAAATACAGCATCTTCAGCAAATAACACTAGGGGAATATGAAGAATGAAGTTAGATCATCTCTCTCATCCTGCACTTTGAAAAATCAATTCAACATAAATGAAGGACTGTAGCTGAAGTTTTCCTGTGTTCTACCTGGCCCATGGTCAAGACAAATCTCTCTCACCCACCAGTCCTGCAGCCGCTTGGACCCAAGTAAACACACAGAGGCTTATATTAATTAAAACTGCTCAGCCATTAGCTCAGGCCTACCACTGACTAGCTCTTACACTTAAACTAACCCATAATTCTTATTTATGTTTAGCCATGTGGCTTGGTACCTATCCTCAGTTCTGCCTTCATTTCTTGCTTCCTCTGTATCTGGCTGGCAACTCCTGACTCGGCCTTCCTGTTCCCAGAATTCTCCTTTCTGTTTATCCTGCCTAAACTATATTTCCTGCCTGGGTACTGGCCAATCAGTGTTTTACTTATCAATCAAATCAGAGCAACACATATTCACAGCATATAGAAAGACACCCCAGCAAAGGACTTTATAAAGGCTCCAATACTGAATCTGCCAGAAGCAAATAGAGAAATGATAGCTTAAGATCAACAAAGGCATAGATTCTTTGAAAATGACTTTGGTAGCACAGAAAATAACTCCAAGGACGACAAATGAGATTACATTAAATTAAGAAGCAGCTGTACATGGGGGAAAAAACTAAGTGGAAGAGTGAAGAGACAACCTACAGAATGGAAAGTAATCTTTAGCAACTATATCTCAAGGAATCAGTATATACCATATATAAAAGAACTGCAAAAATTAAACACAAATATTCCAGTCAATAAATGGACTAGAGAACTGAATAGACAGTTCTCAAAAGAAGAAACAGAAATAGCCAATAAATATTTGCAAAAGTGTTCAACATCTATAGCCATCAGTAAAATACAATTAAGACTACTGTGAGATCACAAGTATTTCCCATCAGAACTTAACATGAGATGCACAATATGATCCAGCTACATCATTCCTGTGTGTATATCCAAAGGACTAATTATTCCTGTAGAAACACCTGTACATTCATGTTTAGTGATGCAATATTCACAATAGCTAAGGAATCCATCCTAGTTACACATCAACATATAGATGGTAGAGAAAATGGGATATATATATGCATATGTGTAGTATATTCAACATTAAATAAGGAGGAAATCATGATATTTGTGGGAAAATTGATACCACAGAAAATCATTAAGTAAAATACCATCTTTTCTCTCATACATGAATCCTAGACTTTAAATATATCTTATATATAATACACACACACACACACACACACACACACACACACACACATATATATATATATATATATATATATATATATATATATATATATATATATATATGTGAGATTTATATAGAAGCACATAAACTCACAAGCTACAACCATCAGGTTCTTGATAAAGGTTACAAAAACTCATAACAATCTTTTCAACAAATGATGCCAGAACAATTGGATATCCACATGTGGAATATTGAGGCTAGCTCGCTATCTCTCACTCTGAACTAAATTTAACTCTGGATGAGTCAAAAGCTCTCAAGACCTTTGAAATGGCTAAGAGAAAATGCAACAGAAACACCCTAACATCCATGCTGAGGTAATGGCCTCCTAGACAGAACTCCAGTTTCTCAGGAAATAATTATAATTGACAACTGGAACTGAATCAAAAACTTCAAAAAAGCAAAAGAAAAGAAACACCAGAGTGAAGACACAGTTCACAAAACAGAAGACCCTTGCCAGCTGTTTTTGTATAAGAGGGTTAATATTCATTGTCTACAAAGAACTCAAAAAATAAACAATCCAGTTATATATGGACATATTATATGAACAGACACTTCTCAAATCATAGCAGAAATTTCCCCAAATCTATGGAAATGTCCATCTAGGTTTACAAGGCATTTAGAACACCAGATAGTCACATCAGAAAAGAACCTCCCCCACACCACATTATGGATAAAACACTAGAGAACAGAGTGCAGTTCCCAGCACCCATGTCAGGTGGATCACTGTACCTGTAACTCCAGCTCCAGGGGATTTCATGTCCTCTTTTGGCTTCTGCAGGTACATTTGTAGCATACACTTACACAGGTACATATACATACACATAGATTTGAAAAATCTAAATAAATCTAACAAAAAAGATTTTAAGCCAATAAGCGAAGTTCTCACCTCAAAGAAAAAAACTTGAAAATCAAGATCAGAGTAGATATTGTTATAACTAAATAAAGGAAAATATTTTAAAAATCATCAAAACTATAGATAGGTTCATTAATTAAGGAAAAACAGAACTTGCAACCGTCTATGTAGGATGACAGGTACTGACCATCACACCTGGCTTGTACATAAATGTTGGGGATCTGAACTCAGGTTCTCACACTTGTGGGACAAGCGCTTTCTCCTCTGAGTCATCTTCCTGCTCCATAGATCAAGGCGGGGGTGTTTATTTTAAATTTTCACATCCTTTTGGCCAGAAGGAAGTAACTTTCTCTTAACTGGCCCCCAATGCTACTATACCACCACAATGAACAAGCCTCCGAGGATGTCAAAAGTAGGGATGCAGAGCACCTAGTTATTTCATGTATTAGATGGTAGCAAGGACTGAAGAGAAAAGTGACATGGAAGGAAGAGGAAGCTGGTGGGAGCCCTGGCACAATGAGGAAATCTTGGGCCAGGTGTCCAGGGGAACTCCCTGAGGCGAGCAGGGTGAGGGCATCTGGGGCAAACACATTCCTGGCAATGTGAAGAAAGGGGAAATTTCCCAGAAGTTTAGAGCACTGGCCGTTGTGTGCAGATGAAGAAGAATCAATCTGACAGCTTAGGTATTTTGTGGTCTATTTTTCCTTCTGTTGCTTCCAGGTTGTGTCAAAAGATTAAAAGTATCACTGAAAATCAGCCATCAGAAGTGACCTAAGAAATCTACTGGCCAACCTCAAATGACCCGTAGAGGCCACATCTGGCAATGTTTCCACAATCAGGAAGCAGCAGGGTGTTTCTTGTTTCTCCATGGCCCACACGCATCCTCACATTTGCTGACTCAAAAAGCAGGTCATCCAATGCTCACTTAGAGACTAGCAGAGGGTGAGATGTGACCAGCATGAGACCCTGAGACTGCCTTCTCTTGGTTTTTCTTAAATGCCACATCCTTTCTACACTGAGACTCTGAGCCTGTCAGCTCTAGCTTCCAGTCCTCACAAATGTAAGCCCTGGTACTTCTCTGGCCTCTGGAGGGCATTTATCCAGCATGTCCACTGGCATCCCCGTGGACTCAGAGCTGTGGTAGTAGACAAAAACCCTTGCTCCTTTAAAGACAGATTCACAAAAGCAGTGCTCAGTCCTAAGCAAGCCAGCCGATGTCTGATTTATCTGGCTCTGTGGACTGCCTGCCTTCCCTCCTCGTGGTCTCAAGTGCAGGCTACATCCGATGGACAGGTGGCTGGTCTGCACTCAGGTAGCTCTCAGTGTCATGTGGCACCAATCTAAACAATTGGCCTGGTGTCCTGTAAACAAAACTGGAGCACTGAGCTTTTTCTCTTCATGGAGCTTAAGGTACCACAAGTCTGGGTGGAGCATGCCGAGAACTGGGTCCTTTGGGGCTCTGCACAAACTGTTTGCAGAGCAGGAACAGTGCCACCTTCCCACTATCCCATAGGGGGCAAGGTACTTTGTACTGAGGGCAAAGGAGCATAAAAATTGTAATGCTTGGGGAGGGGGTTGATAGGTAGTCTAGGTGGTTTCCCATGTTCCCCACACTCCCCTTCTCTTTCAGAGTGAACAAGTAAGGCTGACATTCACCCCAGTCTCAGTCTGTGAGTGACTGGTCAGTCTACAACAAAGGCTTGCTCTCAGAATCTGAGATTAAGGAAGATGAAGGCCCTGGGCCGCCTATCTGTCTACATTGGGCATATTGCACAATGATAGCTTTCTCCACACCCCCCTGGCGGCTTTGTAACCTAACACCAGGCCATGGCTTCTTATCTTTGCCGGCTTCCTCTACCACCTCCCATCTTTCCTTCTTCTGCAGCTGGACGGAGAAAACTGAACCACTCTTGCTTTGAAGAATTAAGGATGGGGCCTTTTCCCTTGGCACCATTGTCTGCAGAACTCGCTGCCCACCCCCCTCCCACACCAGCACCTACCTGTAGTTCCTGCTGCAAGCAGGGGGCTATGCAGCCCAGCCCCGAGCATCACAGGCTCTGAAGGCCCAACTGGGGTGAGACAGAGCCTGGATTTGAATATTTGAACTGGCGTTTTTCCAGTGGTTAGATCAACTCAAAAAAAAAAGAAAAGAAAAGAAAAAAAGAAAATGAAAACTTCCTTCGCTTTTAGACTTTTTGAAGTCTCTTCCAGAGGAAAGCCTTGGGCTCTTCCACCCCAATCCAAAAGAAATGGCTTTTTCTATGTATGCAGAAACAGACTGGATATTCCATCTACGGGGTCCCCGGTTTAGTGATGGTGGCAGCCCGACCTAGCTTGATACTTTGGGGTCTTAAGTATCCAGAGCCACCAGCCCAGCACGGGTATGGTATGGTATGGTGTGGTGTGGTGTGGTGTGGTGTGGTGTGGTGTGGTGTGGTGTGGTGTGGTGTGGTATGGTGTGGTATGGTGTGGTATGGTGTGGTGTGGTGTGGTATGGTGTGGTATGGTGTGGTATGGTGTGGTATGGTGTGGTATGGTGTGGTATGGTGTGGTATGGTGTGGTATGGTGTGGTGTGGTGTGGTGTGGTGTGGTGTGGTGTGGTGTGGTGTGGTGTGGTGTGGTGTGGTGTGGTATGGTATGGTATGATGTGGTGCGGTGTGGTATGGTATAGTATACATGGTCTCCAAATATACCAAGCTTGGGAAACAGATTATTCCCATCAAAAAAAATGGTAATTTATTTCATAAAATGTTCTCCATTTTCTTCCTTCGTTATCTCTGAGAAGGAAGGTGGATAATTTGAAGCAAGAGGCGAGAAAAAAATCTTTTCTTCCTAATTTCTGCCATTCTAGATTTTCTTCTCAAAGGCATTTCTGTAGAGAGCTGAACTCTCCTAGGCACTGCTTGGTTGGGCTTCTCAAAGGTTTAAAAAAAAAAAAAAAGAGGCCTCCATAAATTTTTCAGGAAAAAAAAAACACTTATGAAACTGTACAGGTTATTGGCAATGTTGACGCCCTTTACTTTGGCTGTGTTTCATTCTGACAAAATCAATTACTTAAATCATAGACGTGAGATGGTTTGTGGGAAAGCATGTTTTAGTGTTTTTGTAATATTTTTATTTGTTCTTTGAGAATTTTCTAGGCATGAATGTTTTAAAACAAGATGGGGAGGGGGCTTCGCAAGAGCGACAGAGCCGGCCCTGCCTCTCACCAGCTGCAGCACTCAGCAGAGTGGCCCCTGCCCCTCACCTGGGCAACACAGTAGATCTGGCCCTGATGATGTCAGTGTGGGGGACCCAGCCTGAGTCAGCACAGGAGAGCAGAACCAGCCCTGCCCCCTGCTGCTTACTGCATAGGGTGAGCTAGCCGGGGGTGGGGGGTTGGGGGATACTGGAGAGCTCACCCTAGTGTTGAGGATGAGAGAAAGAAGGCAGGCTGACCAACCTGGCAACCACCCAAAGCTGCAGGATCTCCATGACACAGGACAGCAGGGTATCCAAGAGGAACCCCAGGGAAGACCCAGGATCGATAATGTAGCAGAAACCAGAGGCCTCCAACCAGACTGATGACTCTTTGCAATGAACACTTACAAGTTAAGATGTACAGGCTAAAGGGTAAACTGTGTGACTCACTGGGCCACACTACAGCTTCCATAACAAGATTTTTCTTTTTTTCTTGTCCTTTAGATTTTCTTTTATCTTGGCCCGGGGAAGGTTGCAAGGGCAGAGGGAGGATGCAAAGGGGTGGAGAGATGAGTGGGATCGAGATGCATGATGTGAAATTCACAAAGAATCAATAAAAAGTTAAATTAGAAAAAATAGTTGAATAAACACCCACTGATTTATTTTTATTTTATTTTATTTTATTTTTGGTTTTTCGAGACAGGGTTTCTCTGTGTAGCTTTGTGCCTTTCCTAGAACTCACTTGGTAGCCCAGGCTGGCCTCGAACTCACAGAGATCTGCCTGCCTCTGCCTCCCAAGTGCTGAGATTAAAGGTGTGCACCACCACCGCCCGGCCTGATTTATTTAAAAAAAAAAAAAGATGGAGGATATTGAAAGTAGCCAGCTGAAGGGTAAAAAGAGCAGATGCCTTTGGTAGCTTGCTTGGGAGTTTGTTCTGGGTCCTCACGGCTTGTCACCTTCCAGCTTTCATGTGGCCCTTCCCACTGCACAGAGCTCTACCTGGCATCCTGCTCAATGGACTAACATGCCTCAAGGATATTTTTCTAAAAACACAAATAAGTAGTGAGAATCAGATTTGAGTTTTGCAATCTTACCTTCCTGCCTTTCCACAACCCTTCAGGGTAGGGATGAAGGGAAAGGATGCTTTTAAGCAAGAGTTACATAGGATGGAAAAGGAAGTGTGAGCAGGATGATGGATTGCGTGGGGTTTATGATCACTGATTAAGCCTGTGCCTTCTCACAGCCCCACTGCTGGACTCTCGCACTATTAGAAGGTGAATTCACCATCCCACTGCGTCCCGTTATCTTCGGTTCTTTTAGAGCTCCTTGTTCCACTCTGTCTCTGGGCTGATAAGAGCCTCTCATGTGAAAATTAGACCATCCATCAGGGGAAAAAGCCAGTTATCAAAATGAAATGGGTCCCTTCATCAAATGATAGCAATATGAGGATGAAGAGTATGGTGGTGTATCCTGTCATCCCAGCAGTCTGGAAGCTATAGCAGGAGATACAAGACCAGCCTAGTCATTTTGAGACCAACCATATGATACCCTATACTCTGTCAACATAAAAGCTGAAGAACAGATCTGTAGCAGACTGTCAGACTTGGGGTAGGGCATTTACATAGAATATATCTAACAAATCTAAAGAAAAGAAATCATGGACACAATCCAATTTATAATGTTTTCAAAAGTCCTGAAAAGATACTTCACCAAAGGGAATAAGCAAATACCTAATATGTTCTTGGGAGATGCTAAACATCATTAGTTATAAGAAAATGCAAATGTGGATAGACAGTGATTCTCCCAGAAGACATGGGTTATACCAGTGCCAGGTATGGGATATTACCCTACAAGCTGTTGATCAAGGAGGCCCCAGAGACTCCCCAAACACAAGCTATTGCCACTACTCTTAGTTGCCCACCATAACTCAATGGTGAGACCCTATTGCTGAAGACATCACGAAGTTAAATAGCTCGAATTGACCTAGAAACTACCTCCCCACTGGCCAGCTTTAAGAGTGCTAGAAAGTGCTATGCAAGCTCCTGGGGGAGAAAAGCCATCAGTGATCATACTCAGCGGTGAATCCTGCATGCTACCATACTCAATACCAGTCAAGATATGCCTATTGGTACAATCATAGTGGCATGACTGTTCTGGGGGCAACCACTTTCTGGATGCATTTGAGGCCTACTCCACAGGGAGAATCCATGCCTAATACTGTAAGCCTTGTCAAAAGCCCATGGCTGGTAGATCATAGCCTCCAGGGAAAGGTTGGGGGGAGACCTACTACTGTTGTTTTGTTAAACTGACTTGTCAGACAACTTTCTAAAAATTTGTTTATATCCATAAATGCTACTCTCAGTGAGAGAAGCTTCTTTTTGCAGCGGACAGCAATTAATGCCGAGACTCATAGCATGTCAAATGGCTAAGAATAAGTAACCCCTGAGTGCTCAGCCATGAATGGGATATCTAAACCAACCCCTCAAGGCTTAGGAAGCATCTTCTGGAAGAGGAAGGTAAAGAATTTAATAGCCAAAGGACGAGGAAGAATTCAGAAATAGTGCCATCTGGTCTCAATATGGTCTTTGAGCTTGTGAACTCACAGCAGCTAGGGTTACTTGCATATGACCTGCATGTGATCAAGCCAGTCAACATTCCATCATGGATAGGGGAGGAGAGGATAGGGAGGACATCATGAGGTGTCCCCTCTACTGGGGAGCTATTGACATGATGGCTGCTGGGGGAAGGAGAGTTAGTATTTGGGGGAGGGTTTCTGGTAGGCTGCCCATGCTTATGTGGAAGGCCTCATACCCAAGACCATTCAGGAAGCACTAACTGGACTCAGTGGATCATTTTTTACAGGAAAAGGACATGAAGAGGGGAGGAGGATTGGTGAGTAGGATCCAGAAGGAGAGGCAGGGAGGAGCTGGGGATGGATATGATCAAGATACATTGTATACATGTATGTAATTATCAAGAATACTAAAAATTATTAACTTTAGAAAGATAACACAAATGAAATCCACAATGAGAGCACTCCATACTCCTGGAACAGCTAAAATATAGAAAAGACTGATGTTGTTAATGGATATGGAGCAACTGTAATTCATATACCCTGCTGAAAGAAATCATGAAACAGATACTTACTTTGGGAAAGTGGCCATTTCTTATGAAGGAAGTCTCTAAATATGAGACTTATCTAATTAATAGGAATGAATATCTATCCATACAAATACTTATATGAAAAGATTCATTGTAGCTCTCGTTCATAAGAGCCCAGAATGTAAAACAATTTGAATATCACTTGGAGAAAATAGATAAATTATGGTATGTTATTGAAATGAAATACCACTTACTACTAAAAAATGGATTAAGAACTAATATTTACAACATGCTAAAATTAGAAACACATTAGATTGAGCCAAAAACAGACCCCAAAGTATATATTCTATGTCTTGGTTTTATTAAAAATAAAAATAGTTTTATTGCCGTGATGAAATAGCATGACCAAGGCAACTTACAGAAGAAAGAGTCTAACTGGGCGCTTGCTTACAGCTTCAGAGAGCTGGTCCATGGATATCATGGTGGGGAGTGTGGTGCCAAGTAGTCAGGCATGGTGCTGAAGCAGGAGCTGATACCTTATATCTGAGCCCCAAGATTCAGGCCAAGTTAGAGAGAGGGGGGGAAGGGAGGGAGGGAGGGAGGGAGGGAGGGAGGAAGGGGGAGAGAGGGAGAGAGAGAGGAGGAGAGAGGGAGAGGAGACTGAGACTGACACTACTACTGGGCCTGGCATAGTCTTTTTTAATCTCAAGGCCCACCCCCAGTGACACACTGTAGCTAGAAGTTTTCTTGTGCCCCGCCCGGCCCTGATGTCCCACAGCCACTTGTAAAATAATCACTCAGAGATTTATATTAATTACCAACTGTATGGCCTATGGCAGGCTTCTTGCTAGCTTGCTCTTTCATCTTAAATTAACCCATTTCTATTAATCTATGTATCACAACGTGTTCCATGGCTTTACCTGTGTTCCATTGCATGTTGTTCCTTGGACAGCAGTCTGGCATCTTCCCCCACTCTTTCTCCTCTCACTGTCTCTCTTGGATTTTCCCACCTGGCTCCATCCTGCCCTGCCATAGGCCATTGTAGCTTTATTTATCAACCAATCAGAGTAACACATATTCACAGCATACAGAAAGACATCCCACAGTATCACACCTCCTCCAACAAGGCCATAATTCAACACAACCACACCTCCTCAATCCTTCCAAACACTAACTGGGGACCACAAACTCAAACACATGAGCTTATGAGAGCCATTCTCATCCCATTCCACTTCCTGGTCCACATAAACCTGTGGCCATATTATAATGCAAAATGCATTCAGTACAATTCTAAAAGTCCCCATAGTCTCAGCACTGTTTTAAAGTCCAAAGTCTCTTCTGAGACTCAAAGCAATCTCTTAACTTTAACCCTCTGTTAAATCAAAATCAAAAGCAGATCACATATTTTCAACATACAGTAGCACAGAACATATACATTACCACTCCAAAAGGGAGAAATAGGAGCATAGTGAATAAGCATTGGACCAAAGCAAGATTGAAACTTAGCAGGACTAACTCCAAACTCTGTTTCTTCATGTCTGATGTCAAAGCACTCTTCAGATCTCCAACTCCTTCAAGTTTTGTTGACTGCAACACACTTCTCTCTTGGGCTGGTTCCATTCCCTGTTAGCAGCTCTCCTTGACAAGTATCCCATGATTGTGGCATCTTCAACATCTTGGGGTCTCCAACACAATCCAGGTTTCACCTTCACAGCTTCATACAAAAGCCTCTCTGGGCCTCCATGTAGGGATTCCCCTGCCACAAGCCTGGCCACAGCATCTTTTCTTAACCCCAGAGGAAGATTCCATAACCCCTTTCCTGTATCTGTGTTGACATTCAATCCAGAACCACATGGCCAACCACCACCAAGTTCTTCTTCTTGCTGGGGCAGGAACCTGGCCTCCTCCTTGAATCATATTGCATAAGCTTTCTTGTTTTGTTTAGGGCTATGAAATCCCAAAGACCTTTTCTTTTCACAGGTTGCAGGATTAGCTAGCTGGGTGTGTCATGCCCTGGGGTTTTCACTCCCTTCATTCCATTTACCATCACACATTTCTTTAAACCTTTCTTCTCCTTGAGCACAAGACTTGGCTCAAGCATTACATTTCCTGATGCTCCTTTTCTCCTCAAACTGTAATTTTTGTATTTCTCTTTGCCCCATCTGCTCCTTTTCATTGTAGATCTACGTAAGAGTGATCACTAATAACACATGACATAGTCAATACTAGGTTGTCTTAAAATTTCCTCTGACAATGATTTTAGTCTAAAACTCTTCAATGTAGCCTCAGGAAGTTTCTAAGGAAAAGGGCAAAACACAGACACATTCTTGGCCAGAACATCACATGAATGGTCTGTAGCACAGAGGTTAATATTAGATTAGTGTTAGTCTTATCTTGACCTTGCTTGCACGGTCCACAGCCACTTGCTCTCAGCACTGCTGCCTTCTATGCTCCTACTACGATGGCCCACTAAGTCCCACTTACAACATTCAACTGCTTTCCTAATCCAAAGTCGTAACGTTGACATTCTACCAACAAGCAACATGGTCAGACCCGACACAGCAACACCTCAGTCCCTCATACTGTCTTAGTGACTGTTTCTACTACATGATGAAACACCATGACCAAGGCATCTATTTAGGGACTTGCTTTATAGTTTCAGAGTTAGTCCATGAATATGTTGTAGTAGTTAGGGATGGTGCTGAAACAGTAGCTCGGGTTCATATCTAATGCCCAAGGTGCAGGCCAAGGGTAAGGGATGGAAAGAGAGAAAGAGGGAGGGAGAGGGAAGGAGAGAGAGAGGCGGGGGAGTGAGGGAAGAAGGGAGAGAGGGTAAGCAAGCTGGTCTGTCTGGCATGGGCTTTTGAAACCTCAAAGCCCACCCCCAAGACACACCTGCTAATTCTTCCCAAACAGTTCCAATAACTAAGGACCAAACATTCAAATACATGATCCTATAGGGGACATTCTTATTCAAAACACTATACATGCCGGGCGGTGGTGGCGCACGCCTTTAATCCCAGCACTCAGGAGGCAGAGCCAGGTAGATCTCTGAGTTCGAGGCCAGCCTGGGCTACCAAGTGAGTTCCAGGAAAGGCGCAAAGCTACACAGAGAAACCCTGTCTCGAAAAACCAAAAAAAAAAAAAAAAACCACCACTATACTCCACGATTCCGTGTATCTGAAGCTCAAGAGCAGAAAATACTAATGTATAACAAAGGTACAAGGGAACTTCTAGGGTGGTGGACATGTTCTGCTTTATTTGGGAAGTGGTTACATATGTGTCTTCAAGTGTTAAAATGGCTCTAACTTGGCCAGTTTCCTATTGTACCAGAAGCAAGAGGATCTGAATTTGTGGCATCCTGGGCTATACTGCAAGACCTTTCATAACAAAACAAAGTCTTCCAACTTAACCTTTAAAATCTCTGTATTTTACTATATGTTAATTAGATCTCAATAATTAAAAAAAAAAAAAACCTGCTAAGTTCATTGAACGTCTTAGCCTTACTCGGTGGAGGGTATGAATGAAATTTGAGAGCTGAGCTAATGAATGAACTCTGTCATTCTGTCATACCTGTCAGAAGGAGCAAAAGCTATGAAGAATGTGGTGACCCCTTATGGACTATTTTTATCTGTGAAAACACACAAGGGTATACCAGAGGTACTTGCCAGTCATCCACCAAAAGGAATACAGCATGTGTCTCCAGGGGGTGGGTGCTTTAGCATGCCTAAGTCACAGTCATATTAGGCAAGGATGTACTTCACTGTTAGCATAGAATCCAGCTCTGATGACAGACGGGCTTCTAAATTTAGAATTTGCTGGATCACACACAGAGGTTGGCTTTAGAACTTGAGAAAAGACTAATCAAAACAGGGCTTCCAGCCACACCTGTGTACTGCTAAGACCAGGCATTGGGGTCACCGCTGAAGCATAATCTGATAGTGTCTAAACGTCTGGGGGTCAGGAAATTTCTATCCCAAAGGAACGAAGACTTGGGATGGAGGGAGACAGTAAGATATCTGAGGGACAGTCACATGAACTCTTTACCAAAGAGAATGTGCAGTGGAGAGCTTACATCATTTAAGCAACTGAAAGGCTGGCTGAGGGCAGAAGAGGTAGAATTTGATTCTTCCAAACAGCTAGATTCCAACTACTGTACACAAGTGTGGTGGTTGGAATAAGAATGGCCTCCCTAGGCTCATATTCGAATGCTTAGGGAGTGGCATTAGGAAGTATGGCCCTGTTGGAGGAAGTGTGTCACTGGGGGGTGAGCTTTGTGGTTTCAAATACCCAGGCCCAATGCTCACTCCCCTCTCTGCCTGCCCATCTGGATGTGGAACTCTCAGCTATCTTTCCAGCACCATGCATGCCTGTGTGCCACCATCATGATGACAGCAGACTAAACCTCTGACACTGTAAGCCAGCCCCAATTAAATGCTTTCTTTCATAATAGTTACTATGGTTGTGGTGTTCACAGCAGTAAAATCCTAACGAAGACAGTAAGTCACAGGCTGTTAGATTTTAATGCGATGTAAAATGGACTCTTTGGGACTCCAGAGTGCTTAGTGTCTCATTCACATTCCCCCAGCCAATACTCTCCAAACACCCACTGTGTAGTTCACACACCAGGATGAAGTGCTTACAGACTTAGCCCTGAAAAAAGCACTCAGTGCAGGGCAGTAGATGGAAGTGCAAGCCACTTACGACAGAGGCAGCAAGCAAGAGCAGGCGACGGAGGTGATAGGGCCAGGCCTGAGGAGAAAGGGATTGCTTCACACTACAGCTGGGCTGTCCAAAACACTCACTAGTCATTTTGCTTCTTCTCATTCACTCCGTCCAACACTCAAACGAGAACTGATTGAACTCTACCCTGTGCTGGCACTGTTATAAATGCTGGTGATACGGCAAATGAGCTCATGTGTCATGTCCTGATGAGAAATGGCAAAGGCACCGTCTTCCAGGTGTGGCATAGCCACTGTGGTCCTGAACTCTCGGCAGCTTTAATTAACGGCACAAGACCATCAAAAGCTCAGGCCCACCAACCTTCCTTAAGGAGAAGGGAGAGGCTCATGATACACACACCCATGCACACCCATGCACACACACACACACACACACACACACACACACTCCACACACACACACACACTCCACACACACACACTCCACACACACACTCCACACACACACACTACACACACACACACACTACACACACTACACACACTACACACACACACACACACACACTACACACACACACATCCCCACCCCACCCCCCCCCCCCACACACACACACACTGGAGAGTTTAGAGGCAGTGAGCAGTCGTTGGGGCTGGGGAGTGGAAAGGCATCTGAAGCATGACCTCTAGGCAGTTAATGGTGGCTGGGGAAAGACAGACATTTTCTACAGTGTTGTGGCCACTGGTAGGTTGCCCACGTTAATTAGGAAACCTAATTAAACTCATTGGAATCAGCAGAGTGGGGGAAGAAAAATAGAGGGTAACAGGGGTCAAATGTCATCCAAATAAACTATCTACACATACGAAGATACTGGAATCAACCCATTATATACAATCAATACATTCTAATTAAAAAAATAACTTACAAAAGGCACAGAGCATGTATGTCAGGTGGTGACAGGTACTGGAGACCAAGACGACTAGTCTGAATTCTTCAGTCATCTTCGAATAACCCAACAGGCCCTTTCTTTCCACAGCAGTGATCTCCCACCTCGCCGGGAAACTGTCTTCAGTGCCTGGTTCCATACTTAACTACCACCATCCTCTCTCCCATCCTGACCTGAGTCAGTTTGGTGTCCTGTGGGAGCCCATTCAGGTTTCCTGTAGCTTTACCCAGCGGGTCTGCATAAAGAGGATGACTGGAACATGGGCCTGAGTGCAGGTGTCTGAGATGGTCTGCACTTGACTGTGCTGGGGGGAGGTCTTCTGCCCTGCCCTGCTGTGGGATGTTCTGTATGTCCTGTGGGAGCCCATTCTCAGGTTCTTTGTGGCGTTACCCAGCAGGTCCATATAGAGGATGATTAGGACCATGGGCCTGAGTGCAGGTGTTTGAGATGGTCTGCACTTGGCTGTGCTGGGGGATGGTCTGTATGTCAAGTTGCTCTGATTGGTTAATAAATAAAACCTGATCGGCCGTGGCTAGGCAGGAAAGATAAGCGGGACTAACAGAGAGGAAATATAAAAGGACAGAAAGGCAGAAGGAGACGCTGCAGCCGCCGCAATGACCAGAGAGGCTGCAGCCGCCGCCATGACCAGCAGCATGTGAAGACGCCAGTAAGCCACCAGCCACATGGCAAGGTATAGATGTATGGAAATGGATCAATTTAAGATAAAAGCACAGTTAGCAAGATAAGGACAGTTAGCAAGAGGCCTGCCACGGCCATACAGTTTGCAAGCAATATAAGTGTCTGTGTTTATTTGGTTGGGTCTGAGCGGCTGTGGGACTGGCGGGTGACAGAGGTTTGTCCTGACTGTGGGACAGGCGGAAAAAATCAAGCTACATTTTGGCGCCCGAACTTGGGGCTAAAGAAAAAAAGGGCTAAAGAAAAAAAGGGAAGAAAAAAAGGGACTAAAGAAAAAGGACAAATGAACAGGGATAAAGGCCGGTGTTATGAAAAAAAAAAAAAATACTAAAGACAAAGTCCCTTAACCAAGAGGCGCTCCAATAAAGTGTGATCTGAGAAGAATCCTCGCGTGGTGGTAAAGAGGATTCAGAACTCAACACACGGAGCGGTGACGTCGGTAAGTTCTCCAGGAACGGTGACGTCAGTAAACGCCCCACAGTTCCTAATTCTCTCTCTCAAGTGAGCGGCAGCCGCCGGTTTGAATTACTGGCGGGTTCCTGGCATGTGTGCTTGGTAAAGATGGATATCACACAAAGAGTTTGGATTATATTGTCTTTGGGATTTTTAACTGCAGAAAAACATTTGATCGTAAAAGATGTTGAGTTAAACCAATATGTATATATTAAAGATATCTTGACTTTAAAATTTGGATATAAGGATGTGTTACTTTGGAAAGGAGACTCTGCTTTTATCTCTACAGAAAGCCAGAGGCTATGGATTTTTTCCAGATTGAGATACATCAGGTTTGATCAGCCAAGACCACCTGAAAGGTCTCCGATGACACCATGGCCCAGATGATCCAACATCCAGAATCGTTTCAAGGCAACTGGCTCAGACGATACGGTCTCACGGACTACTCCATGATCCTAAAATTTTCTTTGCATCCCCATAAGATACAGCGCCCCCCTCCAGCAGGAAGTAGTTAAGAGAAGCTACACCCAAATTCCCAAATATACCAAGCTGACTTTGGAGATGTGTAAAAGTTAAAACCTTCCTTTTAAAAAAAAAGAGAAAGGGGAAGTGCTGTGGGATGTTCTGTATGTCCTGTGGGAGCCCATTCTCAGGTTCTTTGTGGCGTTACCCAGCAGGTCCGTATAGAGGATGATTAGGACCATGGGCCTGAGTGCAGGTGTTTGAGATGGTCTGCACTTGGCTGTGCTGGGGGATGGTCTGTATGTCAAGTTGCTCTGATTGGTTAATAAATAAAACCTGATCGGCCGTGGCTAGGCAGGAAAGATAAGCGGGACTAACAGAGAGGAAATATAAAAGGACAGAAAGGCAGAAGGAGACGCTGCAGCCGCCGCAATGACCAGAGAGGCTGCAGCCGCCGCCATGACCAGCAGCATGTGAAGACGCCAGTAAGCCACCAGCCACATGGCAAGGTATAGATGTATGGAAATGGATCAATTTAAGATAAAAGCACAGTTAGCAAGATAAGGACAGTTAGCAAGAGGCCTGCCACGGCCATACAGTTTGCAAGCAATATAAGTGTCTGTGTTTATTTGGTTGGGTCTGAGCGGCTGTGGGACTGGCGGGTGACAGAGGTTTGTCCTGACTGTGGGACAGGCGGAAAAATCTAGCTACACTGCCCCTTGGCATTCCTTTAAAAACCCTTTGGCAGAGACGATTAGGATCCAGGTCCTCTCTAGGCTACCCTGTATTTTCTATCTTTTTCTCTCCCCTCTATCCTTCTATGTAATATTTCCTGCTGCTTCTACCCAAGAGTACTCTGGGGAAATGTGGGGTTGGGATGGCCCCCACAGCCTGTGCCCCCCCATACATTTCCCCCTCAGAGACCTTGATCCATCAGCCATGCAAGGCCCTTCTGCTCTCTACCTTGCTTTCGCCATTCACTAGCTTCCATTCCATTCACAGACTTTTGCTTTCTCACAGTTCTAAAGCTCTTTGCATATTTCCAAATGGGGAATAGGCAAGACCTCATGTGGATTCATCCAGTTCCCATGTATGGAGTCATGTGACTATATTAATTACTTTTCTGTAACAAATACTTGACAAGAAGCAACATAAGGAAGACAGGGTTGATTTTGACTCAGGCTTTGAGGTAACAACCCACCAGGGTGGAGAAGACAGGCCCACAGGGGTGGCTTGCAGCAGACTGGGCCTTGAGTATCAGTGGACCAAAAGGCAGAGAAGGGGGAAGGCCTGCATTCAGCTGTCTGTATCCTTTTTCCATCTTCACTCAGTTCTGGAAGGCAGCCTGTGGAATGGCATGCCACCACATCCAGAAGTTCCCCTCTCTCACCCAGTCAATCCTTTCTGGAAGCATCCTCCCAGACATGCTCCAGACATGCCACACAAATGCTGAAGGTGGTTCTTAATCCAATCAAACTGACAACCAAAGTTGACCATCAGAGGTTCTTGAGTCTTGGGAAATCCTGCACCACCTAACCCAAGTGCTTAATTCATCTTTGTTGGCAGACCGCTCAAAAGCACACACTCTACTGCTTGCCTATACCACTGTATTCCCTGACCCGCCTCACCACGCACCATGCTTCAGACAGCTTAGGCTGACAATAAAGATATAGCCCAATAATCACCTATTTGCCAGTAAAATAGCTCTCTTTCATTGGATTCAAGATCTTAGTGGTCTTAAAGGTTGATGTTCCTAAGATATATCCTGAGCCCTCTGCTCACCTTTATGTTATTTCTGAAATCTAAATAGAGCTTGTATTTTGGAAATTTGATCATTTCATCTCCTGGTGAAAATGAGGAAATCTTGAGATACTGATGACCCATTCATCATCTACATGTGATAAAACTGCATGGGGCTACTCTCCTGCACAGCACATACTCAGAGTTTGGAGCATGTAAGCTGGTGGAATCTGATCAATTCTGTGGATTTTGGTGATGTAAATATCTTGCTTTCAACATTGTGAATATAAAATACAAGCATTAGAAGAGTCTAGGCAAAGGGCTTGAGGAAAGTCACTATAACTTGCAATTCCTTCCAGAAAAATCTATATTTCAAGATCAAAATTAAAACCTAGAATAGACGCATATGTTTTTAAAAAGTGAACACACACCAAGAAAAGCCTCTACTTTTCACAAGACAGAAACACAAATTCACCTGCCCCACTCTCAAGACTCTGCACAAAGCCACACAGAACCTTTGCAGTCTGTGTCCAGTTCCTCTCCCTTAGACTTCACATTCATTCTTTAGACAACCCATGATGGACCAACGCATTAGAAATACAGTAGTGACCCAACAGATAAGGCACCAGTTAAGCGATAAAGCGTGTTCTGCCACAACTTGGAACTATAGCCGACAGGCTAGCCATTCCCCCTTCCATTCTGTTCTGCTCCCTTTGCTCAGTATTCATTTTCCTGCATTTGTGAGCCCCACCCCCCACGCTATCAAATCATCCAGTCATAAACATTCCCCAAGCACCTCCCTGTGCCCGGCTGCAGCTGCACTGGGGCTGCAGCTGTGAACCACAAAGCAAGGCCTCTGCCCCAGGAGTCTCACATTAGTGAAAGACAGATGATCCACAGCCAGATAGGAAAACACAAAAGGACGAGATTTAAGGGACCGATCCGATCCGATCCGGAGAGTGGATTAGGCTAGTGAGCCAAGCAAGCGTTCCTCCAAGCAGGTGTTACCCAAACCCAAACCTAGATGCCAAGAAAGGACGTTAGATGGAACGGAAGTGGGCACAAAGGCTTAAGAAGGGAGATGCTTGACCTAGTTACGGAGTGGAAAGGTTAGTGTAGTGAGGCCAAGGAGGAGGGAGAGATGATAAAAGTGGGGGGGAAAGTCAGAAAGGTGGGCAGGAGACAGACGCAAAGGGCTCTGGGAATCAGGACAGCACCGATGCTGCTTGGGTGTAGCTACAGGCTGTGGAGGAATTTGAGCAGGAGAGCCCCACCACATCCATCAGAGACAAATCTGCCGCTGTGCAGGGCATGACTAGGAGTGGGGTGGGGAAAAGAAAAGAACCAGAAATAAGCTGGAGAGGCCAGAGATTCCGCGCTTCTGAAGAGTCTCCACGCAGCCTTGTTCTTATGGCTGCTGCCTCACTCGCTCCATGGCTAGGGCGCCTGCTTCATGTCTTGCCTTCCTGACTAGAAAGGTGCTGACAGAGCAGAGGGACCGAGTGTGATTCTCTCGTGCCTACCAAGTTCAGCCATTTCTTAAGTTAATTGGTCATATCCAACATGGGGAGGAAGGAAGGTTCTAGAAAGTAAATGGCATTTGAGGTACACCACTAAGGATAGCAAAATTAGACACATGGGACTTGGGAGGATG
This sequence comes from Peromyscus maniculatus bairdii, assembly GCF_049852395.1. Classification (NCBI taxonomy): domain Eukaryota; kingdom Metazoa; phylum Chordata; class Mammalia; order Rodentia; family Cricetidae; genus Peromyscus; species Peromyscus maniculatus. The sequence goes on from NC_134858.1 coordinate 49,040,861, forward strand.
GAGAGGGCAGCATGATGAAAGGGAAAAAAAAAACAGATGGGAAACAATGGCTGTGGGGTGAATGCAGCAAAGAGAAAGTAAATTGGAAAGACTAGAAAGCTGGGTTGGGGCAAGATGACGGCAGTTTCTTCAAAGGTTTTATCTAAGAACAGAAGGGCGCTGCTAAGTGTTTTTGAGCAGAGGAACGAGAAGATTTTGAATTCTGTAACAAACTTAAAATGAAGCTGCTAGAATACGGAGGGATGCAAACCAGGAAAGGCAAGAACGAGCATGGAGTGCAGGGCCACGGGTGATGAGTGCCTGGATCGGCCTCTGCTCTTCCCTGAAAGGAAAGCATGACCTCTAAGAGCGTGCATGCACACCATCACGGGGTGTGTATCTCTGAACTGACAACAGCTTATAAGAGCACACAGCTTATAAGCAGCCACAACTTGTACCTGCCGCGTGTCTGCTGTGGCAACTGAGTATTCAAGACTGTATGGTAACTTACCGTTGCGGATTCTAGGAAGTCCAAGCGGGACACTGACGTCAGGGGACCATCACATGGCACAAAGTCGAGAGAAAGCCAGCAAAGCCTCCGGCCCTTTCATAAGGCCCCTAATCATCTTGAAAGGGCTTCAGCTGTTTAAAGTACCCATTTGCCATTAAACTTTAGCACTTGTGTTTGGGAGGGCGCACCATGGTTTAAGCCATAACATTTCTGAAAGCACGTGGTGGGTGGATGGGTGAAGATTGTTCAGAACGAAGTGTGCACCATCCAGAACCTGAGCAAACTGAAAAGGACTAAGACACAACGGCGAAAGGCAGACCAGAGGCCGAGAAGCCCCAGGAGAGAGGCGGGTGTGCGAGGCAGGCCTGGTGATGAGCGGGTATTTTTGTTCCGTTTGCGTTTATCTTTTCTTGGTCTCTGGTTGCACTGATTCCCAGGTCCTACCACCGAGTAGGGGCCCCTGCTGCAGTGGGTTATTTTTCCATGGAGGAGTTCAGCTGTTTTACTCCAGCCATGGCTAATGTGTACTTTCTCAGTACAGGACATCTCTCTCCCATAATGCTTGGCGCTCTGGTGGGGAACAGAGCTCTGACTTGGCTTCCTTTCGGCCCCGCAGCCCACCACCATCTATTCCTGCCCTAGTCCATTTATGTTTCCTGAGCCTCGGAAAAATGACAGGGGCTGATTGTTAATATACACTAGACAGCTTTTATCTGTAACATGCAGAACGTGTTTTTCTAACGTAATTCAGTCCACATAGAAAGTCTATAAAAGAGGCGAAATTTATCGTTCCCATTAAACAGATGGCAAAGCTGGCAGGCATCTTACACACACACACCTGTGGGAACACAGCCCAAGGCCTGGATTTGACCCAGGTCAGTGACCCTAAACACAGGTCATCAGTATTACCGAGTGCTTCATAACCCTAAAGACATATAAAGGTGTTCATTTAAAACTAGTTCCATATAAATCACTATGGCATCAGCTGAAATCCCCGTCACACCAACGATTTCTTGTCCCTTCCTTCCTATGACATGACCAGTACTTGAAACTGGTGTTCACTCTTCTATACATTTTTAACCTTTTAGCACACAAAATTACATGGTTTTCAAAATCTGCATAGTGTGACACCAAATGTATCCATTTGCATCTACCCATAATCAATGTGATTTAATTAACTTATTTTGGAAATATTTTGTTTTAGGAAAATAGTACATGGGTGGATGTTCTGCTCTTTTCTGGTGCCTTGTTACTTCAATGGCTCCTAGTACTCTGATAGATACATCATGCAAACTACTTTATTTAAGATACAGACTTAAGAATAGGATTTCTCAGTGTTTGGAGTTTTGTTGTCATTTGTTTTATTTCCTGAGACAGGATCTTATATACTAGACTGGCTTTGAACCTACTATGTAGCTGAGGCAGTCTTCGAACTCCTGACCCTGCTATGTGGGGGTCAGGTGTACACCACCATGCCTGGCTCGGGACTTTCATTTTGAAGGCAGCTCCCTCTTTATTTCACTTGAATTTGCTGCAGTATCCTTCCAAGTGGGAGTGTCACCCTGCGACCTCATTCTCAACGTCAGAAGCAGCAACAGCAAACTCAGGATGGTGATGTCAGAGTGTGACATGGCATCCATTCTCCTGCACTTCTCTGTGCCTTTGAATTATTTCATAATTAAAATGTTACTCTGACTTAGAGTGTAAGGACCTTTGCCTCCTGCTGTCGGTGGCTTGGATTAAGACTTAGGAAGGAGCAAGTTCTGTGAAACCAAGATGTCCAGATTAAAATAACCTCAGCAGAATGTACCACTCCAAAAAAAAAAATTAAATGTACTAGACATTAAAGGTTAAAAATAAAAATCATTTTCACACACACAAGCCAGAGAGACGTGGTTTAGAAATAGATTTGGTATAAAGAAGCCAGGTGGAATAAGGGAAGGCTGGGTTGGGATGGCCAGAACAGAAACATGAGGTACAAGTGTCCTGTTTATTTTTGATACAGAGAATTTTGCTTCAACCAACCTGAATCCTGTAGTTGCAAACAACAGAAATGTATTGACTGAAGCAGAAAAGGGGCTGTGTTAGAAAACTACTCAGAGTGGTCTGGAGGATGCAGAGGCAGGATGGGCATGGCAAACACCCAGAGGACCAGGTAGCAGGGACCGGGGATAAGTTAGATTAACAGACAGGTTTGGCAGAGGCTGAGTGCCCACTGCAACAGAGACATGGCTAGAACCAGAGAAACACTGTTCCATTAGGTCCCAAGCTGTCTGGGCTGATACAAGCCAGAGCTCTCAGTACCTACCTTCCTTCAAAAAAAAAAAAAAAGCACTGATCAAAGTGGACCCTGTTTAGGACGGGTATCTGTGTGAAACTTGCTTCCACTGAACAGTATGACCAGGGCCAGATGTTCTCCATCCAAATTACAGAGTGAAATCCCACCTTGCAGAGTCTCCTGAGTTAGACAGGACAACTCATCTACCTTCCAGGTACCAAGAAGTCACAAACAGTGCAGGAGGACTAGAGGGGCTCTGAGCTACAGTAGAGATCTGTCTTACATGGAGACTGGACTTTAAAGTCAGCTTATACAGCAGAAACTGAGGCAGAGACTGATATTTACCTCCCTCATTTTTTCATCATCTGAAATGTTTTCCTTTTTCTTCAACACTAACAGAATCCAAGTCTAGTCTGGGTAACAACATGCCCAGTTAAGGCTAATATTCCCCAGTCAAGCTTAAATATGCATGTGGACAAGTTCACATAAGTCATTGGGTAGAGCTCCTAGGAAAGCATTTGGAATGGGCCACATTGTACCTGTGTTCTTCTTGCCTATAATATGGACCATATTTGGCCATGAGTTAACCTTGAATAAGAAGATGTACCAACAATAATAGATCAAGAAGACAGGCCTAGTCTGGGTGTCTGTCTCTGCTGACCACTGAGCCACCTGCCCTGGGCCTCTGCTAATTGCTCATGTCATGTTAGTTCTCTCTCTAATTTGCTCACTCTCACTGTGTGTGTGTGTGTGTGTGTGTGTGTGTGTGTGTGTGTGTGTGTGTGTGTGTTATATGTATGGGTACATATAACAGATGTGTACATGTGAATATGCATGTGTGGAAGTCAGCTTCTATCGTTCCCACCTTATTTTTTGAGACAGGGTCATTCATCGAATCTGAAGTTCCTTGACTGGCTAGCCTGGCAGGCACATGTGCACCAGGGAATTTCCTGTCTCTGCCTCTGCCTGTGTCCTGTGCTAGCATTACAGATACAAGTTGTTATTTGTTTTTATGTAGGTGCTGGGAATCTGAACTCAGGTCTTTACCCTTACACAGCATTTCCTTTACTCACTGAGCCGTCTCCCTGGCTCCTGTTTGAATTTTCTATTACATGCATCTAAAATTGAACTTTGGTCATTTCAGATGATGAAAAATATATTTGTTGTTAAACATGAAAACACTATGAAAGCCAGTCTCTAGACATCCTATCAGAAAATACCATTGAGCTGGGACTAGAACTCAGTGATAGAGTGCTTGTCCAACACTTTTGTGGTCCTAAGTTTAAAACTAAGAACCACCATACTGCATGTATTATGTATGCATGTGTGTATACACTATGTGTGTGTATGTGTGTATATGTACATACATATATGCATTTATACATATATACATACACATATGCTGAATGTATATGTGTATATGTTTGTGTGGTTAAACTATACTGTATGATACAACCCATTAATATTACATTATTACATTAATTTTAAAATGCAAAGAGAAAGAATGTCAAGCATGGTGCCTCATGCCTGTAATCCTAGCATATATGAGTCTGAGGCAGAAGGATTACCATAAGTTCAAGGCCAGCCTGGGCTACAGAATGAGACTTTTTTTTTTTTTTGGTAAGGAAAAAGAATATTGCTATAATAGTAGAAGGGCTTCTCAATAATGGGCTGTACATAAACAATTAGCATAACTATAAATAAATGCCCTTCCCTGATAGGGAAGAACTCCAGTTGACATGGAAAAACTGAAGAGTTTTGCTATTGTTGTCTTGCTAATAAATGAAAGGAGAACTTTGGAGCAGCTATGGCCTGACTCGTCATCACTGTCCTTTGCTTTGGGTACCTTCCCAATAACATCTCTTGCTTGAACCCTCTACCTGGTGTGCCCAACTGGAAAGACCATGATAAGAAGACAGGAATATCTTAAAAAACACCAATCAAACATTCTCCAGAATTCTAACAGGGATTCTAACTCTAACTTCAGAGTTCAAAACACAAGAGCTGGGCTGACAAAATGGCTCAGTATGTGAGGACACGTACTGGCAAGGCTGACAAGCTGAATTCAGTCCCTAAGTCACGGCATAAAAAGAAAGACCTGATCCCCATGAGTTATCCACTGTCCTCCACACACGTGCATGGCAGGGATACACATACACACACACACATACACACACACACACACACACACACACACACATTCTAGCACACACACACATACATACATACATACATACATGCATGCATGCATACATACATACATACTACAAGAGCTGAGCACTACTTTCTCAAGAGCTTGCTAAGAGTCTGTGACTCAAACTTGGGCGAGAAGCAAAGGCGAGGCCAGGGAGTGACGAGGTCCATTAGAACCAGACAAATCAAAGATTGCTGCCTAGGGAATTCCCACTTTGCTTCATCTCTGCTTTAGCTTGGCCCCACCCCCACCGGCAAAGAAGGATTACGCGTTCCTAGTTATAAAGCCAGGAAAGGTGCTGAGAGAGGAGGTGCCTTTAGGATGGACACAAACCAATCTCTGCCCTCTGTTGTCCACAGGTCAATGGGAAGACCCTACGCAGTCCCACCAAAACACCACCATCAAAATCAGGTGATGAAAGGCTGCTGTGAAGCCCAGGACTCTTCTCAATGATAAAACTTCCTCAAATGACAGAACTTGAAACTATTATTCAATATTATCCTATGTATAAATGTCTCAATAAATCTTTGTGAATTAATTAATTCATTGTTCCTGCATGTGCTTTTGTCTTGTGCTAGTGACTACAACTTCTTGCTTATCTCTTCCTACATTGGGGGTACAGGATAAATATTTACATCTGAGATGAGCCAGCCTTCATCAAACATCAGGTCCACCTAGTGTTCCTGATCAAACAGCCACTCCTCAGACACTTTCAAGAGGATTTTACCTGAAGAGCTTGGCCCAGGCCCACACTTCCTCCCTGGGCCATCCCCTCCCTACCTACCCCACACTTGGCCCTGGTCATGCCCCTAAATCATGTGCTTCTCTTGTGGAGCATGCCTGTTCCCCACAGCCTTATTCTCCCCACTCCTCCCTTCCCTCTGGAAGGAGAGGTGCTGCATTCTTGTGCAGACAGGAGGCATCCCACAGAGCCAGCACGAATTGGCTGCCCTTTCCCAGAGCACTGAACATCTTGAAGATATTTGTAATTCTACTCGCGACTGGAGGATATAATTCATTGCTTGCTGAATCAAAGCCCGCCAGCTGCCAGAGGAGTCCAGAGGCCATTTGTGTGATTCAGAAACGTAAAAACAAAAGAGAAAGGTTCAATTCTCATCCTCTTCCTTTACCCACACGCAAATATGTATCCTCCCAACCAAGTCAAGAGCTCCGTTCTTCAAGTAAGCCACATAATTCCCTGCTTGTCCCCATCTTTGTACCCCTTGATCTTCAAGGAAAGATGGTCCTACTTGTGTTTGGGACATACAGATTTTGAGGGTGCAAATTAGGTACAAGCCAACTACAAGGTGAAAGGTGAAAGGCTGTCCTCTATAAGGAGCTTGTGGGACCTCAGCCAAGGGGAGGGGAGCATACTGTTCTCCTATGCAATCCATCGTCCTTCAGTGTGAACGATGACCGCTAAGAAGATAGGTGAGGCTCAATGGCTTTCTTGGCCTTGGCTTTCCAGCCAAGGTCACAGGGCAGGGCAGCTGGCCAAGTCCTCCTCGGTGATTGGGCCTGGGGACCCGAGAAGGAGGATTCTTCATCATCAGGAAAGACTGGGAATTATCTTTTTTTCCCCTGCCCATCAGGGGATAGCCGGCATTAATCTGGCCATTGTTGCTTTGGTCTTGACTCTTCCTGTGTCTCCTTCACATGAAGTTGAGCAAATGTGTATAACGGGCCACATTCAACAGAGTCCTTATAAAACATCCTTAAGATCAATAACAAGCAAGAGCTGGGTGTGCTGGAGCATACCCATAGTCCCAACATTCAGGAGGTTCAAGAGTTCAAGACCAGCATGAGCTACAAACATGGAGAGTTCCAAGCCAACCTGGCATACTTAGTGAGATCCTGTCTCAAAATAACAATATAGTAACAAGTACTGTCGTAATATTGAAGCATAATTATGACTCACCTTGAAAAATTGTAGGGGTATAATTTCAGTTAATCCTCCTGGAAGCCCTTGGAAGTGAATTATTGTGCTTGTTCCATTTCTTTACAGATGAGGGACATGAGCACCAGATTATGTGACTTGTCCAAGGTTAAGCAGTTGCTGAGTGAAAAATACAGGATTTGAATTCCGTTCAGTCAGATATGAAAAGCATTGTACAAAATCACCTACTGCTACCTCTCCACGAAGCTCGGGAAAGTCTCATGAAGCAAAGCCTCTTAAGGGACTGAGAATGGAAGCTTTGATTCCTCTGACCAAATGGTAGCTTCTCTCTACTGCAGTCAGGGGAACTGGAGAAAAAAAAAAACACAAAGAGAATCAACTGTAACAGCAACCAGCCTATGTTCTTCCAGTACAGTTTGGGTTTTGTTTCCTTCTTGTCGTTTCTCAGTTCCTCACTTCCCCACACCTTCTGTGTGTGTGTTAATGCACATACATGTGGTGTGTTTTATGGTGTGTGTTTTTCTGCAACCCACTGATCTTTTGCAGAATGATAGGAAACAGACACAAGAAGACAGACGAGTAGGCACACAGATAAAGGCCAGATGCATGGTAAACATGTGGATGGATAGATGGATGGGAAGACTTACAGATATGTGAACCAATAAATTGATAGAGTAATGGATAATGGAGTAGGCCAATAGATAGACCTATAGACAAATCAATGGATGTGGCTTCTATGATGCACATAGAGCTGACTCTAATATTTGACCCCTGTAAGTAGGAGTCAGCAAGGAAAAGGAAGGGATGGCTTGATATCACCCTGGATCACAGAGTAGCTGGTTCACCTTCTCTGTCAGGCCTTCCTCTACTGCTTTCACTCTTGTGCCCTCCACTTGACCATTCTCTCTGCTCTCTACTTGGCTGGTATTTCCACAACTGTTTTTTTTTTTTTAATGAATGGATTTTCATAGCCCTCTCCCACCTGCTACCCATATACTGAGGGAAAGACACATATTTCTTACCTGTCTTTACTCTCTCTTTATCTCAGTGCACTGTTGATCACATAAATGAACACTATCATAGAGCACATCACATAAGAAAGCCATGGGCTTCTCTTTCAGGGAGTTTCTCTAGCTCTTACAGATACTGTTAAAAAACACATGAAGACCTAATGACATCATCCATACAAACCATCTCTGTTCACAAAATATCTCAGCACCTCACATAGGTTATTTATTGGGCATTTACTAAGTATATTAGTACGTGACAAAGTAAGTCATGTAGAGAGTTTACGCTGATTTAAATAATTTGTATTTAATAACTCAATATTCATCCCAAAAACCTAGAGGTAGGTCTTACTATTATACATATTTTATCAATGAAGACCACACCAAGCAATGTTAAACAACCTACCCCAGATCACACATCAGTGAAAGACAGAGGCAGGGATCAAACCTAAGCTGAACTCTAAGCCTTAATCCCCAAGCTTCAGGGACAAATAGTATGGACTCTCTAGACTTTGTGTTAAATAGTTTGACAGGTTTAGTTGATGCCTTCTGCCTCGCTTTGTCTACACAGTCTCTCTCTGGTCAGTCAAGTGATGCTGGAGCCCAATACCAAACACAAGCTGGCAATACAAGCTTGTTCAACCCATTAACCACCTGTCAGCCTCTACTCAACTCCAAAAGTCACCTAAGTAGAAACCCAAGGTCTGGGGTGCATGGCGCCATTCATTGATTTTGTGACTTTGTTCAAGTTGCTTAACTTCAGAGAGCCTCCATTTCTTCATCTGCAAGTGGGAAGCCATTCTGCCTAGTGCACTACATGGAGCTGTTGAGAGGATGGAATATGACTTATTAAATGAAGGGGACTTTGCCAGAGTCATTGGCAGTATTTCTGCATCAAGGCCCCTTAGAAAACATGATCTAATAGAATGATTCAAGCAGGCTTCCCAAATGCATTACAGATCATTGCTAGGAAATGCTAAGTAGGTTTTAGTCCAACCAGCCTGAAAGGTTACTCTCCAGGCTCGTGAGTAAACCACCCTTATATCACTTTGGGCCCCTGGCCACTTGGTGGGGTGCCAGAACCGCTACAGGCTTGCTCCGTTCAGACTTGGTTTGACCACAATCATATTAAATATTAAATCATCCAGTGGCCATAGCAAAGAAGAAAACTATGTCAGTGGTTAGCTATTCTGCCTTTTGTTACTATTCACAACAATTTCCTAAGCATTTTGGGCACTCAGTACTGAACCCAATCTTAAAAGAAATGACATCAAGCCTAAAGGAACTTTGGCCTAATTTCACTGGAAGTTAAAACTAGGCCCCTGGACACAGACGCTGTGTTTCTTCTTCGTGTTCATAGCAAGCAAGAGACTGCAGAAATGCAAGCCTTCTGTTCTCAAGAGGGAGGCAGCTGCCTTTCAGCTGGAATTCAGGTCCTTTGTCACCTTGCGCCATTCATGAGATTTCTCTTCACTTGTCTTTCATCAGACCCTTCCTCCACAGGATCAAAAACAGCAAAATCAAACTTAATGTCACCAGCAGAGGGACAACTGACATTGTGAGCCTTCTCCCTTGCAGGCAGAAGGGTATATCTCGCCTATAGTCTTATCCCACTTGAAGATATCACCATGGTCTAAGAACAAGGAAGCAATCAGAAGTATCTAGAATGTGAGGCATTCCAAGACAACTAGTCCTGACCCTTCAATCTTGCCCGTGCTGTTTTTATAAGAACTGAGGAGACTGAAGAGTCATAACTAAGTGTGATAGTTGGATTCTAAATCTCTACAAAAACTTACAGGGAGAATTAGGGATCTATTAATATGAAGTCCTCAGGATGGAGTATCCTTAAAGCAGCTCTTAAGAATAAGAATGTTCTCCAACCAATTTCTGTTACTATTATCCCACCAAAGAAGGCTAGCCTTCATCAATATCGTGTTACTTGCACTTCATAGACAGAAAGACAGATGGATGGGTGGGTGGGTGGGTGGGCGGGGAGGTGGGCAGGTGGGTGGATGGATGATGGATGGGTAGATAGATAGATAGATAGATAGATAGATAGATAGATAGATAGATAGATAGATAGATAGGCAGGCAGGCAGGCAGGCAGGCAGGCAGGCAGGCAGACAGACAGACAATAGATCATGAATTAGTCCTGGGCATGAAAGAATAGACTAAAGTGGGAAGAGAAATTACAATGGCCAAGAAGAAGTGAAACAGTTCTGAGAGGAGAGCAGCTGGACCTGGCAGCAGAAGATGGAGTCCCTCCTTCCTCATCAAGGAAGCCTTTGCGTACATCCCACTCTGCTCATCCATAGATTTAAGAGGAAAGGTTTGATGGCAATATCTGAGGTCAAGAGCACAAATTCAGAAATGGGTTTAAGAAAAAGTACAGGTGAAAAGGCAGGCAGGGCTCACACAGAGAAGGTCACGTGCTTCCAATGTTCTGGAACTTCTTCCAAGATAGAGCAATGTGCTTGATATCGACTGATCTTTGAAATTGTAACAAGAGACCTCTAAAAACCTACTATCGTGGGGTTTCTATGGTTGTGATAAAACACCATTACCAAGGGCAACTTGGGGAGGAAAGGGTTTAGTTCAGCTTACAACACTCAGGTTACAGTCCATCGCTGAGGGAAGTCAGGGCAGGAATTCAAGGCAGGAACTGCAGTAGGGACTACCAAGGAGTGCTGTTTGCTGGGCATTCTCCTCACAGCCTGCTAAGTTTACCTTCTTCTATCATCCAGGACCATCTGCCAAGGAGTGCACCACCCACAATGGGCTGGGCCCTCCACATCAATCATTAATTAAAACAATATCCCACAGACTTGCCTACAGACCATCATATGGAGGGTTTTCTCAGTTAAGAGTACCTCTTTCTGAGAGGAGGGTTTGTATGGGCGAGAATTGTTGAGACCAAGATTGGGAAAAGCACAGGGACAAATGGCCAAACGAATGGAAACACGTGAACTATGAACAAATAGCTGAGGAGCCTCCAACTGGATCAGGCCCTCTGGATAAGTGAGACAGTTGATTAGCTTGATCTGTTCGGAAGGCCCCCAGGCAGTGGGACCTAGACCTGTCCTCAGTGCATGAGCTGGCTGTTTGGAACCTGGGGCTTATACAAGGACACTTGGCTCAGCCTGGGAGGAGGGGACTGGACCTGCCTGGACTGAATCTGCCAGGTTGAACTCAATCCTCAGGGGACTCTTTGCCCTGGAGGAGATGGGAATGGGGGGTGGGCTGGGAGGAAGGCAGGGGGAGGGAAGGGGGGAGAACAAGGGAATCCGTGGCTGATATGTAAAATTAAATTAAATTTAAAAAATCATCATCAACAACAACCAAAAAAAAAAGAGTACCTCTTTCTGGATATATGTAGATTTGTGTACTATTTTGACAAAAAAATAAATAAGCACTCCTACTCTACAGCCCCTAAGACAGTTTTATCTCCACTGTAAGATTTAGCACATAGAGGATAGGTACTGAATCCAGTTGGTTATATAAACCAGCTCTAGTAGGGAGGCAATCATCCCACTGTGGGTATCATGACCTTTGTCTATTGCTAACTTTTACCCAGTGGTCTGATCTCACCACGGCTCACCTCCTTTTTGATACATGATCTCTCTGTTTACCCTTTAGTTTTCACGTGATGAAAATAATAATAATAATAATAATAATAATAATAATAGCTATTCCTCTATAAAGATTTTTATTCAAGGACTCATAGCCACCTACCTGTGGTTTCTGAGTCTCTTGATTTATGGTTGGGAACAGAACCATTGGGTGCTGCCCAGCTGAGGGACTGGTTGCCCTGTGTCAAAGAAGTCACTAATTCAAAGTGGAATATGAACAAGGTGTGTGTGTGTGTGTGTGTGTGTGTGTAAAAGAGAGAGAGAGAGAGAGAGAGAGAGAGAGAGAGAGAGAGAGAGAGAGAGAGACTACTTTGTGTGGGTGTATGTGTGTGCTATATATACGCATGTGTTTTGGTGCATATACCATAAACATACATGTAGGTCAAAGGACGTTAGATGTCCTGTTCTATCATTCTTTGCCTTATCCCCTTGAAACAGAATCTCTCTCTCTCAAACTGGAATTAGGCTGGCAGCCAGCAAGCCACAGAGATCCTCCAACCTCCACCCACAACAGTGCTGTATATGGTCACACCTGGATTTTTACATGGATGCTGAGGATTCAAACTCTGGTCACCATGCTTGTGAAGCAAGTGCTCTTACCCACTGAACCATATTCCTAGCCCAAGAACCAATTCTTGGAGAAACTATGGCTACAAAAGCTTTTCCCTTCCTTGGTGGTAATTAGAGCTAGGATTACAATAAGAAAAAACTTCCATGGGAGCACTACCCAGATAGTATGACAGAGAGAGGACCAGAAAGCTGTGTTTATAACTGTTTGGGATGTATTATATGAGAGAAGAATCTATTTCCAATTAAAAAACTAAACTAAAAAGAAAAATACAGCCCTTTTAGAAAATTGTGCTAACCTCACATAGTACTGAAACCATGAAGAAAAATAAAAAGTGCACACTGAAGACAGACGAAGCTAAAGAAAAGCTGATGTAAACTTCAGAAGATGGCTTGGTTACACAGTGGAAGTTGGGCAAGTCGAGTTCAGTTTCAATCATTCACTGTGTGACTCTGTGCCAGCCTTTCTTCACTAGACATTTACCTTCCTGGTCTTTAAATAAGAAGGCTAAATGACAAGATCTTTTATTGCTCTGATATTTAATGTGTTTTTAAATAGTCTGTGTTCTTTGCTGACTACAACTGATGAAAACATACGGATTTCACTATCCTGACGACGACGACGACGACGACTAGAAAGCATACCTATAACATGAATAGAACTTGCCTATGTGGGAGTTTGTAGGCATCCTTCAAGGTACACCCAACATACTTAGAGATTCTATTTGCTGTAGTCCATTCTCCCTATAACACCTGCTTCTGCCTTGTCCTTTACTATGTTGTCTTAACTTAACCCAGGGCACAGCTGCTTCCAGGAGAAGACAAAGCAAATGAGAAGCTCCATACTGAAGCTCCCTGCAAGGAGAAAATACTTGCTGTGTGTGGATTAAAAATAGTAATCAGGACTAAAGAGATGTCTCTGGTTAAAAGCAGTTGCTGCTCTTGCAGAGGACTCCACTTGGGTTCCCAGTACCCACATGGAAGTTCACAATCATCTGTAATTCCAGTTCTAGAGGGTTGTGTAGCCGTTCTTGCCTCTGCCTCAGACAAACATGCAGGCACAACTCTCATACATAAAATAAAAATAATAAATAAATTTAAAAAAAAATAGCTGTTGGTAACCAAAGGCTTAAGTAGATGGGTTGTAAAAAATCAATGTATTCCAGATCAATGCAGCATCTCGGACTTTCGATGAGGTCCCTCCTTCATCTAATGTTCGTGTCTTGGCAGCCTGCTGTAATTCTAACTATCTCACTAGCACTTTGGGACCAGTTCTCTGCAAAGAAACCTCTGCCCTCCCTAAGGGTTCCCTTTAGGCTCATTTGTAATCGACCACCTACCATGTATATAATTCCTCTAAGATGAACTCTCAGATGTATGTTCAGTGAAACAAACTTAGTCATTACATTTAGTGTGCACAATTTGGACCATAATGTGGTATTGCTATTTCTATCATTGTTTTGTTTTTATTCTTAATTCACAGGTCATAATTGTGCATATATACAGGATGTATATGGTATGCAATCACCCTTTCTGGACTCCCAACTAACTCTAAACTTCTTGCTCACACATACTGAAAAGGAACTTCTGACATTATAAAGAAATGTACAGCTCTCCCATGTTGGCCTAGTTCCCCTGCTCACTTGCACATCATGAAGGAAGAAGAAGAAGAAGAAGAAGAAGAAGAAGAAGAAGAAGAAGAAGAAGAAGAAGAAGAAGAAGAAGAAGAAGAAGAAGAAGAAGAAGAAGAAGGTTTTAAGATAATTTTCTGTGTCTCTTTACTTGTTGTGATAGGTATTAATGTCACAAGAGAACAGAAATTAAGGATCAAATGGTTCAATCATTTCTCCAAGCATCCTGATTGAAGCTGTCTACATCTTCACTGGATATTGATGCAATAAATAATTCCCATTCTTCTTGTAATGAGTCATAATCTAACCAGTTTGTTGTTCTACTTCATCTTTCATCCAATGTGAGACCTAGGAACTATAAATTTGGGGTTGTATGATTATGCTCAGACTCATGAGACTTATTTCCTTAAATGCAAAGTGCTTTCCAAACTTTAAATGAGTTGGAATGGCTCCGGGTACAAGTCCCAGATTAAACAGATTCCTTGAAAATCATACCCTTCTGCTTCATGTTCAATTTCTTCTGACAAATGCACAGAAATTGTCAGTGGTATTAAAAATGATTAAAAGCCATGCCAGGATTGTAGCATTCTACCTGAGCATTTCCTGTCCTGAGGAAGCATGGTCAGCCATCTCTGCACCAGGTACCAGTCACCAAGGATGAGGCTTTTGTGAGAAGAACAAGTTCAAGTTTCTGCTGAACCATGGGAAGTCTAAGCCTTAGTCCTACAAAAGCCTGTAGCTCACCAACCTGTTGAGAGAATGGAATCTCTTTTGGATGGCCCAGATGGGTTTCAAGTACTTAAGCTGTGAAGTGAGAAAGATTTTAATTCAAATCTTGACACAGAAATCACTGGCCTTGGGAAAGTTAGTTAAGCCCTCAGCCTTAAGTTCATATCTAAAATGGGACTGATAATACTGTTCACATCATAGGGCTGTTGTGGAACATAACTGAGATAAGAATATATGCAAAATGATATGAATAATGCCAGTCATATAAGTGGGCCTTGATAGATACTTATGTATGAGTAAATATGTACGTGTGTATATTGTATGTAAGTATGTGGAGGGTATATATATATATATATATATATATATATATATATATATCTTTTCTTTTTCTTAGTTCATCATGTCTTGGGTTTGGCTGTTTGCCTCTCAACTGTAATAATTCATTCCTGTTTGTCCAGGGCCTGGATTTTTAAGAAGGGTCACTATAGCCCAGGCACCTGGTCCAAGTGTTAAGAGCTCATTTGCTATATATCATGGTGTCCTGTAGCCCTGGATAGCCCTACTTTGATTTGGTAAGTCACTATCATAGATGCAGGTAGCAGGGACTCTGAAAAAGAAAAATAGCCAGTCTCAGTTGGCAGCAGGCTCGGGCTCTCTGAGGGAAAAGGTGGACTGCACAGATCCCTAGACCCCCTGACTGCCGTGACCAAAGGAGCTGAACCAGGAGAATTAGGAAGAGAGCTACAGCCCTCTCTGCTTTTCATGACTCAATCTAGTAAACATTGTGCATATTTCCTGGGAGTCCAGTGTGATATTTTGATACATATATGCAGTGTACTAGCTCAGGGGATTGGTAAATTAATCACTTCAAACGTTTGCTATTTCTTCTAGAGCATCTAGAATCCTCTTAGCCAGTCCTTTGGAAATATATAATTAATTTCAACTATGGCTATCCTACTCTACAGTAGAACATTAAAGTTATTCATCCCATCCTACTGAATCCCTGAACCCATTAAAAATCCCCTCTCTATTCCCCTGCCCCCCCCCAACCTCTATTGACTACCATCCCACTCTGGAAGACCAACTTCCTTCACCTCCACATATGATTGAGAACATGTAGTATTTGTCCTTTTAGCCTGACATTTTACTTAACAGAAAGTCTGTCATCTCCGCCCGTGTTGCTTCAGGTGATGGGATGGCATTCTTTTTCATGGCTGGAAGGTGCTTTGTCATGTATGTACACACCACAATTTCTCCATTCAGGTACCTATGAATAACTAGGTCAATTCTATTTCTAACGTATTGTGAATACTGCTATAATAAACATGGACATTCAGATGTCTCTTTGACATATCTTGCTGATTTCCTTTCCTCTGGATATTTACCCAGTATTGGTATTTGTTGGCCATATGGTATATATTTAAATCTATAGTCTACATATGAGACAATATGTTATATTTGTCCTTCATTCTCCCTCCCATCATTCCTTCTTCTCCCTCCTCTCCCCATAGTCCACTTCCTACCATATACACAGAGTATATATAGTCAAAGTATTTATCACATATACTTAAATCTAGATTTCATATATGAAATACAAAATATTTGTCTTCTCTAATCTTCTCAGCTCCTTTTTTAAAATTTATTTTGAAATGAGTTCTCAATAACATGCCCAGGCTAGCCTTGAACTTGCTCTGCAGCCCAGTAGGCCTGGAACTTGTAACCCCCCTGCCTGGAGCACCCTGCACAGTTGACATTATAGGTCTGTACCACTGACCTCACAACCCATAATTTTTATAGTTGCTACCTTTTGCTGGTTAGTCAGAGAGCTGAAATAGGGACCCAAGGAAAACCCAGCTAGAGCTCTGAGGGAGATGTCAGGAGCTCAGAGGGGCATAGCCAAGCAGGGCATCATGTGAGTCCCCTCCTCCCTCAAATTGTGCCCAGAGACCCACCAGAAGCACAGAGTCACAGAGGCCACAGAACAAAATGACCCAGAGACTTTGAATGCCTCATCCTGTGGCTCTCCCTCTCTTTTGATTAGCTGGTCACCATGATCTTACAACTATTCATGGTAAATCCAGCCACCAATACTTCTCCCAAGGCTATCCTCAACAGAGACTACCAGAAACTGTCTTCAACACGGTATGTGTCATTGTATAGGCCATAAGTACATTTGAAAGAGTATGATAGCTCTATAAAGAACAGGCTTCCAGAAGCCAAGAAACGTGTTAACAAATGACAGTGAGAGAACACCTGTGTCCCCCACGCCATATACTATGATAGAGCATACATCACCTCTATAGCTGAGCTTACTCTATAGCTGAGCTTACATGATATTAAGCTGTTTGGTGGTATGGGCATGCCTGACATGCATTTCTCATTGGGAAAAAATGGCTGCTACAGATCTAGGAAAAAGAATTTCCTCCTTTCCTCTTTTTTTTTTTTTTTTTTTTTTTGTACGTAAAGTTGCATTCAGATTTGCACGATCCTCAAGAAACTACCCAAGTGTCCATCATGCTTCAATTCCTGTGCAAATCCACAGGCTCTAGTGAGCCAGCCTCTGTGGGTCCCACTGCGCTTGATAGATTGGCTTTTAGGCTGGAGTTGTACCAAGAATTTCTCCATCTGTCCTTGCCAGAATGAATGCCTGTTTCCAATTACATGAACCTCTTCAGGAGAAGGTAACTCCTTTTGGAAGGGGTTAAATCAAAATGTGGTATTTTAAAAAGCAGCTTGGGCCTGCTGAGTGTGTCCGAGGATAAAGTGAGCTTGAACCCCAACCTATGGCCTCCCTGGACTCCCTCCCGGGCAGCGAGAGGATCTCACGCCACAAGTGGAGTTCATGCTTTAATGCTCCATTTTCTCCCATTTGCAGTCAAGATGGGGTTATCTGTGATAGAACTTTCTGTGGTCAGTGTCTTAGGCAAATGACTGAAGGCTAGAGGAGCCGGGTAGCCCACGTATACACCCTTGCTTTTCCACGGCACTCTGGAAGTAGGATTCTAGATTTTAGGACAAGGGCATGCAAGCCCTTATGTCAAATATGCTGGTGAGGAGTTTTTAAACGGGGTGACACTCCCCTTCCTCCTTCCTACGCAGAGTCCCTGACCTTTCTACCCCTCCCAGGGTCTCCCCTTTCCTCCTGGAATCTCTCTGCAGCCCCGCTGCTTCCCGCACCACCCAAATTCCCAGATTAAGATTGCCACATACACTAAGGGGAAAACAGGGAGGTTAGAAGTTTCCGGGTACCAAAGGCCACGGCTTGCCACTCTTGGCTGTCCCTCCAGCTAGGATTTTCATCTCGCTCCACTTTGCTCACATTTTACATAGGCCAGGGGCCAAAGTACTAGTGCCAAATCCAAAGTCAAGCTAATCCTGGATCAACCTCCCCCTGACGGACGGTTTCCGCTGAGGAGATTTTTCATTCCATTGCCTACCAGGCTCAAGCCCCATCCTGTCCCTGCTACCCTGTGTCCGCCAGCCACTGCTGAAATGGGGAACACCCATCCTGTAAGGGCTCCAAGGGGAAGGGGATTGGGTGCTCGTAAGGAAAGAACTCTTGAAGTCTGTGCTGAAAAGGAATCTCTCTTTTAAAACTTTGCGGTGCCTTTGACAGTTTATGGGTGGGAAGAACACTGGGTCTTAGCTAGGGCCATTGAGTTTTGGTTAAACCGTGATGATTCTTGAAACTAAAGTAATTTCATCTCCAACGCTAAAGTAACTTATTTTTCTAGATTCTTGCCCTCCTGCTCTATTGAATCACAGTGATGGCTGACCATAAGAGGTGTTTATCGATCAGCTGATATTCTTTAGGCCACCACCTACCTTATTTCCCTAACAATGGCCAATTGTAGGTATTAAAAAAAAAGAAAGAAAGAAAAGAAAAAGACAAAAATTCAGTCCCTTTTGCCCTTTCCTCTTTTCTAGCATTTAGCTTCCCCTGCCTGTAGGAGGGTGTAGGCTCCCTAGTTCTTGCACTGAATAAGACCCTCCCAGGCCTTTTCCCACCAATGAAGCCTGGATCAGCACTAGGTCACTCATTCCCTTGTCTGTCTTTCCTTCTGGACAGCGGCCCTACAGTATAAAAGAACTTTGTAGGGAGAGGGTGTCATGAGAAAGGCCCTTGGAAGGGAGACCTCATACTCTGATGCAGTACTGATACAAAATCACTGTGCATATCACGGCCAGACTGTGGGGGTGTAAATGGGCCCAGGTCAATGGTGACACCACAGAGGGAGGGTGAAGCCCACCATCCAAGTCCCCATACAATGAAAGATGTTATATTTCAAATTGGGACTCAGTCTTACAGACAAAAGGAGTCACTGGAGAATTTTAGCCAATGTCCTTCATCTTCCAGAGACATTTACTGAAAGAAACCATGAGAAACAGAGAAACCCCTGGGAATCCCATGTAGAGATGGTAGAGGCCTTCAGAGTCAAGTTGAGACTGCTGAGGTATATGATCTCATAGACTGGGCCGCTATCAAGTCCTTAGCATCTCCATTGTGGAGACCACCATTCTACTGGTTGTGTTCTCCTAGAGAATCCTAATAGGTGATGAGCAAGACACTAGAATGTGGTGAGTTACCCATGCCTGAGGTTTAGAAGAAGAGACACAGTAATATAGTTGGGTTTTTTGTTTTTTTTGTTGTTGTTGTTTTTGTTTTTTGTTTTACTTCTTACTATTTTGGCTATTATCTCTTTTCCCAAATAAATACAAGGAGGCTTATTCTCTCTTATGAATGCTCGGCCTTAGCTTGGCTTGTTTCTAGCCAGCTTTTTTTAAGTTATCATACCTACCTTTTGCCTCTTGGCTTTTACCCTTTTCTATTTTTGTATATCTTTCTTTACTTCTTACTCCATGGCTATGTTGCTGGATGACTGGCCCTGTCATTCTCCTCTCCTCCTTTTTTCACTTCTCAATCTCCTCTTCCCAGATTTCTCCTCCTATTTATTCTCTCTGCCTGCCAGCCCCACCTATTTCTCTCTCCTGCCAGGCTATTGGCCATTCAGCTCTTTACTAGACCAATCAGGTGTTTTAGACAGGCAAAGCAACACAGCTTCACAGAGTTAAACAAATGCAACATAAAAGAATGCAACACATCTTTGCATCATTAAACAAATGCTCTATAGCATAAACAATTGTAACACATCTTCAAATAATATTCTACAACATAGTAATGCCCAGATTTATGGCTTGGAAAAAATAGTGCTTAGTATCTCTGTTAATTTGTTGGTCTAGGAAATTCCAGGGAGTAGAATGGTCGGCAGAGCTCACAGTGAATCTAACTATGGACATGTGGGTGTTGAGGTCACTGTAGTGGATACAGATAGAGAAGCCCAGTTTGTAACCCGTTGTCTGAGCCAGGAGTTCAGAAGGGTGGTAGTCTATGGGTTGACTACTGGACTCCAGAATTCTAGTCAGGCCTTCTGCCCTGCTACTTCTTAATGCTTTTGCCCAGTGACCCCAGTTAGTTGGAATAGTCTGGAAATCACAGATTCCCAGGATAGCATGACCCTGACTGCCTAAAAAAACAAACTCCTGTGAAACTCTCCAGCCCTGCACAGCCTCCCATGCCAGTTATCTACAATCTACTGAAAGGAAATACTTATTAAACTCTTGGGGATTTTGCAGCAGGGAAAGGTGAGATTATCTGCAGCCCAGACAATCTGGGAAGAAAATTCGATGTGTTTTTTTATGATGGTGTTATTTCAGATGTTCCGTGGCCTGAAGCAGAAAGAAAATTATGTGCAAAGCTCAAGACTAGGGAGATATCAGTACATTCAGAAACTGCAAATAAAATCACGGGGGTTTGGTAGACAGAGTGGAGAGCCTGGAAAGTCCTATAAATTTAGAGAATTTGAAGCAGAGAAGTAACAAAATCAGACTTCAACTCGGGAAGATGACTCTAACTGCAATATGTGGGCACAGCTTGAGGGGAAAGACCTGTCCTGGAAAGTGGAGAGCAAGTAAGAAGCTGTTGTCACAGTGCTGGCAGGAGAGGACAAGGGGCCAGCCAAGGGAGGTGGCACTGGAGGAAAAGTGGACAGACTTGAGAAGGGGGTGGTGCTGATGCTGGTGGTGCTAGTGGTGGTGGTGCTGGTGTGGTGCTTGTGCTGCTGGTAGTGCTGGTGCTGGTGGTGCTGGTGTGGTGCTTGTGCTGCTGGTGGTGCTGGTGGTAGTGGTGGTGGTGGTGCTGGTGCTGGTGTGGTGCTGGTGGTGGTGGTGGTGGTGTGTCTGTCTGTATCGAGTGGGCGTGTGTGTGTGTGTGTGTGTGTGTGTGTGTGTGTGTGTGTGTGCGCGAGCGCACGTGTTCATGTGCGTGTGTGTGTTTGAGACAGGGTCTCACTATGTAGCTCCAGCTAGACCAGAACTCACAATGTAGACTAAGATGGTGTCAAACGCACTGCCTGCCTCTGCCTCCCAAGTGCTGGGACTGAAGGTGCATGCCAACATGCTTGGTCTGAGAGTATTTTTAGAACATAGTATCTACAGTATTTGAATAGTGTGATGACTTAAATACAAAATGACCCCCATGTGATCATGTGTCGGCAACATGATTGTCAACTGATGGGCTTCTGAGAAGTTTTGATGCTAAGAGCTCTGGCCTAGTCCCTTGACATATTCATTTTATCATGGCGCTGGGAAAAGTCTAAAGTAGGAAGCCAGTCCTAAGTAGAGGATGCAGCTCACATCTTGGCGATTCTTCTTCCATCCCCTCTGACTCTTGGCCATCATGATGTACCCTGCTCTTCTCTTCTAAGCAGTACAAGTCATGATGGACTAAAACCTCTGAAACACTGTCCCAGAGTGAGGACATGGCTCTTCCCACTAAGGTGCCTATGTCAGGGATCTTGCCTCAGGGATGCAAAGTCTAACCCACTCAAATCAGGCTCCTTACTGAGTTATCACTGTCTCCTGAGACATCATCTTGCTCGTGCCTGGAACGATGAAAGCCTCAAAACTTGGAGTGAGGAGCAGGGAGTCCTGTGGCTTAAAGTATGCTTTGTGGAAGTGGGTAGATGGCTCTCACACCTGGCTGTAGAATGCATGCAGGAGGAAGAAGCAGCAAGGTCCTCAGAGAGGGGCACAACAGGACCAGCTTTGAAAGGGCTTGCCTGTCACTGCTTAACTGGAGGTGGACTACTGTTTTCTAAGCTCTGTCAACTGAGACAAAAGAAACGAGAGGCAAGGAGCTTCGGGGTTAGCTGGAGCCACAGCGTTGGCACCAACAGTGGCTGTGAAAGATGCAGTGGAGTATCAGAGGATAAAAACCAGGGCTGGAGGGATGACTCTGCGGGTAAGAGGGATGACTCTGCAGGTAAGAGGGATGACTCTGTGGATAAGAGGGATGACTTAGCAGGTAAGAGGGATGACTCTGCAGGTAAGAGGGATGACTCTGTGGGTAAGAGGGATGACTCTGCAGGTAAGAGGGATGACTCTGGATAAGAGGGATGACTCTGTGGGTAAGAGGGATGACTCTGCAGGTAAGAGGGATGACTCTGGATAAGAGGGATGACTCTGTGGGTAAGAGGGATGACTCTGGATAAGAGGGATGACTTAACAGGTAAGAGGGATGGCTCAGTGGGTAAGTGGCTAAGAGTGTTCACTACTCTTTCAGTTCCCAACACTCCTACCAGGCAGCATACAGCTGCCTGTAACTCGAGTTCCAGGGGATCCAATGCCCTTCTCTGGCCTCCATGAGCGCTGCATGATCACAAATATCTACCATTTATTGATCCCAAACTATGGGTCAGGCAGTTTCTTCTTTCAAACTTGGCACCACAGCCTCACAAAGAAGGGACTGTGATACCTATTCTACAGATGCGGAAAGTGCGGCACAAAGGGAAAACCTGTCATGGGTATAATTGCCGATTGCCAAATAACGATGACCAGAGGATATACTGCTTTAAATCCACGATGAGAATTATTGTCACAGCCACTGCATTTGGCAAGCACTGAACTTAAAATGGTGCACACTTCATTTTCGAGGCATCCGTCTCGGGCGTCACGAGACTTGAGACCAACTTGAAACCTAGCGTCTTCTCCAAGCTACTGAGAGATTTGTTTTATGTGAGAACCAAAGGAACAATGGTCACTTTACAGAAAAAAAGCAGAGGGCTGTGGCATTCCTGGCAGACTACGCAGCCACAAAAGTAGCTACCCAAATTAGGATGCCCAAACAGCCAGGGCTGAGTTCAGCACTTATGGTTTACTAGGTTGCATACTCAGTTCAGACAGGCAGGAGATGGCTTTACCCACACCCCTCAGAGGAGACCTGGTTTATTCTCTGTGTGTGACATGAGGACTTCACTATATAAACAGCTGCCCCCTGCTTTCTCACCTCAGTACAGTTCAAGGTAAATGTTCAGGTTGTGATCCTGGGGTTCATATCCTGGCCACACTATGGAGGCAGTTCTAAAACAGTCATCCTTGGGCCCTGCCCCAGTCCACTAAAGCTGAATCCAGAATTTCTGAGACGTGAGGCTCAGGGGCCCATAGTTTTAAAAAGCACCTGTAGGTAATGCCATTGTGTGGCCAGACTTGGAGATTGTTCTATTATTCTTATTCTAGAACATTCTTTCTCTCCTGCCTTTGTCCCCATACCACCCCAAACCCAAACATTCAGCTTTAGAACAACCTTAAAAACCATCACACACACACACACCCTTCTCTGGGCCTGGCCCAGCACTTGGCTTGGAACAGGGATGATGGTCTGAAATTCCAGAAAAGTGCCTTTGTCCCTTCCTGTTTCTCTGGTTTAGTCTAAAAGAGTCAGTCAAACAGCAGTTTGGACCCTAAAGGGACAGAGGGTATGACAGTTCCAGGATTCTTCTTGTGACTTTTTCAACACTTGATTGCCACAGGGTTTTCAGGGGAGGGGTGCTTGTTAGTTGTGTTTATCATTGACTTGAGATCCACCTGTGAGCATTGGCCATTGGATGGAAAGCTTTCCTGGCAGTCTGGAGCCAAGGGGCAGGATATTTTTTTTCCTTGGTCCTTTTCACCCTACAATACCCAACAAATACTTTTGGGATTTTTAAGACATAAAACTTATCATCTGGAGTCAGGAGACTCCAGGTTACAGAATCATCAAAGACAAAAAACGTCAAAGGTGGCCACACAGTGACAACGCCACACTTTTTGTTGTTTCTAAAGCAAAAATCATCTCAAAAGCTAATGAGAATAGAACTTTCTTTTTTTTAATCTATGGGATAAAATTAAATTAACAACAGTCTAAGGGAGACAAGTAGTATTGGCTTAAATGATTTTGGTCAATGTGCTTGAATTGTGATTATTTATGGGGCTAAGCAGATGAAAACAAAGTTGAAAAGGAAACTCCCCTTGCTATAAGGTTTTTTCTGCTTTTTCATGTTTATTTATTACACATGTTACCTTTTCAGAAGTGGAATAAAATGTAATCAATTATCCTGTATAGAGCAGAAAGAATGGCCGAAGATTAATAAATTCAATCTATTAGTGTTTATTTTGCTTTTCAAGTATGAAGTAACAGGAAGCTAATCTCTTCCACATTGCTGAGCGAGTTCACAGAATGGTACATTCTTTGCTTTTCTCTCTCTCTCTCTTTAATAGCTTTCCTGTTCCCTTTTGTGTCCCCATCTTCTGTCCTGGACCCCTTCATTGGCTTCCTGAGACACTGAATAGAGGAGACTCCAGGAGGTCCAATGCCCAAGAGTGGAGCCAAGGGGACATAATAAGCCAGGAAAAATAGGAAAAAATTCAGTGTCAGATGGAAGACTCTTAGTCTGGGCAAGGAAACAGACCAGATTAGAAAACAATCAGACTGGCATTTTCCTGACCAAACGAGCTTGTCTCTCCAGCAGATCTGGCCAACTGGGCAGAACAATCTTTAAGGGAATCAGAGAAGGCAGTGTAAGGGAATTGCTTGGAGGCAGCCATTGTGAGTGGAGCAGGAGAGGCCTCTCACAGGAGTAGCTGCAGCTGCCCCAAGCCTCTCATCTGACTGCCAAAACTTCATATTCCTCTACCTGGGAACTAGGCCTTTCCTTCCTGGGTGAATGGCAGAGAGGAAGCTGCAGACCACAGATAAGATCACATCCCAGCTTGTGTGTAGTGGGCCCTTCTAAGAGTGGGAGGAAGGGAGCATGGGAACCAAAGGAGGCTTTGGCCAGACAAGTCAGTCAAGACCTTGGATCAGGGTCTGTGGCTTCTAGGGACTATCCTGAGAACTGAACTGTTGGCCTGAGCAGGCCATAACCATTTGGAAATGGGACTATGGTCACCACCTCTGGGCTTCACTCAGAGGCTATAAATACAACTGGAATGGTGAGCACATGATTGGGAAGTTTGGAATCTCCACTCCTAACACACAGTGGTGGGAAGAGATGCAGGGACCCTCATCACTCACCTCCTGGGGACCTCCTCTCTTCTCACAAAGCTCATCCCATGCTGCAGAATCCACGGAGGCAGCGGAGTGGTAGCTGCTGCCTCTTGACCATGTCTGGTGCAATTAAATGGACAAGATCTTGAGCCAAGTGGTCAGATACAAGTCCAAGTGCCTCTGCTTGCCAGCCTGTGATTGTCAGTAAGGGCTCAAAGGTCACAAGTGACAAAAACCAATTCTAGATCATTGAGTCCACGGGAAACTTACATGCAGGGCAATGGCCAGGATGACCCCTGAAGTCTATGACGCAGGAACTTGGCAGCCATCCTGCCCAGAAGCTGTGGATCCCGAAGCCCTCCCCAGTCACTTCCACCATCAATGTGTCTCTCCTTTGAGTGCCAGGAAGGAGAGCTTGTGTCTTTGCGTTCGAGAAAGGGGAACACAGTGATTAATATTCCTCCAAGCTGGCCACAGATTTCTAAGAGAGGGTGCATGAGGGTGTCTTCAGGGAGTAAGTGTTCATTCTTGGCTCACTGTTCAAGGTCCAGTTATCTTGTCAGGCAAGTCACAGCATCAGGAGCTGTCACATGGCATCCACGGGCAGGAAGCGGGGAGAAATAAATGTGTGTTCAGACAGCTTTCTTCTTTTAATTCAGTCTAGAACCCAAGCCCAGGAAGTGGTGCCACCTGCTTTGAGGATGGGTCTTCCCACTTCAATAATAGTCAGCATTATCTGTCACTGGTATGCCTGGAGGGTTGTCTCCTAGGTGGTTGTGGAGCCTGTCAACTTGACAACATTAACCATGACAGTGGGGAATCATATTGTGAGCAAGAAGAGATTGAGCTGCAGGTTACAAAATTCCAAAACATCATTACTCTAGCAACATCAGATAAACTCCTTTCCTTGCCCAAGTCTCTGGTTCCTCGTCCGTAGAATGGAGAGGTTAACTAGTAATTTACCAAGAGCAGCTGCTGTAAAGAAGTGATGGAACGTTGGAGGGCAGATGTTCAGTGCTTGGCTGATGGAGTTTCTACTAATTCTTCTTTTGTTGGTGTGATAAAATACCATGCCTAAAAGCAGCTTTTGGAGAAAAGGGCTTATTCTGCCCTAAAGTTCCAGGGGGATGGAGTTCATCATGGCAGGGAATTAGGGGATGCACAGAATCCGGAGCGTGAGGTTAGCGTGGCAGTTAGGAAGCAGACATATCACATGTCACCCACACACAGGAAGCAGAGAGAAGGAAGAGAAAGTGGAACCAGGATATAAAACCTCAAGTCCACTCCCAGTGACGTACTTCCTCCAGCAAGGCTCCACCTCCTAAAGGTTCCATAACCTCCCTAAACAGCACCACCAGCTGGCGACCCAGTGTTCAAATACCTGAGCCTATGGGGGACATTTCAAACCACCACCGACCTCCACACAGCATGCCTCTTGTTGCTACCTTGAGATCTTGGTTGACCCAAATGTGTTCAGAGGTCTCTAGCTGGGTGACTGATTTCTGTCAGCCTCTGGAAGGGCTGGGACAATGCAGGATGGCCTGAAACAGTCTCTGTGGTCACCATTCCTGCCAGACTCTATCTCAGCAGGGACAGGGACATGACATAACTCTTATGAGATGCCTTTCAACATTACTGCTCCTTGTCTTGGGGCACCCCCAGAAGAGGATCTCCAAAGTCCTAGAAATGCCTTCAGTTTTTGGGGAAACATTATTATATTTTAAGTACATTGATTGATCCCTCTCCCTCTCCCTCTCCCTCTCCCTCTCCCTCTCCCTCTCCCTCTCCCTCTCCCTCTCCCTCTCCCTCTCCCTCTCCCTCTCCCTCCCTCCCTCCCTCCCTCCCTCCCTCCCTCCCTCTCTCTCTCTCTCTCTCTCTCTCTCTCTCTCTCTCTCTCTCTCTCTCTCTCTCTCTTCCTCCTTCCCTCCCCAACAAGAGCAGATAACATGATTACATCTGTCACCTATGACCTGTCTCTGCAAATACAACACTGAGAACATGCCTAACATCCCCCTGCCCCAAGACCTGTGACCTCTGGTATCCCAAGCAGAGTGAACACATCTCTTGATGGTGCCATTTCTTTGGGACTTCTTGCTGTGTTTATTATTTGAGTGGTTAGGAGCGTGTGGGAGGTGGGTGAGCTGCCTCAGTGTGCCTGCAGAAGCTGGAAGACAACTTGCAGAAGTCAGTTCTCTTCTTCCACCCTGCAGGACCCAGGGCTGAGACTCAAGTCCACAGTCTTGACAACAGGCGCCTTTACCCACAGAGCCAGCTGGTCAGACCAGGAGGTGTCGTTCCTTAACTTCACGATTGACTTGGCATCTTGGGAAGTCACACACCCTAGGCTTGTGTATCAAACTGTGTTTACACCACATCAGCACGCACAGGAGCACACGTTCCCTCTGAGACGCCTGCTCACAAGACCTCTCCTCTGCCTCTCAGAATGCACCAGCGTCCTCTGTGTTGTTTAGGTAACTAAGCTCTGATGGGGCCTCCCACTTCTGCTCAATTCTCTCACAATTGAAAGGAGGAGGTTCTAGTCTCCAGGAAGACTTTTCTCCTTCCCTGAGTAGAAGCATACCTTGCCACCTCCTTCAGACACACACACACACACACACACACACACACACACACACACACACACACACACAGTGTGACACAGTGTCTATTTTACTCACATCATGAAATATGCACTGCCATATTGCCTGTCGGGATCACTGGCATCCATAATTCACTTAAGCAGTTTGTAGATGGATTCCGGGTTTGTGCAGCTGTTCATACTGTTAAAAGGAACTGTTATAATTCTGACCACAGCAACAAAGGGGATGTTGAATTCTTAGTCTTTCTGTGGAAGCTAAACCAGTCTACCAAAATCTGACTTTGTCACTGTCCTCTAAGACTGCTCTCCAGGCCATCCGCTATCCACGAAGCAAATCTCTGGTTTCAATCTGACAGTTCTTCCCCATACCTACTCCCCCCATGACCCCCACAAACCCAGGCTTTCCCCAGTGCTCCCTGCTATGACTCCGAAAGGCTTTCGTGTTCCAGGTCCTACTTTCCTCTGCCTCTGTCTTCAGCTCTTGTAGTTCAGCCCTTGGTGGGTGCCCAGCAGAGACCCTTGCTTGGGCCCTCTCTAGTCTCTCAAAACGGTGGGTGGGTGACTCCTGGGTGTTCACACCAATCAAAATACAAGCTGAAGACGGGACACGTCCCTCGCTGTCAGTCTAGCTCTTAACCCAGTGTCTGATGCCAACAGGTTCCCCACCATCCCCAGCTGAATTAAAGCATGGGGTGGAAAGACAGCACAGGGGTGGACATGAACTTAAAGACACCTGATTCTGAGGACTTCTGCTGAGTTCCCAGGAACTGTGGGGCAAGGCCTCCTTGGGATGAGTTTCTTCTTCACAAGAGACACTATTCATCTTATGGGGAAGGCCACCAGCAGCAAATGAAACAGATTACTGAGAAGGACTATAGTAGTGACTTTTTTCTTTTCTTCTCCTTTCTTTCTTTCTTTCTTTCTTTCTTTCTTTCTTTCTTTCTTTCTTTCTTTCTTTTTTTTTAAATTGGTTTCTGCCTACAGAGTTCTAGGGTTACCAGGGAGCAGAAGCAGGGGTGGGGGAGGGATGCCTCCCTACCCAGCTTCTTTTTTCTTCCAGATCCTTTCACCTCCCCAACCATCCAACTCCACACCTTCTTTCTCTCTCTTTAAAAACAAATGAACACATAGGAATAGCAAAAAATAAATAAATAAAAAATTTTAAAACACCAAAAAAAGCACAAGAAATACACACACACACACACACACACACACACACACACACACACACACGTGCATGCGCCAGAAACCATAATATACAAGCAAAAGACCAGTAAGATTTTTTTTTTAATGCCCAAACAAAGCAATATGAAACCAAAAAAAAAAAATCTATAAAAACACCGAGTTCACTTTGCGTTGGCCATCTACTGCTGGGCATGGGGCTGCCATGAAGGGTGGTTCATAAACCCAGGGAGACTCCATTGAATAAGTGGCTTTTCCTTGGTGAGCAGTTGTCACATGGAGACAGGTCTTGGTTAGGGATGAGAGACCGTGTCTATGTCCCCCTCTCATCACTGGGACCCCGTCTGACTGTGCAGTCCCTGTGCGTACCGCCGCAGTCCCCACGGTCAGCTCTGTGACACAGTCAGATGTGTCAGTCAGTCCTTTGTGTCTGAGGATACTGTCCCTTCAGTGTCCTCTGTGTGTCAGTCAGTCCTTTGTGTCTGAGGACACTGTCCCTTCAGTATCCTCTGTCCCCTCCGGCTCTCACACTCTTCCCGCCTCCTCTGCTGCAGGGTCCTATGTAGGACTGAGTGTTCCAAAGTCTCTCACTCTCTGCACACTGTCCAGTTGCAGATCTCTGTATTTGTTCCCTTCTGCTGCAGGAGGAAGCTCCTCTGATGATGGCTGAGGGAGACACTGATCTACGGGTATAGTAAAACGTCATTAGGAGTCATTCTATTGCTGTGTTCCTTCGGAAGAACAATAGTATTTTGTTTTCTCCTAGGCCCGTGGTCTATCCAGTTTCAGGTTCTTGGTCACCTGAGCATTGTCGGGCAGAGGTTCCATCTGGTGTAGTGGGTCTTAAATCTAATCAGATAGTGGATTGTTACTCCCACAACGTTTTACTGTTATTGTATCAGCGTATAAAGCAGGTCGCTCATCACTGTAAGTCACAGGGTCTGTAGGTGGGTTGATGTTTACCTTTCCCCTCCGGTAGCAAGCAGAGCACCCTCCAGTACCGTGAACATTAGTCAGGAGGGATGAAGGCTCTAGCTAGGCACTAGCTGGACTTCTCTGCCTTCGATGCAATATGTAAGTGTTGTCTTCCGCAGCGAGGCCTTGACATAAGTTTGTGGAGAGCAACCAATAGCCTTGGCCGGGTTGTTGGGAGGTTTCTGGTGTTTACACCTTAAGCCACAGGCAGAAAGCAGAGAGTACACTGGGGACTGTACCAGCTTGGAAACCTCAAAGCCTGCTGTCCCGATGTACCTCCTCCAGCAAGGCCACACCTCCTGAACTGCCCAAACATCACCCCCAAAAGGGCCAAGCAGTGAAATACTGGAGACCACGGTGGGGCATTTCTCATTCAAACCATCACAAGGAGGAAATGGCCCTAAAGGAAGCCAGCTTAGTTAACTAGTTACTGTATTTAGCGAGTTTTATAGAACACCATCCTGTGCCCAATGCAGGACTAGTTCCCAGGGACGAAAGAAAACCTAAAGTCTCAACTCTCAGAGAACTCCGGATTCAGTAGAAAGAGTCAGATGTGGAGAACAATAGAGAAGTAAATAAAAAATGAATAAAACTCCTAGCAATAAAAAAGACCACCGGGAGTACAATGTGACAACTACCTTTTGTGGAGCCACGTGTACACCTTACATCCTGCATCCTGTTCCAGGCCTTCCATAGTCCTTGCCTCATCTGAATCTCTCAGGAGGTCTTTGAGCTGGATGGGTGGGAAAAGGAAGTGGGTAGCAACAGGAGGCTGCAGGGTGAGCCTGCTGGTGCTGGGCAGGGCTAGGTGGTCTCTCTGGCTTGAGTTGTGTCCCTCTGGGCAGCCTTGGACCGGCCAGCTCAGCCTGTCTTCATCTGGATGAGGGGCCTGAGCCAATCAATCTTACAGCCCAGGCAGACTGGGCTGGGGCCTCAGCACAGCCCGTAATTAATCTGGCTAGAAACAGAACTTATTTTTACACCTCTCCACATTAGTCCCCAAAGACCAGGCCTGAACGCAAAGTGAGAAAACATGGATTGATCACAGCTGTGAATCCATGGTAATTAGTGCTTCGTGCTGAAAGTGCCGTCTCTGTGCTTAAAACCCCCGGCTTTCTGGCTGTGAGCCATTATTAACTCAAATGTCAATATGCGTGTTCTTCTCCCTTTGTGTCAGGCCCCATCATGGACCCTCCCTGCCTACCTCCTGCCCTATAATAAGTCATCTTAAGATCTATAGTGAGTTTTAGAGTCATTACACACAAGAACTCTGTTAAGAGTTGACATGGCCACAACACAGAGCCCACAGGTCTGTGGCCAGGCTGAGGTTCACAGCACAGTCTCAAACACCAGAGCCTGAAGTCAGATGACCTGGGTCCAAATCCCAGCACCAAGTTGTCTATTGTGTAACCTGAAGCACAGAAATCATTCCTGTGAACATGTACCTCTTCTTGGTACGATGGAAATAACAGAACAGCACATCTAAAACTCCTTACACTGAAGGACTGCCCTAGCTAGCTTTAGTTATCAACTTGACATAACTTAAAGTGTTGTGTCCCGCCTTACCCCACCCTACCCCTACCCCTCACCAAGGCAAGTGTCAAGTAAGGAATTCCCTAGATCAGTTTACCTGTGGGCAAGTCTGTAGATGATTGTCTTGATTGTTGAATGTTAATGACATAAAGAGGGCCAGCCCACGGTGGGTGGTACCATTCCCTAGGCAGGTGTTTCTGAGTGGTGTAAGGGAGCGAGTTGAGCATCAGCCTGGGTGAGCCAGTAAGCAAACTTTGTCCATGGTTTCTTCTTCAAATTCCTGCTGGAATTCCTGAAATAAAGCCTTTCCTCCTGCGAGTTGCTTTTGGTTATGGTATTTTGTCACAGCTGCAGAAAGTAGGACAAGGGCCAGTTTTTGCTTATTGTTTTTTCAGACTTGGGCTTGTATTTTTATAAAGAAAATGTTTGGAAGTGGCAAGGCAAGTAACCTCGGATTTCTATAAAACTGTTTAAGTGCTCATTCTAAACGCGTGTGCTTATTGTTATAGACCCTTACCTGATGACCATGGACCAGCACAACCCACAGATCTCACCCTGAAAAGCACATTACCTGGCACAGAAGGAGAGTGTGTGCTGTGATGGTGATGATGAGCCCCTTGTGTGTGCATAAAAATGAAGTGCACACCAGTGCTAGCCGCCAAGCACATGTACTGGCAGAGAAACAATCTCCAAAGCAAGGTTATTACTTGTTTAGTTATTTACTTTTTACTAGCAGGGCTCTGACTAAACATTATTGCTTAAATATCTTGGCATTCATATTCAGAATTAGGTAATCTCTGGATTTTTTTTTAGTGGTCTCTGAAGGAGATGTCTTTCCTAAGGACTCCAGGTTGAAAACATTGATACAGCAATGGGTGGGTTTCTGTGGGATGTTGTGTAGGTCAATTCTCTCTTAGCAACTAAAAGCTCTCTAAGTACAACACAAAGAAGCCAAAGAGGCCTCTGGGCCTCTGGTCTGTTTACTTCTTCACAGCAGGCCGAGACCTGTTAGCTCAAAAGTGCACTGGCACTAAACTCAGATTTTTACACATCCAGTTGTTTTAATCATAGGCCAAATAAGCAGACATCTAGCCATTTGGAGCCTGTCTACTGTGTGTAACTCAGGAAGCATCTCCAAATCTACAAGCCGTAGATAAGATAGATCCAGTACCTACAAAGACCCAGAAGCCTCTGTTGCCCTGCCGAGCTCTCTGGCCAGACTCTTGACATGTCAGCCGGGTCTCTGAGCCTCTCCTTTGGGAATTCCCTTTCTGTGCAGTGGCCCTGCACTGTAGAATCTCACGGACACTTTCATGTAGTCAGGGACTTACTTGCCTCACATGGGACCTGTCAACAGATCACCACACAGAGCCTGTGTGTGCTACTGCCACCTGGTGGTTATATCTTCCATCATTCAGTCCCCAGATCCCAAGACTCTTAAACAGAAGGAATGAGTGGACAGTCTGGTTTTCTGTGATCTGAGCTTCAGCCTAAGGTGCCCAAGGCCCAGGCAGACTCCAGACACAGCTGTGACAGAAGGGACAGTCTGCTAGGTGTGCCTTCCTGCTCCACAAGGCTAGAATTGGAAGCCAGGAAATCTGTCTCCGAGGCCTTAAGTCTGTGTCCTTTGTAGCTGTGGGCAGACTATATATCATTCCCGGCCATTGGTCCTGTCAGTGGGAAAATGGGTCTCCACCTCCACAGGCTGTCACGAGGATTGAGTGAATTGATGCATATGATGTGTATGAAACAACTCCAGGCAAACACCTCAATAAATGATCGCCACAGCCATCGTCATTGTTATCGATATTTCTCTCTCTGCAGGTGGTGCCTCAGCCTCCATATCACACCCTCTTTGGAAACATTCACAAAACTGACAGGCTTTTACTTAGATTGCCTGTGAAAAATTTAATGGAAACCTAACTACTGGTTCTACAAGATTAGAAGAATGCTAAGAGATTATTCTGAACAATTACACACCAAACAGAGCAATCCAGATAAACTGGAAAACTTCCTGAGAACACAATACCTACAGAAATATGGAGAAACAGAAAATCCAAATAGACCTACAACTGATAAGAAGACTAGGTAACTGATCAAAAACTCCACTTGGTTGTATGGCTCTGGTGCTGATTTATAAAACACTTAACTAAGACCAATCCTTCACCAATCATCACACAAAGAAAGAAAGGAAAATGAGAGATTTCCAACTCATTCTATGAGGCCACCAAAGCCAGCAAAGGTGTACAGACTAACATCCCTTATAAATATCATTTCAATGATCCAAATGAAAGAGCAAATGAAATTCATCACATATTAAAAATGATTATTCATCATCAACAAGTAGGAGTTATTCTAGAAATGCAAAGATGTTCCTTCCACAAAAGCCAATCAATGTAATAAATCACATCAAGAAAATAGAGGGAAGA
Organism: Peromyscus maniculatus bairdii; assembly: GCF_049852395.1. Lineage (NCBI taxonomy): Eukaryota > Metazoa > Chordata > Mammalia > Rodentia > Cricetidae > Peromyscus > Peromyscus maniculatus. Next base: position 49,074,364 of record NC_134858.1, read on the forward strand.
AAAAATCAAATTATTGCCTCAACAGATGCAGTTCAACATCTGACACAATTCAGCATCCTTCCATGACTTCAAAACAATCAGAAGGAAAGGAAGCAACTTTCCTCAGACTAACAGAGGTTTGATATGAAATACCACAATTAGTAGATTATCAGTGATGGAAAGCCAGCAGCTTGTCCTCCTCAGGTCAGAAATAAGACAAGGATGTCTACCTCATCTCGTCTACTAAATACTGTATTGAAAGTTTTGGGTAGAACAATTGAGGGGAAAATGGGGGTGTAGCTCAGTGGTAGCACTCTGGCCTAGTGTGTCAGCCTCTGTATTTGGACCTTAGCACTGCAACAAAGAGAGAAAAAGTGAGACTAAGGAAGAGAAGGGAGTCGGGAGGAAGAGAGAGCGCCAAAGAGAGTTCAAAACTTAGAATGAAATTATGTGTCTAAAGATAATATGATCTTATATGTAGAAAACTGTAGCCTTAAAGCAAACATTCATGAACATTATAACTAATAAATGAACCCAGCACAGTTGAAGGATCAATTACAAACTTTCACACCTATGGCATATATGTTTTCACTAGCAATGAACAATCTGGAATGAAAATAAAGAAAATAACTCCAGTTATAACTCCTAGGAATTAGTCAAGGATATGAAAGATTTATATAATGAAGGCTAAAAACACTTCTGATGGAAATTAAAGAAGACAATAATAAAGGAAAGACATCTCAGATTCATAGATCAGAACATTTAGTACCGTTAAATGTCAGCAGTAGCCAAGGCAGTCGACAATGATGGAATCCCTCTCAAAATCACAACATTGCCTTTGTCGTCATAGAAAAGCTCCTAAAATTGACATGAGTCTAAAGGGATGCTAACAAGCAAATAATAGTTACAACAACAATAATAAAATGGAATCAAACTTCCTTATTTCACATTTTACTACAATAATCAAAATAGTCTATCAGGAGCATAAAGGCAGACATATACAGCAATGGAAAAGACTAGGAAGCCATAAATGAGCCCTGACATGTATGGGCAAATGATTCCAACAAGATTGCCATGACCATTCATAAGAATACAACACAGCTGGGCGTGGTGGCGCACGCCTTTAATCCCAGCACTTGGGAGGCAGAGGCAGGTGGATCTCTGTGAGTTCGAGGCCAGCCTGGTCTACAGAGCGAGTTCTAGGACAGTCAGGGCTATGCACAGACCCTATCTCAAAAAAAATGGTAGACCATGTGGCACATGCGTTGATAAAGAAAAAAATTAAGAACATAACAGCCTTTTCAATGAGTTATATTAGAAAAACTGGAATCCACACACAGCAGAATGAAGTTGGGCTGGGCAGGGAGGCACTTGCCTGAAGTGCAAGCACTCAGAGAGTGTATCGAGACCACCAAAGCCAGCCTGGAGTCATGTAGGAAGAGCCTGTCTCAAAGCAAGAAAAAGAAAAGAAGGAAGTGGAAGAGGGAGAAAAACAGTAGTAGTAGTCGGTTCTTTGTTTAATACTATTTACAAAAATTAACTCAAAGGCATCAGAAACCTAAGAGTAACTGCTAAATCTGTGCACAAAACAGATGTTCTCATTATACTGCTTTGACAGTATTTTTTTAATGACTGTGACCAAGGCACTGGCGATAAAAGAAAAAATACACAAAGGCGCTTCATTAAAATTTTTTAAAATACATATCAGACATAGATTCCATCAAGAGAACAAAAGAGACGACTCAGAGAAATCGGAAAAATATTTACAAACCACTTATCTAATATGAGACTGAAGCCCAAAGTGCAGGAGCTCCTATAACCTGACATCAAAAGGTAGCTCTACTAAAAAATGAGCAGAGAACTTGAATAAAGGGAATAAACAAAGGAACTGCAAAGGTATCCTGAATGAAATAAGGCAGACACACAAGAGGATAAGTACTGTATGTTTTTCCTTATATGAAGTCATTACAACACTAGTTACCAAAGACTAGTAGAGAAATAGGTAGAATTTCAATACAAGTGATGGAAATTTTTTGCACTTGGATATAGTTGATGGGTATAAAACACCCATAGCATTAATTGTACATTTGGAAATGGCAAAGTGTGGGAGCCCACAGAGGCTTCCTAGTGAGAACTTACTCAGGGTCTGAGAATCTGAGCTTGCTTTACCCAGCAGGGATGCATAATGGGATGATTTGGCCATGGGCGTAGTTACCAAGTGTTGGGAGGGTCTACACTTGGCTGTGCAGGGTGCTTTGATCTAGCAAGGGGGAGGTCTTTTGCCCTGCCCTTTGGCATTGTTATAAAAAGCCCTTTTGAATAAACGAAGGGGCTGTTGGGTATTGATACAGGCCCTCCCGAAGCTGTTCTGTGTTTCTTTCTTCTCATTGGCTAGGTCTCTCTTTCTATCTGATATTTCCTCATTCCTCTCTCCTCCACCTAAGAACCCTCTAAATAATGGGAGCTGAACTCCCACAGCAAAGATGGTTACCCTAAGTATATTGTATCACAATTTTTAAAAAGAGACAGAGGTAAACTATATTATTTAGGTTTTAGAATGTTCCTTCCACAGGGGAGAGATGAATAGCATCTACCCCTCCTCCTAAGGTCCTAACAACAGATCCAAGTATGATTCCACCAGGGTCCATCCTTGGGAACCAGTGAGTTTATGGGGAACTGTTGACAGGAGCATGGTGACTCCACAGCATGGCACTAGACAGTCTTAATCCAGCATGGATATGGCTCCCCCATGGTCATACAGATGCAGCCCCCTTCTCCTAGTGTTTTCCAGACTATATACTCTAGCACCTCCCTGAAACTCTGAGCGCACCTGCAATGAGGGCCCAACCTTTACATTTCTAAAACAAGATTGCATTTCATGTTATACCCTAATTTACAACTAGATTTTTGTACTGCTCTATGGATTATGACTCCTTAACTTACAAACAGAACAAAGGTCATAGTGTTTCACATGTAATAAATAAGTCTTACATGGGTTTCATTTCCATAGCTCCTCTCTTCTGTGCCACTGAGTCCTACAGTGTCCTCTTTCCCAAGCTTCCTGTTTCATTTCTCTCTTCTCTTTTCCCGTCTTTCATGATGCTGGATGACTCGATGACAAATCAAGGCTTTGAGGCTGTTAGAGGGAGAGAGTTCTCATGAAGTAATGGAGAATCTGTGTATGAGTCATCTGCTTAGGGAACAGTGTGAGCTCCCAACAGCATCTCCAGAACGGAGGTCCACGCATCCGAGGTCTGTGTGAAACGGCCCCAGCTAGGCCTAAAGTCAGGCGTCTCCTGAGCCTCCCTCTCAAGGAGCCTGGATTTTATCCTGAGAGATAAAGAAAGCCACTACAGGATATTGATCCCGAAAGGAACAGGAGGGACTTACAGTTTTTAAAGCTCACTCAGGCTGAGGTGTGAAGAGCCTGCCTTATATAAGCGTGGAAACAGAGAGGCTGGTTAGGTCACAATGGCGGTCATCCAGAAAGAGCCGACGACAGAAATTGATGTATCTGAACTTCCCCGAAAGCCTGTCTTAAAATTCCATTTCTCTGAACCAGTAAGAGCTGTTAATAAGAGGGCAGCCTCCGTCCCTCAGATGAAAAGCAGGAACGGCCTGTGCTCAGCTAGCTGTACAGGCACAGGTGATGTCAGGCTGACAAATCCCATTTACCTGAGGAGCAGAAAGCCTACAGCAGAACAGAGCTCCTGGAAGGAAAAACCCGCCCTCCCTCTGACTCGCTGACCCTCCCATTGACATGGGCATGCTGGGAGTGGATGAGGCCGCCCGTCAAGGATTCCATGGGCTGTCTTGGCAATAGTTCATTCCAACTTTTCTGAAGAAGAGGAACTCTTCCAAGTTGGAAAAGCCATCCTTGAAGTGTCTGGCTAGGATGTGAACTGTCCAAAAGGCACTAGGGAAGCCTGAAAGAGTCTGACGGGGTGACCTCCCTCTTTTTAGGTCTGCTGAGTTCCTTTTTAACAAAATAGGTAACCCCGGGCATTTTACTTTCAGGAATGGTGCTTAGGGACCTCATTTGGGGTGACAGAAGGGAGTGAGGACACATTGGTGCAGTATGCCAACCCCCCAAATTAAGAGAGGTAACCTAAATAAGGTGGTCCTGCCATTCCTTGGTTTAAGACCCTTCTCTTCACAGTGTAGCAAGCAATAAGCAGGCCCTGTCTGTCAGCCCAGACTGACAGGGTTTCTCTGTGTAGTTTTGGTGCCTGTCCTGAATCTCACTCTGTAGACCAGGCTGGCCTCAAACTCAGAGATTTACCTGCCTCTGCCTCCTGAGTACTGGGATTAAAGGCCACCACCACCCGGCCCCCATTGCCTTTTATCAACAAGATGGCACTATGTCCCACCTTGCTGCTTAGAAATGCATATGACATACTACATAAAGGCCAACACCACTTACAAAATACTCGAGAGCCTCCTGGTTTCCAGTGGTCACTGATGGCATGTGCTGTAACACAAATCTTAAAAGGTCTTATTAATAGAAAACCCAGAGTCAGATATTGGAGTGAAAGCTGAAAGATCAGGGAAACAGAACAAGCCACAGCCAATCTCACCCGGCCCACTCCTCAGCCAGTCCTGTTTCCACGAATCCTCAGACTGAAAGCCTCTGAGTCCGCACCCCTGAGGGTCTCAGCTGAACTGCGGCTGCCACTAGCTTACCTCGAGGAAATCCTCAGTCTAAAGAGAGACTTCCTGTTTCCTCACGCCTTATATACCTTTCTCTGCCCTGCCATATTACTTCCTGGGGTTAAAGGCGTGTGTGCTTCCCAAATACTTGGTAGCCAAGGCATGAGATCTCAAGCGCTGGGATTAAAGGCGTGTGCCACCACACCTGGCTCTATTCCTAGTGTGGCCTCGAACTCACAGAGATCCAGACGGCTCTCTGCCTCCCGAGTGCTAGGATTAAAGGAGTGTGCCACCACTGTGTGGCCTGTATGTCTCCTCTAATGGCTGGCTCTGTCCTCTGGTTCCCAGATAAGTTTATTAGGGTACACAATATATCCCCACAAGTGAAGTGGTTAACAAATGGTATGAGTCACTCCTACACACACCTCCCAGAGAGAAACCCCCTAGGCAGGGCCTTGTTGCAGAGTCTCCCATCTACACCACTCTTCCCTGCAGGGGGCATCACTGTGTCATCTTCCACCCTCTGACCCAGTTTGGGGGATTATGTTCTGACCTTCAGGTCCCCAGACGCCAACTGAGTCATCTCCTCGAGCACATTCTGCCCAGAACCACAGAGCCTTGACTCACCTGACCTGTGCTCCCTCCTGGGCCTGAGTGTCAAGGTTGGCCTAACCTTCCCCCTACACTTCCCAAGGCCTTTTACCCACCTGGACTCCGCTTGAGTGAGATCCTGGTGTGCTTCCCACTTACGCTTGAGCCTGGAAGTAAAATGCTTGTGACATTTGAGTATCACATATGTACACTAGCCCATTCGTAAGTCTACAATTTTCTTTTTCAATTTTTCTCTCCCCCTCTCTCCCACTCCCCCCCCCCTGCCCTCTCCTCCCTCTCCAACTTAAACTTGTACCACCCTCTCCTATCAATGGACCTCAAATCCAGCTACCCATTACAAACACCTGGGGATGTTCTTGAAGTACAGAAACTTTTACCTCCGCCCAGATGAATTGAGAATCCCTGCTTTCCAAGGCTTCCCACAGGCTCTAACCTACAGTCAGGCAGGAGAGCCAGGTCCCCTGAGTATGGATCCTAGTGGTGAAGGGCACAGGATGATGGAGGGCTTCCAGAGATGCTGGATGAGGGAGGACCAGGCATGGATCACAGACATGAGCAGGGACAAGCAGAGCTGGAGAACAGCCAGGAGGTGGAGGCCAGAGCTTGGTTTCCTCACCTGGCTTTGCTCTGCTGCTGATTTCTTCCTGGCGAAGTGTTTATAGAAATCTGAGACTAAGGAATCCCTGAATCTCTGTCCTTGATAGTTGTCCTAGTCAGGGTCACTACTGCTGTGATGAAACACCGTGACCAAAAGCAAGTTGGGGAGGAAAGAGTTTATTTGGCATCTGTTTCCACATCATAGTCCATCCCTGAAGAAAGTTAGGACAGGAACTCAAACAGGGCAGGATCCTGGAGGCAGGAGCTGATACGGAGGCCATGGAGAGGTGCTGCTTACTGGCTCAGCCTGCTTTCTTGTAGAACTCAGGACCACGAGTCCAGAGTGGTACCCACAATGCCCTAGGCCCTCTCTCATCAGTCACTAATTAAGAAAATGCCCTACGGGCTTGCTTACAGCCTGATCCGATCTTATGGAGGTGTTTCTCCACTGAGGCCCCCTCCTCTCAGATGACTGCAGCTTGTGTCAAGCTGACATAAACTAGGCCGCAGAGTCCTCCTAGCGGGGAAGTGGGAGTGTCCTTTAGCACTAAGTGAGGGTGCTCAAGGAGCAGGAGTAGTGATGAGGGCTCCCCCAATCGCCCACACTCCTCAAACCCTACCAGGGTTCCAAGGACCTGCCAGGGAAACAATGGGTTAGAAGATGGCATGGATGGCGTGGTGAAGCCATCCAGCATGGATTGCAGGCGTGGAATGACCTCAGCGGCCACGCAGTTCAGGCCTTCCCAAACATGGCTGCACATTAAAGACCAGAAGGAGGACTGGATGTATAGGTTAGTTGATAGAGTACTGGCCTAACGTGCCTGACATCCTGGGTTTGATCCCCAACACCACATAAACTAGATGTGTTGATGCATGCCCCAAATCACAGCCTTTGGGAAGCAGAAGCAAGAGGATCAGGAGTTCGGTATCATCCTCGGCTATATTGGGAATTTGAGGCCACCCTGGGTTACACCACCTGGTTACAAGACACGGTCTCAAATAAATAAATAAATAAAAACTGACCAGAAGAAAGAGCAAAAAAATCATCTCTCTTCCCACCAGACCAATGCACCAGAAAGTTAAATGTAAAGCTGAGGTCCTTAAAAAGAAAACTGGAGGAGCTGGAGATGAGGCTCAGAGGCTTAGACTGTGACTCAGAGGACCCAAATGTGGCTCCCAGTACTGACGGCCAGTGACTCACAACTGCCTGCAACTCCAGCCCCAGAGATATCTGGCACCTCTGGCTGCTGCGTACACATGGATTCACATGTACATACTCACACCTTGACACCCACAAATACACATACTTTGAAATAAAACAGGTCTTTAAAAAAACAAAGCAAACTAAAACTGGAGGCAATACCTTCTCTGTTAATGAACGCAGACAGGAAGGCCAAAGCTCTCTAGTTAGAAAATAGAATGGGAACCCAAGCAACGTGAAAGTGGCCTTTTCTATACCGCATGAAAACAAGATCTTCAAAGGTGAATTCTGAGCCAACAGAGACAATGGCACATGACATCGCTCCTTTTTGTGAATTACTTCAAGCCTTAAAATCCCTTCATCAACACTAAGCCAGGCAATTGTCAGGCGTCACCCACTCCTTCTCAGCAGGCCATATTTTGACAAATACTTTAGGCTACAAATCAAACAAACTCTTGGGACCCCTTTTAACTATTAAACCTAGAATCTGCTCAATGGGCCCATATCAAACTCAACCCATCTAGTTTCATGTTCCTTCTATCAATGCCCTTCATTAATACTATAACATGCCCTGGAAAAGCTTTATACTTGCTTCCTCCTTGCACCAGATCTCCTGATGGGAGATATGGCTTCTTATTTCTATTCATTTCAGCACCATTTGATAGATAAGGCAACATCAGCATGGAGATGCTAAGTATCTTACTGAAGCCCCCAGCTAGGAGTGGGAAAGCTGAGCTTTTGCGCCCACACCCTTTGACTCTAGAACTTGTAGCCCAAACTAAAAGGTAGATGGCAAAAGCCAGGTCATTAGTCTGAGCTCAGGTCACAGATCAGAATCCAGCAGCAAGAGCAGGACTGCTCTGCATGAGACAAAGAGAGGAACCATATTGCAAAGCAAGAGAAGGTGGGTGGGGTGAGATGGGGTCAACAGATGAGAGAGAAGGGACCAAAAGAGGGTACCCCAGTAATGGGGAAGCCAAAGATCAGACTCTGGAGAAAAGAAATGCCTAGAAGCAGTTTTTGAAACAGTTTTATTGCTATATAACTTGTAAAGCACACCATGCATGTTTAGAGTATATAAGCTAATAAATTAAAGCTGTCCCGACAATCTCCAACCCCTGGCCACCCAGGCAAACCCTCATCTTCATGTCATTCATATTTTCTAGAACTTCGTGTCAGTATGGAATCATGTGTATATCCCTGCCTAATGCCCTTACCCGGTGCCCTCACTTTGAGACCCATTTGTGTGTTAATGGTGGGTGAATGTTTAGCCCTGACCAAAATATCTGACGGACTAACTTAGGGTGGACATACTTATTTTGGCTCATCGGGTTTTTTTTTTTTTTGGGGGGGGGGGTTAACTGTCAACTTGACGCAGTTATCTGGGAAGAGAATCTCAATTGAGAGTTGTCTATATCAGATTGACCTGGGAGCCATGTCTGTGGAGAACTGTTTGCTGGTTAACTAGAAAGCTAGCTGAGCACAAGCCGGCCGGCCAGCCAGAAGGCAGCACAGGCACACTTCCCTCTGCTCTTGTCTGTAGATAAGGAGTAACGAGCTGTTTGAGTCTCGGCCTTGACTTCCTCACAATGACAGACTGCTTCCTGGAATTGTAAGCCAGATAAACCCTGACTTCTCTAAGAGGTTCTTGGTCAGGAAATTTTATCATAGCAAAGAAAAAGATTTTAAAAAAAAAGAAAGGAAGGAAGGAAGGAAGGAAGGAAGGAAGAGAAGAGAAGAGAAGAGAAGAGAAGAGAAGAGAAGAGAAGAAAAGAAAAGAAAAGAAAAGAAAAGAAAAGAAAAGAAAAGAAAAGAAAAGAAAAGAAAAGAAAAGAAAAGAAAAGAAACTAGAACAGGAGGTTCCTTGGCCCCATGCACTTAGGCAGGGTATGGTGACAGTGGGGGGACACTCTCATTATGACACACAGGAGTCAGAGACATGACAGAAAGGACCAGAGGCAAGACAGCCTCAAAAATGAGCCACTTCTTCAGCTACATTCTACCTCCTAAGGTTTCCGAAACTAGTGCCACCAGATGGAGATTAGAGATCCATCCTCTGAGTATATGGGGACACATTTCATATTCAAATTATGACAAGTGTCTATTAAAATCTCACTTCATTTTATTTCAGAGAAGTATCTCATTGCAGGAATATGTCAAAACACGCTTCCCCATTCATTCATTGATGGGCATTTGAGTTGTTCCCAGCTTAGAGCTATTACAGATGACGTGGACTCCGAGCATTCTTCTTCACAGCTTTGCATAGAGGCATGCTTTCACCCACTAGTTGTGGAGTATCTGTAGCCAATGCTGCCTTTGTTCAGAGGCTGTTTTTCTAGGCAACTGTCTTAGCAATCCAGGAGATTCCAGTTCCTCCCTGTCCTTACCAACACTTGGTATTAGTGATCTTTTTGATTTTAAATCTTTTCATGATGCATTTTGCCATGGTTTTAATTTGCATTTCCCTAGTAGCAAGTGACGTTATCTTTTCACATGCTTGTTTACCATACATTACTACATATGCCTTTCTTGATGAGGTACCCGTTCAGTTTTTTTCCACATTCTTCTTATTGTTTTGTTGAGTTTTAAGATTTATTGAGATGTTCGCCTTGCCAAGATAGCTCAGTTGGGAGAGCATTAGAATGAAGACAGAAATCCAGACGTGTGTTATACAAACATTTTCTTTCAGCATGTGGCTTGAATTTTCATTTTATCAATAGAAGTTACTGATGTTGATAAGTCCCACTTCTTTTTTTTTTTTTAATTTTAAAGATTTTGTTTGCCTTTTTATTTGTAAGGGGAGGGTTTTGTAGATTGAGGATAGGCATGTGTATGTGAGTACTGGGGCCATCTGCTAGAGTGAGCCTTCTCACTTGGTTGCTGGGACCCAAACTTAGGTTCTCAGAAAGAGCAGTATGCACTCTTAACCACAGAGCCATCTCTCCAGTCCTGTGACTTTCTTTTCTTGGGTGTACAACTGGGTGTCAGAGCCTTCAAATCTTTGCTTCACTTGAAGTCACAAAAACATCCTTGCATCTTTTCTTTTAGCAATTTTATACTTCTCATTTTTACACTTGATTTATGACTCATTTCAGTACATTTTTGCACAGGAAGTAGGGAACAATGGCTATTTTAGCCCGTTAGTAGCAGTCATTCCGTCAGTTAAAAAGCTAGCCTCCCTCTTCCGACCCCTTTGTGCTTCTGTCAGACTCAACTGAGAGCTGAGGAAATAGACCAGTTGGTAAGGTGTTTGCCTTGCGAGCTTGAAGAGCTGAGTTCAGTCCCCGGGACCCATGTGAAAAGCCTCAAGCATGGCGGTGTACTTAGAGTCCTACTGCTGGGAAGGTAGAGACACGTGGACCCCGAGGCTCCCTGGCCAGCCACCCTCGCCTGCTTGGCAAGTTCCAGGCCAGCAAGAGACCCTGTGTCAACAAGAGGGTCTGGCTCCTGAGGAGCAATACCTGAGTTGACCTTTGGCCTCCACCCTCTCACGTATACATGCACCTGCACATGTATGACCACACCCCACACACACACTCACACCTGGATATGCCCTCTATCTATGCAGTTCCCTGTCTTTCCCATTGCTCCATGTCACATTGTCTTCATTACTTCAAACTTGCAGTAAATCTTCCTGAATAATAGTGTAGGCCCCTAATAGCTTGATTTGTCTATTGCAAGTTGTTTTGCTTATTCTAAGTGCTTTGTGTTTCCATGTGGGTGTTAGAACCAACATAAATTTCTATTTAAAAATTGATTATAAATGTGTTGATTGCATGGATGAGTTCATTAAGAATCTGCATCTCGCCGGGCGGTGGTGGCGCATACCTTTAATCCCAGTACTCGGGAGGCAGAGACAGGTGGATCTCTGTGAATTCGAAGCCAGCCTGGGCTACAGAGTGAGTTCCAGGAAAGGAGCAAAACTACACAGAGAAACCCTGTCTAGAAACCCCCCCCCCCAAAGAAAAAAGAGTCTGTATCTTGAAAGCATTGAATATTGTTACATTTCTCCACAAAGTGGATTTTTGAAGATACTATATCCGGTATGCAATGCCTTTATAAAGTCATAAATGTAGTCTTAAAAACATATTGTAGTTGTGTGTATTTGTGTTGAGAACTATTGACAGGGCCAAGTTTTGTGTTTCAAACAACATGGCTAGTGACATATAGCCCATGTGTAGCCAAGAGGGGGGGCTGAAGGGGAGACAAGTCTTTGGGAATCAGTAGGAACTTTGCAGTCGACTCCCACAGGCAACGCAACTGATGGTTCAGGGAAGGGATGACCTAGGTCTCAGGGCCCAGAAGGGACCATAGGCTGGGAGCGTCTTCCAGGAGGCAGACACCACCCCCCAACAATGACCTTAGAGCTACCCTCTTACTCCCCAGGATAATAAAAGAAAAGGCCTGGCCACAGTACTTCAGAACAGAGCAGACAGCAACTGGCTTCCCGTTGCCTAGCAACTAACATGCTCAGCTGCTTGTCAAGAGTCTGCATACTTAGAAGGCTTCTAGTTGGATGCCAGAAATAGGTTTCGTTTTCTTCCTTCCTTTTTTTTTTTTTTACACATCTTCCTTCCTTCCTTCTCTTTCCTTCTTTCCTTCTGTCTTCTCTCTCTCTTTCTCTCTTTCTATTTTTTTAACCAGTGTCTCACTTTGTAGCCCCAACTTGCCTAGAATTTGCTATCCTCCTGCCTCTGCCTCCCTGGTGCTGGGAAAGCAGGCATGCTCCACTACATTCAGCCTTTTCCTCCTTCATCCCCCTCTTCTCCCTCTCTTTCTCCTCTCTCCTTATCTCTTTCTTTCTTTCTTTTTTAAGTCCTCTTTTAATAAACGTGAAGCCTGTGCTGCTTGCTCTCCAGCCATCCTTCCTTACTCTGAAGCAGCGCTCTCCTCTTGAACTCAAGTGTTACACAAAGCTGCTGTATATACCAGGTTGAAGTTCAGCTACCTCTACTCACTTCCCAGGAGGAAGAAAAATCTAGTGACTTCTAAAAGCTGCCAAAATTTCCCCTACTTATGCTTTTCATTTCAGCTAGCCAGACTCAATTTCTGGATCAGCCAGAACAAAAGTTGGAGTTGGCAGAGCACAAAAATCCGTTTCTGATTTTCACTTGTTCCCCCCGCCGTCCAAGGAGCTTTCTGTAGCTGCTGCCTCCCTTGACCCCAGCAGTAGCTGAGGAATAGGACAATGTTCACATCCTCCAGCCAGGACTTAGAACTTTATACCAACAGAACAAAATGCAGGTATGAGCCAGGCTCGAAAGTACATGCCTATAATCCCAGCACTCAGATGGCTGGGGCGAAAAGATCTCAAGTTTGAGAAATTACTCTAGTTGCTTGCAAAAGAAAAACATTCTTCTTGCCTCATGCCCTGTGCAGAACAACCCCCACTGGAGACAGCTAACCCGAGTGGAGATACTGGTTCTGTGAACCTAAACCACACAGAGGAAGGCACTTTATACATAGTGAACTCAGGGCTCTTTCAGATGCTTTAATCTATTCAACTTTTTTATCAGTAACTTGCTAGCAAACATAGAAAAGCATAGCTAAAATGGCAGAAGAAGTCAGTATTCACTAAATATTTTCTATTGTCTAGCCTAAAGTTAGGATGGGGTCACGTGACTAATTTTGGCCAATGAGCCAGCCTCTTCCTCCATCTTTTTCTTCCCCTACAGCAGGCACCATAGGAACCTGTGAGTCAAGTGGCTTTGCTATATGATAGAGGGTAGCCAGACCCATACCGACTTCACGCGCAAGTGAGAAACAAGCCTTTCTGTATGCAGTCACCACCGTTGGGGGCTTGTCTGCTACTGTGAATTATGTCAGTGAAGACAGCCAGGCATCATGCTGCAGCTAGGAATCTGTGCCAAGGCATGGTGCGCCGTCAGGAAGAGCAGCAGTTACAAAGAGCTGAAGGAAGCCTGAAGGTCACCTTTTTGCCATAGTTTTTGTTTGTTTGTTTTGTTTTGTTTCTGTACTAAGGATGACGCTGAACTCACAGACACCATTCAGAAAATCAAAATATGACCAAAGGTCATAGGAACAGCCTTTTGTGTTCTATAAATGAAACTACAATAAAGTCTAAGCAGGAATCAGAAACCCCTCTCCATGAAATCTCTTGCTTATGTGCTTCCGCCGAAGATTGGGGGTGTAGACACCTCTGCCTGTCCTTTGGCCCAGTCCACATAAGGAAGCGTTTATCCCAGAGCTGTGCTGGCTCCCTATCCCCGCCATGGGCTGACATCAAAACAATTCTGCAACAGGAAGAACCAGGAGGCTGCCGCCTGCTCACGCTGACAAGATCCCCTCCTTCAGCAGGAAGACTGGAGGTGGCGCTATCTGATGCACAGTTACATAACACTGTCTCCTTCAAAACTGTCCTCTTCCAGAAATGGGTGCTCTAGCCCCCAAATAAATACCGAAAGCTCTCTCTGAGGCTCCAAGCTCCCCTTGGATTTGCCTTGGAGCCCTTACGAAGAATTCAGCAGGTGACATCACGAAGGCTGCTGGACTCTCAGAATGGAGCTCATGGGTTCTCCTGAGAGAATTCGGAAGTTGCAGCTTAACCATGGTTCCCTTCGCACAAGGACGGCTCTTCGGGTGGGTGGCACTGAACGTCTATTTAGAGCTAATTGCTGAAGGAGCCAAGTGATCGCTGAGAGAGAAAAATCAGAAACAGCTAGGTGGCACATTAGTCTCAGCATGTCAGAGACATCCGTGTGGAGAAGGAAGAAAGATTCTTGGACAGTTTCTGCCTCACAGAGCTCAGGCATTTAGAATTCTTTCAGATGTCGGGTGCAAAGTCCTTCTGACATGTACGCTCAAATGATGGTCTCGGGTGACAGGACCAAGCAAGAGTATTTCAAATCGGGCACTGGCTTTGCTAGTCTGCCTGTGTAGCTCCTAAACTCACTGCTCTCACTTAAAGGAGACCAGCTCTGAAGAGGCATGGATGCCTTAGAAGAGATCCAGATGAGTACTGTCTGCGTGTTGTGTCCAGACTAGTAGGTCACATTCCAATAGGGAGAGCCTGGCTTATGAAGGCCTGGATTGTCCTGTCACTGGCCCACCCCTGCCCCCAGGCATCCAGTTCCTAATATGTCTTCTGCACAAGACCAGGAGAAAGGGGCAATTTCCTGTCCTATGTCCTGACCTAGGAGCCAGAGGCTAGCTGTCACCTTCCTCTGACTTCACTGACACACGAACCTGAACAGGCTCCGATTAACAGGGGGGTTGAAACCAAGATTCAGAAGCTGCCAGGTAGGAATACAACAACAGGCAAGATCTTCCAGAGTGTTTTGCCCAACCACGTTTATTTATTCAAACTGGAAGTGTGATAAAGCCACAGAGGCATTACTAATAGGATGACTATAAAGTGACATTTTCTCTGGGGTTTGGTTGAGAATCACCAGGTCAGGCACAGCGGAAATGGCTCGGTGAAAGTGCTTGCCACACAAGGGCATGGGCCTGAGATCAAATCCCCAGAACCCACGTAGAGCCAGGTACAGTGTGGAAGGCGAGGATTAACATTCAAGAGAGTCCTCTTACCTCCACACTTGTGCCATGACACACGAATATTCACACACACACACACACACACACACACACACACACACACACACACACACTGGAGGGGGGCAGGTTAGAGGATGTGAGGGGTTAAAGGTTACAAATGAAACAGTCATCACTAGACATTGATAACTTTGATACTTGTCAAAAGTGGCCCCGGGGGATGTTTTTAGTCAGTCTGCTTGGTGTAACCAGTGCCGGGCAGAGCGCCCGCATGGCACATGCCACACCCATCACTCCGTAAGTGCCAGCTCTTGTGCTGGAGCGCTTCAGACCCATTCCTGTATTAACCAGCACACCCGCCAGATGATGCGGGGACTCTTATTTTGTCTGGTGGGTCTAGGAATGGAACTCAGACTACCAATTCAGGCTTCCTTGAGTTAACTGCACAGAGCCATGGCTAGGGGAGGGTGGTTGTGGGGCTGGCCCTAGGCTTACCAGCGGCTATCTTGAGGCACTACCAACAACGGGTGAGTTATTTCAAAATGTTCAGTGCCTACTCCCTTTGTTGATTCTAGTCTGACCTCTGGAGAGCATTACCTGACTTCAGCACCCACTGTCACCTTCTCTTCCAGCACAGCCATTCCAGCTGAGCAGTGGGAGATGGGAGGCTGCTGGGGGAAAAGCAGAGAATGGGATAGTGGCCGGTTAGTACTTATAACACTGGTTAGTGATGTCCTTGTTAGAAAAACAGAATGTTTCAGAAATGCAGCAGAGCCGAGCCTGAGCAGAGTCTTCAGGCGCAAGAAGCCTCATGGATAGGACATATGGCCCAACGGATAGGTGTGGAGCAACACTCAAAGGCCTGGTCATATACCTGGACTCTGGGGACAGGAGAAGCGGCAGATGCACATGCAAAGTCACAGGAAGCCTTGTCCACCCTGAAAGGCACCAAGACTTTGCTGTATTGGTCTGTTTTCTAGATGGATTGGGCTCTAGTGGGCATCACCAGCTTACTTGTTTAAAAGGGTGTTTTCTAAATTCCATGCCAGAGCTACTAAACGGATCCTCAACAAGGAGGCTTCAAATCTCTCTCTCTCTCTCTCTCTCTCTCTCTCTCTCTCTCTCTCTCTCTCTCTCTCTCTCTCTCTCCAAATGGGGGGGGGGACAGAGACCCCCAGACCTTCCGATTGTGGCTTTTTTTTTCATCTTGACTCAAGGTCAGAGAGTGTGGGCTTGTTTTCCCCTGCAAGGCTGCATAATAGGATGTTTTGGCCAAAGGTGTGGTTACCAGATATCTTATACCTCAAGGCCTAATTACAAGATGTTTTGCCATAAGGCATGGTCACCAAATGTTTTGAGTGCTAAGGAGGTGTTTACACTTGACTGTACTTTGTACCTTGAACCATTATGTCCTTGAAAGGGAGAGGTCTTTTTTGCCCCCCCCCTTACTTTGGGTATATAAAGTACCAAAACTCAGGTGTCTGTGGTATTGACCCAGAGCCCTCCCAAAGCTATCCTGTATCTCTTTTTTTTTTCATCTATGTCTATATTTCATAACTATTATTTCCCAATTCCACACTCCCTCTTCAGAACCGTTCAACAGGTCGAGCTGGACTCGAGATGTGTGCATGTATATGGAGGCCTAAAGTCGGTGTCAGCCATCTTCCTCAATTTCTCCAACCTATTGTTAGACAGGATCTCTCACTTAAACTAGAACTTGTGAATATGGCCAGTCTGGCTTTACCTGTCCCGTGCTGGGTTTGTATCACCATGCCTATTTGCTGTTGTTGATGTTTTTAATATGGGTTCTGGGAATGCAATTTGCACAGCAAACTTACCTGATGGAGCCATCTTCTCTGCCCTTAAATTGGAATCAGTATTCTTTCTGTTTTAATTTTTTTTTAATGTGTATAGGTGTTTTGCCTGCATATGTTATCTTTGCACCACTTGTATGCCTGGTGCCCATGGAAACCCAAAGAAGGTGTAAAATACCCTGGAAATGGAGTTACAGATGGTTGTGAGCAGCCACATGAGAGCTGAGAAATAAACCTCGGTCCTCTGCAAGAGTATCCAGAGCTCTTAAACACTGAGCCACTTCACTAGCTCTAAACTAGTATTCTCCATAAGTCCTCATGTGGCTCTTATGACCAGGCAAGTGTGGAAGCAGCCTGGCCTGGAAATGGGGTCACCGAAACTCAGGCCAGATTCATTTGAACTGGGTGCCCTGTTTTCTCAAGCCTCCTCACTCGACACACACTCCTCACAGCACAGCTTGTCCTATACCAGGCCTGCAGACTTCTGGACCCCCATCCCATCCCACCCCCCACCCCCAGCCTAGTAGGCCCGGGTGTTACCTTTACCACCAGAAGCATCTCAGCGAATCAGCCCTTTTCTACCAGCTGGACTCCAAGAGCAGATGCAGAAGACACAGGCCAGGCTCTGTTTCTCCTTGTTGCCTTTTTATTAGGTGATAAGGGCTTAGTCGGCAGTGTCCTTAGGGAGGAGTGATGGCACACTGGGGTGACAAAGGGGTGGGAGGAGTGGAGAGGACACAGCTGGAAAGAAGGACTGGAGTGATGAATAGAAATTTTTATGGGTCAGAAAACCATGCCTGTAGCCACTTGGCAAACTCCGTTAGAACACGCCTTAATGAAGAGACAAATGGAATGTCCTCCTAAGCATTCTTAGGAGTGCTAGCCAAAGCTGCCTGAGTGATGACTGACTGGACAGTATCGATCCTGTACGTTCGAAGTACCTAGGCTAGGGATTAGGTTTCACAATAGCAAGCCAGGCTTGCTACAGCTTCCCCTGTTGGGGAATTGCTCTCCACGCTGGGTACCTTGGCTTCAGATGGTTCAGAAGGGATTAACGACAAACTCTGTTGCAATTGCTGGTTGAAACAAAGAGGGGGAAAGTGGGGGGAGGGGAGGAGAGAGAAAAGAGACAATGCCAAAAAATGAAAACTCATTTTAGCTCTTCTATTAAAGCCAGATGTATTTTAGGCCCTGTTTCTAGGCAACTGCCTAATGGTAATATTCTCAAATCTTCTTTTTTAAAGGCTCACAACTGTCAGAGTCAGTAAAGGTCAGAAGGTAATTATAAAATAATAAGGATGACATACGAGAGGCAGAATCACTTCAGGATGCTTGGGAAGGGCTGACATGTTATATCTTGCATTCATTTTCAGAAACTTGAGATCACTCGGGGCCCTTGCACTGCCTCCTTCAGCGAGTCTCCTGTGCGGTCAAACCCAACAGGGCATTGGCATGGAACCCTGTCCTCTGCCATGACATCAAGTCACTCCTTAGGGGTCGATGCAGTCCCCAGCATGTGCTCTACTTAAGCGGGTTAGGCAACGAATGTCTAAAAACGCCTCCGAAACAATACAGGACTTCACACCAGGTAATTGCCTTGGAGCGCAGACCCAAGGCTCCGTGTGGAGAAACTGAATTAGAGAGGACGGGCAGCGTGGAGAAGGGGAGGAGACAGAGCACGTTACAGTCCACGAAGTGTGTGGATAAACCGATCTTCGTTGTGGTGCTGACTTCATTATTAAGTTCAGTGTGACTCTGGAAGGGGAAAGCACAGGAACATTGACCGAGTTCCTCCAGCGCTAGGCTAAGAAGGTCCTGTGTTCTCATTCCCCATCACTTCACTTTCTCAGTTCCATGTGGCTTAGAGGATTCCCATTTTATAGAGGAAAAGGCTGAGTCTTGGAGCAGCTACAGAGTATCTCTAGCTCCCTCACTTACTACAGATTCAGAAGTCCTCATTTTTTACAAGATCTTTATAGAGTATATGAGGTAGTCTTTGTGAAGATCTGGCCGTTCTGGACATACGGAGACTCAGGGCATCCAGGATCTGCCATCCATCAGAAGTAAAGACGAGTCCTTGCCTGGCCTTCAGTCTTCCATCTCCAGTCAGCCCTCCTAATCCTGCTGCTAGAGAGGGCCTCTGTCTACTCCTGGAATGCAGTGCCCACCCCTCAAACTATCCTATTTAAGACTGCAACCCATCATTCTCCTCTCCCCTGTATCCTCAACCCTCCATAGCACTCACCACCATATAAAACAACTTGTGGTTTTTCTAATGTATTTTTATTTATATGTGCCGTTGTGGGGTGGGGGTGCTCTCGGAGGCCAGGTTGGGGCATCAGATCCCTTGGAGCTGGAGTTACAGGTGGCTGTAGGAAGCTGCCAGACATTGGTTGTAAAGAGCTGCCAGACGTGGGTGCTGGGACCCAAACTCAGATCCTCTAGAAGAGCAGCAAGTGCTCTTCACCACAGATCCATCTCTCTGGCCCCCGTCTTGTGTTTACGCCTCCCATTCTCCTGATACCACTAAAAGGCAAGCCGCAAACACACCCCTTTATTACCTTGACCTTGTCCTAGCTGAGGCCCAGCACCTGGATGTTCAAAAACTGTCTTTTAAATAAATAATTGTGTGTGCTTCTTCTTTCCTCTCTCCTTTCATCTCTCAAGGCCATACACTTTACTAGATCAAAGTCTTTGACCTTCCAAAGTATAAAAAAGAGGAAAATTCCAACTGTCGGTGATAACGGAACAAGTGAAGGACTCGAAGACAAAAGCATGCCCTGATCGTAGACAAGCAACATTCCCAGGGTCTCTGCCAGCACTGCCCCTCCATGCTGAACGAAAGATGCTGAGGACTTTGTTTCCTTTCCTTCCCCACCTCCCTTTTTAAGATGTTGTTGAAGCCTGGGTAGCAAGAAAGCATTCATTCTGTTTCCCAAAATTTGGGTTCAAGCATTTATTGATTGAATCCTAGATGATGCACAGAACATGCTTCTGGCTGCAGCAGACAGACATTAGCAAGCTAAAATGGAACTGTATCTTGGAGGTCGCCCAAAGGAAACAATTGGGGAGTCCAGAGAAGGCATCTCATCTCAGGGGTGCCTAGCTATGCTGATAGACAACCCCAGACAACCCGAGTCCAGAGGGGTAGGAAGCTGCTCCGGGCAGGACTCATACAGCAGCAGGAGCGCTCAGACACTCGCTGCAAGTGGTCTGGACTCAGATCTAGGTTGTGTAGTACAGTGTCTCATGTTAAAGGAAGGACTGGAGTTTTACCTGTGAAAACTTGGCTGATCCAGTTCACATTCATAAGGCTCGTCCTAATGCTGGATGGTTGTAGTCCAAGCTAAGGATAACAAAGAAGAGCTGGATGTGATGGTACATGCCTGCTATCCCAGCACTCAGTGAGTTGAGGCAGGAGGATTGCTGTATGTTTGACATAAGATCCTGTCTCAAAACAAGGGAGGGGGGCTTAGTTTAGGAAAGGTGGTTTTGTGGATAAAACACTTACTGCAAATGCATGAAAACTGGAGTTTGGATCCCTAGCACCCTCTGTGGAGTTGGGTGGATGTGGTGACCCATCTGTTACCCCAGAACTTGGGAAGCAGAGATGGTGGAACCCCCAGCAGGGCTGGCCAGCTAGGCAAGCCGAACCAGCAAGCTCTGGGTTCAGTAAGAGACCCTGCCTCAGTTAGTAAAGTAGACAGCAATCAGGAAAGACACATGACATCAACTCTGACCTTTACAAGTATGTGCAAGCATATGAATGTGCATTCACTCACACTGTGCCCACATATGCAAATATACATATACTTGTGCACATCACACACATACGCACACACAAAAATCTAAAAAGCATCAAAAGCAAAACTAAAAAGAAACCCATCCAAGGAAGACAAGATTATTTAAAATGTTTGTGAGAAAGAAGGAATTTATGATATACCTAGCCCTTTGCTCAAGTTGACAGGGGAGAACACAGGCCCCTTAGAAACCGGCATGGCCAAGAGGCTACCTAAGAATAAATCATATGTCCTGGAGAGGCTGCTGGATCTGCCCCTGACCAGCAGCTGCAATAAGCCCAGGGATGGCCAGCCTCCAGAGAGCAGAGAGTCCCCAGGCAGGCAAATCTCTTTTGAGTTTGCTTGAAAACCAAATTCACAGAAAGAGCCACAGGTTGACGTCAATTCTTATCATGAGGACTTGACCGACCCACTTCTCAGGGACTTTCCAGGCTAGGGGTTGCTTGTTGGCAGCTCACTGTATCTGTTCATGGATGTTCATGAATTATCATCTGAATCATCCAAAATGAATTAAAACAACTTTTAAAATCCTGGTAAGCACACAGCAATCTGGAGGTTTCACATAAAAATTGGGCTCCAACTCTTCATGGGAAAATACTGGGGAGCAGTGATTTGCCTTCTTCTCTGACACAGTAGATTGGCAGGAGACAACGGCTGCCGCCTCTCCCCATTGCTTCCTAGAGCTCTTCCTCCTGGGCAGGGCATGATCTCACTGGTCAGCCCCATGGGACATTTCAGGTGTTCCAGTGACCTCTGAATCTTCAGAAACTGACCTTAAACATCCTTGGATGCACTCTCACCCTATTTCTAGTCTGCATTTATCAGAATATCTAAATTTTTAAATACATATTTTTTTCTAGGCTAATTGGCCCTGCCAAAACATTTCCCCTGGTAGATTACTAGATGCCAATAAAAAGCTGGGCATTTAGGAGCAGAGAATGTAATGATACAAGGAAGACAAGAAGGGGGAAATCGGTTAGGATAGGAGAGCACCCCCAGAGAATCAGATCCCCAGCCAGAGCAACTGAGCTACTTAAAAAAGGAAGGACATGGAAAGGGCTGGGAGAAGGCACTAGAAGGGAATTATCTCTCAGCGAGAAGTTGGGAAAGATGGGGGAGTAAGTGTAGGCAGAGAAGGACCCTTCCCCCTCTCAAGCCATCTGGGCTAATGTTTAACAGCAAAATATTAATATCTATGTACTTATCCATCTTACTAATAATTAAACTTAAGATGCTTGGGAATTTTGAATGAGGTGTTAAGTGCACAGTATGTTAACTTAGGCAAGGGTAAGCTTTTTCCACTTCAAAGTTAGTGCCCCAGCAGGAGGAAAAAAAGTGATAGAATGTTTCGCCCAGATGGTTTGGCTCTTTAATATCTACAAGCACTTTGAAAACACTTAAAATATTTTTCAGCGTTTTCTGTGCAGTTGCATTAAGTGAGGACTGCTGGCTGGCTTGTCTCCTGTTTGGTTTTTCCTTTGCTCTCTCTCCAAACATCTTTTGGTCTTAGATGGCTGTAGTTGATCCACAAAACTGGAACTTGGGGGCATGAGAAGTTTGGGTAAAGTTGGAGATGTGAGAGTGCCAGCAGGTGGTCTCATAATCTAAAGCCTGGAGATTCCTCCTTTTACCTCGGTGCTCCCCATGAGCTCTGAGCTTGAGGATGCATATTTGAGACATACACATTCCCCACATCAAAATGAGGCTATGTCCCCTCCCATATGGGATTTCACTGGAACTGTGGAAGAACTCCAGTACTGCTTGATAATTACACAAAAGGAAGAAGTCTCCAGCTGGCTGAGAAGACAGGGCTTGGACAAAAGTGCGAGTCCCTGGTAAAGGGGAAAAAAGAAAACACCACTTCCTGAGATCACTCTCTCTGCCCTCTACAATACAAGAAACGTCTTATCCCAAGGTGTAGCCACTTTGGCAGGGCATGCAGCAGCAGCTGGATAAGGTATATAGCAGGCTGCAGTATGGTATGCCATGATCACTTCCCTTTCCTTTTGTAAATTCTAGCAGGATTCCCCTGCAGGATTCAACTGTCTGGAAAAGACACTGAAGACTGGGCTGGAGAGATGGCTCAGCAGTTAAGAGCACTGGCTACTCTTCCAGGGAACCCAGGTTCAATTCCCTGTACCCACTACCACCTGGAACTCCAATTCCAAAGGACTCCATGCCCTGTTCTGGCCTCCAAGGTCACCAGGCATGTACCTAGTACACTGTTATAAACTCAGGCAAAACACCCACAGAACTATGATAATAACAACAACAACAATGATAATAATAGTAATAATAATAAATAAACTGTAGCAAAGTGTCATTTTAATGTCATGTCAACTCAAAATAGCAAAAAATTAAACATATATCATGAAAAAGCAATGAAGAGCTAAAAACCCTTGAGTCAGGGCAACAGGGGTGGGAGAGGCTTTAGAGATGATTCAGCAATTAAGACATCGGTTGCTTTTGAAGGGAACCTGTGCCTGGTTCCTAGTGCCCACATGTAGGCTCACAATTGAAAAAGAGAAATAAAAAGGAAAGGAAAGGACATGACTGCTCCCAGGTATGGTGGGGGAGAAAGTTTATTGTAGATAAAGGGGAGAACAGAGCGTAAGTAGAGGCAGGGACATCTGGGAGAGTCCAGAGTGGACATGACCAGACTGAGCTGGGCCATGTGGGAGAGGGAGAGGGTACGGGAGAGGGGAGCAAAGAGAGAGGGGAGCCAGGTGCAGCAGCCAGGAGGTCAAAGGTCCAAAAGGGAAGGGTATCCAAAATGTCTGGATTACATAGGGAAGAGCCTCTTGGGGAAGGGCAGCCCAGCTCCTGAGCTGGAGTTCAGGGTTGAGGGCAGCGTATGCCAGCCATACCCTGTATCAGGCAGGGACTGAGGGATGCTGGGAGAGCCTGGAGACCAGGTCCCTTTGATGTGGTCAGTAGGCACCTCAGGGTCTGTACAAGCTTTGAAACCTAACAACCACCTCATGTAATGCCAGTCCACCCTCTTCCTTAGCCACCTTAGGCACCAGACATGTACATGGTGAACATACATATACTACAGGCAAAGAACCCATACATATTAAAAACAAAAATAAATACTTATTTTAAAAAAGAAAACATAAGCCAGGTGGTGATGGTGACGACGGCGGCGGCGGCGGCGGCGGCGGCGGCGGCGGCGGCGGCGGCGCATGCCTTTAATCCCAGCACTTGGGAGGCAGAGCCAGATGAATCTCTGTGAGTTTGAGGCCAGCCTGGGCTACAGAGTGAGTTCCAGGAAAGGCACAAAGCTACACAGAGAAACCCTGTCTCAAAAAAAACAAAAATAAATAAATAAATAAATAAATAAATAAATAAATAAATAAATAAATAAATAAATAAATAAATAAATAAATAAATAAATAAGAAAACACTTGTAAGTCTGTTCCCCTTATCTGATAAGACGACAACCCAAGTCCAACCTCCCTCCTCTACCTATAGATCCGGATTTAAGTTCTCAGTTACTCTCCAATGCCATGTATGCTGCCATGCTTCTCACCATGATGATAATGGATTAACCATCTCTGAAACTGTAAGAAAGCACTGAATTAAATGCTTTTTATAGACTTGTCTTGGTCATGATGTCTCTTTACAGCAATAGAACAGAGACTAAGAAAGAAGTTGGTACCAGGGACTGGGGTATTTCTGTGATAGGTCTGACCATGGTGTTTGTTGGAAGAATATAGAAGACTATGGTACTGTGGGCTAGAAAAGTGGTTGGCTGCTTTACATGTGGCATAATGGACCATCCTAGGAGGAGCATGAGAGACAGTGCTGGGGGTTATTTGTAATATGGGGGCTCAGCTCAAGAAGTTTCTGAGGGGGAAAAATATTAGTAAGTGGTCTAGAGACTATTCTTGTGATATTTTTGTAAAGAATGTGGCTGCTTTTTGCCCTGAATCTGCCTGGGGCTAAACTGAAGAGTTTTGGATTAATGGTGGTGTTGGCAGAGGAGTTTTCAAGACAGCCTCACATTGACTCTGTCATGTGGTTATTACTGATCACGCTTATGCAGCTCTAGAATGCAAAGGGGCAAGCTGGACAAAGAGAAATGCAATGTGCATGTCTGAGAAGAAAAGGAGCAGCAGGAAGTACAATGGAGCTAAGTCCTGTGCTCAAGCAAATAAAATGTTTAAAGGAAAGCCCGGTGTTAAATGGAATAAAGGGAATTGTGACCTCAGGGAAAGACTCCACCCAATTAGGCTTCCACTTTGTGAAAAGGAATTAAAGGAAAGCTTAAGCAGTGAAGGAAACTGTCCACAACAACAGAAAGCTGATGCAAATGTAATTGAAAGAGGGGGCCAAGTTCCAGCCCCATCAAGCCACAGAACTTAGCAGCTTTGGCCACATGGTTCTGGCTTTAGAATCAAGGATACAAGAATGGGGTTGTGGAATCTCCCTCTGCAGCTAAGGAAAGCCACTGAGGCCTGGCATGTGTCAGGGGTATCCCTCCATGGAGGCCCAAAGGGCCATTACATGAAGCTGTGAAGGTGAAGCCTGGATTGCCTTGGAGACCCCAAGATGTTGGAGACAACAATGGTCCTGAGACACCTGCCAAGGAGAGCTGCTAACAGGGTGTGGAATCAGCCCTGGAGACAGAAATATGTTGCAGTAAAAAAAGCTGAAAGAAATTGGAGATCTGAAGTGCCCTTTGACATCAGACATGGAGGTGCAGAATTTGGTGTTTGCCCTGCTGGTTTTCAGACTTGCTTTGGTTCAGTATTTCCTTACTCATTGGAACATGGTCCAAGAATGGAGTACTGTGAGGAGAACTCTGAGTGCTTATGAGAAAACTCCAAAAAAACAAGTCTTGTGACCTCAGTTTCTTCAAAACCTGGAATTGTTCTTGAAATGTGTAAGATGAATTGCTAAATGTTCTTATTAATTTAAAAAAAAACCCAGAGCCAAATACTGGGATTAAAACTGAGAGATCAGAGGAATAGGACAAGCCACAGCCAACCTCACCTTACCAACCCTCAGCCTCCATAGAGACCTCTTTCCTATATACCCACACCTATATGTCTTTCTGCTCTGCCATCTCACTTCCTCTCTCCATCCAGCTATATCACTTCCTGTCTGTCTGTCTGTCTGTACAGACCTCCAGACTTCTATGGTTAGTGCTGGTATTAAAGGCATGTACCACCATGCTAGGCTCTGTTTCCAGTGTGGCCTTGAACTCACAGAGATCTGGATGAATCTCTGCCTACTGAATGCTAGGATTAAAGGCATGTGCTACCATTGCCTGACTTCTGTTTACTGTAGTGGCTGGCTTTTTCCTTTGATCCTCAGATAAGCTTTATTGGGGTACACAGATAAAATATCACCACATTTCCCCTTTTTGTCTAATATAAAAAAGTTATAACTTGCCGGGTGGTGGTGGTGGCGGTGGCGGTGGCGGTGGCGGCGGCGGCGGCACACGCCTTTAATCCCAGCACTTGGGAGGCAGAACCAGGTGGATCTCTGTGAGTTCGAGGCCAGCCTGGTCTACAAAGTAAGTTCCAGGAGAGGCGCAAAGCTACACAGAGAAACCCTGTCTCAAAAAAAAAAGAAAAAAAAGTTATAACTAATAAAAACTATATACAATACATAAAGGCAATAAATACATCAACAATGTCTACTCTATTTGCATTTGACAAATTCAGTGAAAATATTCCATTATCTATCCTATCTTGGCGAGTCCAAAATGTACATAATTCACTTTCTATCCTAACTTGTATTATCAAAACTATCTTTTGATGTCTTTCACAGTTATATACTTTACACCTCTTAGTGAGTTTCCATTCTGAATTTGTTAATAAGGAAAACTGTATAACTATCTAATCTTCAACTCCCTCAGAGACTCAAGAAGGAAATAATATTGACTGAATACGGAGGAAGTGAAAACAAGTGACTTCTAAAAAATTTGAGAAATGACCGAAACAGCTGGCTGCCTGGACAATCACCTATCACCACAGAAATGCATTTATGTGCCCCTCCTAGGTGTAGGGGATAGGACTGAGTTTACTTCAGATTATTCATTACAACTATTGTTATTGGTTTATATGTGTCTATGGAAAAACATGTTTTTGTCACATGGGACTTAGTTGTTGTGTGGGGCTTGCCTGCCATGTATGGCTTGCCCTTGAGATTATACACTGCATTCATGTGACTCCTCTTAACCCTGAGTGTATAAATTGTCTGAAGTTCTGAATAAAGTTGTCTATTGCATGAGGGGGGAAAAAAAGAAGAAGGAAATGTATCAGTGAATAAGAAACTGTGAGACAGGCTAGCATAGGGAATAGCTTAGCAGCCTGGGACTCCCCTTGGATTGGGTTATCCACATACCCCTCTTCTAATAATGTACTCAGGAATCTTGAGCAATCTAGGACCCCAGTGACATCAGGCTGCACACACACACACCTCTCTCCAAACAATGGACTAAGTTTCTCTTCCCTTAATGACCATAAAGAATAGACAGCTTGTATTCAATTGTACCCCAGTTACATCCTGATAGGTCTGTCCCGAACAAGTCAGGTGGGGTGTGGGGCATGTGTAATAAAGCTACCATCTCAGTGAACTGTTGGGGAGAATTCACTGTTTATGAATGTGTAACTAGGCATGCATAAGATTGAAATCAAATGCATCATAAAAAAGGATACAGCAGTGAGCAAAAGGTTATAATTCAAACCTGTCCATCAAAACAGAGAATCACCTGCACCATGCCCCTTGGCAACCAATTCCACTTTCTCTTGAACCCATAAAAGAAGTCTCAATCATCTAGGTCCTTGAGTATTCACTCATGTGGCTGCTGTCACTCTTGATGGCATACTTCCTTCTGATCTATACTATCACTTCACTTTTGAATCTTCTGAAAAAAAAAAAAAAACTTCTTTGCTACTTTGCAATCTGTGTCAGCCTTTATTTCAAGTCCTTGAAAAGAAGCTAAGAACTTGGAAACAGCTGACTCAGACCCTGAAAACCAGTAACAACTGCACCTTTTAAGAGGGCCCAGGAGCTGTCACTTTTGATTTTATAATTCAAACTTTAGAAAAGCACATCACTTGAAATCATTGTGTGTGTGTGTGTGTGTGTGTGTGTGTGTGTGTGTGTGTGTGTGTGTGTGCGTGTGAGCATCTTTAGGTGATTTCAGTGGGTTGTACAGGACACAGCTCCCTTCAGTGAGCAGCCAGAGCATGCTGTCTTTCCCACAGCAGAATTGTGGTGAAAGAAACCTTTCCTGGGTTATTTAAACCTCCACCAATGTGGATTAATTAACTGGTCCTCAATGAATGGTTTGTCTACTGGACAAGGTACATCCCACGATCATACTTCAAAAAGTAGACTACACTGTTAAGAAAGTTGTATGAAATATCTTTGAGCTTCATTAAAATATGTGGAGTCCTGTTATTCTTTTCAAATCAGATTTCCAAATAGTGGCTTATTCTGAATTATTACAAAGAAGAATGTGGCTTAAACTAACCAACAGTGCATTAAAAAGTCAACAATCTCTATTTCCATTTTTGGTCACAGGAGCTTCCTCTTCTTTCACTTTTCCTTAGGGTACCACACCTTCTTTCTTTCGATCAAAAGTCAATGAATTCATTCCAGCCCACACACAAGCAACATGAAGCTATATTCCATCACCTATTCCCTTGCCTAGAAAAATTACAAATTCAAATGACTTTTTGAGGATTTAATATATGTGGCTATCAGGATATTGCTTAATATAAAATATAATTAAACACTTCCGTTGTCAATAATATTCATCAGATAAGCAGTACCACAATCCCTTCATTCATTTGCCTTTTAAAAATGATGCTCAAGTTGAGTGTAGTGGCACATGCCTTTAACTCCAGCACTCAAGAGGCAGAGGCAGGTGGATCTCTGTGAGTCTGAGGCCAGCCTGGTCTACTGAGTGAGTTCCAGGAAAGCCAGAGCTACACAGAGAAACTTGCCTTGGAAAAAGATTGTGCTCAACTTCTTTGAAGTCAAAGTATCAATCAAGTTCCATGCATCATACAATGGAGTATGCGCTTCAATACCTAGGATTCAGATTTTTGTCAAGAAGTATAGCTTGTCATGGTACCACACGCCTATGATCCCAGTACTTGGACATGGAAGAAGGAGGCCAGCCCAGGTACATGAGACATTCTCTCAAAAATACAAAAAGATTAAAATAAAAAGTCGCCGGGCAGTGGTGGCGCACGCCTTTAATCCCAGCACTCGGGAGGCAGAGGCAGGCGGATCTCTGTGAGTTCAAGGCCAGCCTGGTCTACCAAGTGAGTTCCAGGAAAGGCGCAAAGCTACACAAAGAAACCCTGTCTCGAAAAACCAAAAAAAATAAAAAATAAAAAATAAAATAAAAAATAAAAAAAAATAAAAATAAAAAGTCATGTCCAATCATCGCAAATGACATCGTGCTTGGCAGCCAACAATGTTTACACATACCATCTTTAAACTGAATTACAGAACTCTGTCCAATAGCTATTACTTCTTGAGTGAGGAAGTAATCTGGCTGAGATACTGGGGAAAAAAATCCCCTCCACTTAAAAAAGAACCTGAGGCACTGCAGGATTAAAACAACTACCTCTAAATGGGACCCTGGTGAGGAGGCCCTGGTGGGCCTTGGACAGTCATTGTGCAAATTTCTACAAGATAAAGACCTAGAGAGCACAGAGTGAGCATGTGTCAATGACTTACTTAACTCACTAATGAGAGGAGGTGCAGAGCTTAACACCAAAGAGCATGAGAAACAGATACACAGAATCAGTAAGAAGAAGAACATTGTCAGAACATCTCAGTAGATACAGCACCAGGTAACTCAAAGAAAACATGACCTCTGGGAGTTACATCTTCTATAAACAGAAACTACAACGTATTGATCTTTTGGCGTTTGGATACAAATCAATAGTACATAGCAAAGGTTAAAGCAGTCTTCTCAAAGGTCAGCAGTTTTTTCTATGTGGAGCAAAACAGCAAATGTCTTCTGGTTCCTGGGCTGCATGGTCTCTGCTGCTTCCACCTAAGTTGTGGTGGTGTACTGTGAAAGCAGTTATGGGCAAAAATGAATGAACATAGCTGGATTCCCATGGAAAAGAATAAGCAGAAGTCAACAGAACCACAACCTGCCAGCCCCCACCAAAGACTTCCTGGTGATCCTGGAGCAACACAGTTAATCCTGTATGCAAACTCTGAAGAGACATGCAGTCATTTCCAAGGTTTACTTAACTCCAAGGAAAAGTTTGTATCTCTATGCTCACTGGGTCCTTCAAGTACAGATAAGAAATAGGCTTTTTCCCCCTTAAGTTTAAAACAAGTACCAAAAAATTGTTTCTCATCATTTTTCATCTTTGACTTGCTTTGTTGAGAAAAATACTCTGTGAGCAGACCTCCATTTTTTTCCCATTGATTTGAAGAGTTCTCTTCAGAACTGGAGCTGACAGGAGAGCTCTAGGAGCTATCAAAAATGCTTGATGTGACCTCCTGCTAAACATGACTGCCAGAAAGCCAGGTAGGCTGCCTGCAGACCTTCTCCTCTCTCTGTTCCCCCAGACCCAGTCTCTCAATCATGTCCCGAGTACTACAACAGAACACCAGCTGCAGCCTCCCTTCCCCTCTACCCACATTCTAGAGATCCCACAGACCATGGGAATGGAGGGAGAGAGTGTAGGGAGGAGAGACAGCTGGAATTGAGGATGGCACATAATGGGTGGTGTGAAAACCTAGTGCAGAGGAAACTTCCTGGAATCTATTAAAGTGATCCTAATGAGGACTCCTAGTAACTGGGATAAGGAGTCTCAACTGGCCATCTCTTGAAGCCAGACAAGGCTTCCAGTGTTGGGACTGGGCTACATTTAATTGAGTTTTTGGCCAAGGAGGTTCTATGGAACTCTCCAAACAGCCCAGGCTGATGCTAAGACTAAGGATTGCTCTCCACAAACTGATAGTAGGGCCCCGTTGCCATGACAACATCCACACAGTTCACTGAACATGGAGAGGTTGAGCTGGTGCCTACGTGGAGCCCTCACCCCACAAGTTCTAATCTCTTTGGTGTGGAATGAATGGTACTCTGCAAGCTACCAAAAGAGAAACCCGGACACCAACCCGGACACCACCCCAACCACCCTTTGACCTACAATCAGTCCTGCCTGCAAAACATGCTAGGGCAATGGTGGCACAGAACTTGTAGGAGTATGTTGTAGAATATTATTTTAAGGTGTGTTACTTTTGTTTATGCTTTGGAACATTTGTTTAATTATGGAAAGATGTGTTTGATTAAATAAGAATGTTGTTGTTGGCATTTTACTCTTTTGGGGGCCTGCCACCCAGCTCCCAAATAAATCACACACGGAGGCTTAGTCTTAATTATGAATGCTCAGCCTTAGCTTGGCTTAGTTTCTAGCCAGTTTTTCTTAACTTAAATTATCCCTTCTACCTTTTGCCTCTGGGCGTTTCCCGTTTTCTTACTCTTACTCCATGACTTGCTGTGCGGCTGGGTGGCTGGCCCCTGATATCCTCCTCCTTCTCTGGCTCCTGGCTCGCTCTCCTCCCACATTTCTCCTTCTATATATTCTCTCTGCCTGCCAGCCCCGCCTATCCTTTCTCCTGCCTCACCACTGGCCGTTCAGCTCTTTATTAGACCATCAGGTGTTTTAGACAGGCACAGTAACACAGCTTCACAGAATTAAACAAATGCAACATAAACAAAAGTAACACACCTTAAAATAATATTATACTATAGGAGTAGCCAATCAATGTCAGATTTGACTTAATCCAGGAGACAGAACCCATGCCTGGCACTACTTGGGTAACCAAGAACCAGAGACTAGATAGCTCAGAGACCTGGGGTAAAACTGAACACTATGGATCAAAATAATAATAATAATAATAATAATAATAATAATAATAATAATAATAATAATAAATTCCTAATGATATTCTGCTCCACTAATAGATCAGTGTCTTATCCAGGCATCATCCAAGAGGCTTCCTTTGACAGCAGATGTGAACAGATGCAAAAACCTACAGCCAGATATTATGCAGAGAGAAAATATAAATTGGAGGTCTCCATCAAATTCCTCCCCTAGAGCTCAGGGAATTTCTCAGAAGAGGAGGTGGAAACAGTGTAAGAGCCAGAGGGGATGAAGGACACCAAAAGAACAAGGCCCTCTGAATCAACTAAGCAAGGTGCATATGAGCTCTCAGAGACTGAAGCAGCAAGCACAGGTCTGCAGCAGATCCTCTAAGTACATAGGATAGCTATGATCACAGTGGTTTTGTGGAACCCCTGACTGTGAGAACAAGTGGGTCTCTGACTCTTGCCTGCCTGCTCTTGGGACTTTTTCCTCCTGTTGGGTTGCTGTGTCCAACTTTGACATGATGGTTTTTGCTTCATCTTATTATATTTTGTTTTGTCATGTTTTGGAAGTTATTTCTTGGAAGCCTATCATTCTTTCCTAATGAGAGACAGAGAGGGAGTAGATCCAGATGGGTGGGGAGGAGGAACTGGGAGGAGTGGAGGGAGGGGAAACTATGATCAGGGTATATTGTATGAGAGAAGAATCTATTTTCAATAAAAGAAAAAATGCAACAACAGCAAAAAAAAAAATATGATGTCAGACACATTCAGGAGATGGAGGAGCCCACATCTGGAGTCAAGGTCATGACTTTATCACCAGACTCAGGCAGAGTAGAGTTCATGGAACAAGTATCAGTCTAGAAATGCTGACCTGGAAGATCAAAACCAGCAGAGGGACACACATTAGGATTATTCACACAAAAAAGAGTTAGGGGTTACGCTGAAGACAAGAAAACTGGAGTGTGGATGTGGCAGCCTGCCTATAAGTGTAACCTTGGAAGTGAAGGGCCAGGAGCCCCAGAGCAAGTCAGCTAGAAAGACTAGCCATATTGGCAAGCTCTGGGTTTGGTTGTGCCCCGGCATCTAAGAATAAGGTGGAAGTACAATCAAAAAAGATTCCTGACAACATCCTCAGGTCTACACACACACCACACACACACACACACACACACACACACACACACACACACACACACACACACACAGAGGTGCATGCATGTGCGCATACATACTCACATGAACTCAGACATATGTGAACTCATACAAACACACATCCACACACAAACACATGAAGAGAAGAAAAACACAAGGTGAAGAGTTGCATACATTGTCTGATCTATCAAGAAAACATTGCTATGTATCCTGATTCCTACTAAGTTAGGCTGCAGGCTCCATATATTACCCTACATTTAGCTTATGTCCTGTCTATAATACGTGACTGTCACAGAGCCGAAGGATTAGAAGTAAGTTCCTTACAGGTTCTGGTTAATTCAGACACTTGTTACATAGGTACTGTGGCTAGGTCCCATGATAGACAATGCAGTTACCAAAGTGAACACAACACAGTGCTCATTCTCTAAAAGAACAAGTGTTCAATCCATCAGGGAAAACGCTGATGTAATTAAAAAGCAGTGTTTCAACTACATGCCACAGGTAGACACAGTAAATGCTCCGCATGACGGTCTAATGGAAACGTCCAGTGGTGCATAGGTAAGTGTTACACACTGCAGCCTGCACACTCTGAACTGCTGGAACAGTTCCTCAGAGTGGACAATGTATAGTCATCAGATATTCATTAGGCTCATGGTTCTAGGGGTCAGTAAGTCCAAGTTCGGGGGTCCAAAAGAGTAAAGGAAGGCAAGAGAAGGGAAGGAGCTAGAACGTGGCCTTGTATGAGGGACCCCTTGTCACACTAAAGTCATTAACCCACTCACGACA
Organism: Peromyscus maniculatus bairdii; assembly: GCF_049852395.1. Lineage (NCBI taxonomy): Eukaryota > Metazoa > Chordata > Mammalia > Rodentia > Cricetidae > Peromyscus > Peromyscus maniculatus. The sequence goes on from NC_134858.1 coordinate 49,107,337, forward strand.
GCAGAACCTGGCATCTCAATGGCTCTCTCAACACTAGTGCACCAGGCAGAGTAGTAGGTGCCCATGACCCTAGCACTGCAGAAATGAAGTTCCAGGCCAGCCAGAGAGACCCTTTCTCCAAACACCAAACTAACAAACAAAAACCACCCACTGTTGTACGAAGGATTAACTCTGAACACTGGAAGCCATACTTTCAGAAACAGTCAACGAGAAGCATTAGAATGCAAACACTATAAGATAAGCCAATAATCTGAAGCAGGAAAGGCAACTGAGAAGCCTATGGGACATTACACTGCTGTCAGCACGTGTATCTTCTGGCCAGGCAGTGGTGGCGCACACCTTTAATCCCAGCACTTGGGAGACAGAGGCAGGTGGAACTCTGTGAGTTCAAGGCCAGCCTGGTCTACAAAGCAAGTTCCAGGAGAGCCAGAGTTGTTACACAGAGAAACCCTGTCTCAAAAAACAAACAAACAAAAAAAAACCCTCCACATTTCAGTCCTGTTATACCCACATTTGTCTGCTAATGACCATGCCTTCCTCTTGCTAGGTGGTTATCTAATTTTTTCAGTGTCCAGAATATTATAAACAGAAGGAAATCTGATAAAGACAACGTGATATGTGACATGCTGACACATGGAGGAATCCTTGCTGCTTCTTTGCCAAGATCATATTTCTAGTCGTCGACATTTCTCCAAGAGAAAACCCAGCCTTTATGTCTCACTGTGGTCTACCCTTAATTTCACACACTATTTTCAGGAGTGAACACACAGCACATTATTCCTGGGTTTTACAGTACAGTGAGTTAGCCCATAAATAAGGAAGCCATGTGTACAAGCTCCGTTCCAAAATGTGGTTTCCCACAGAATTCCAGGCAGCCTAAGGAGAGCCATAAGGAGGACTAGCAAGAAGAAAGCTAGGACAACACAGTCCATGTCTCACTTAGAAGATGTTCCAAGTGAAATGGGGGACGACCACTACATTGGCCATGTGGGCCACCATGTGATACTTCACATAGCCGCCAGGAAAACATGGAAGCCGTCCTTTAAGACAAAATAAGAGTGTGTTCACAGTTAACGTTGGCAAAAGGTTTCAGAAATTCCTAGACTAGTTTTCTTTAAAAAAAAAAAAAAATGGAGTGATTCTAAAGCACTTATATAATTGCAGGTTGTGGGTTTATCATGAAATCCAAATATAATATTAAGCATTAGCACACAGCCAACAATTATAGAGTATACCACCAAAGGAAGATGCTTGCTTGTCTGAAGACGCAAAATCACTAAGAAAAGGAAACCAGCCTCAAACAGCATTCAAAGGGAATCCATTGTTGCTCCCTTTCAATAGTCAAGGAAAAAAACATGGTATGAGTTAAAGAAACAAATCATCATAATACAGTCAACACAAGGTATTTCAAAATATAATGCAAGATGAACAAGAGGTTTCTCTTGAAAGGCTTAGGACGCTGTTTGCTTTAAAGTCCAGTATCTCTGCCTGCACCATTTGCGGTGTGCCTGGCCTTAGAACTCAGCCACTGCTTTGTAAGGAGGCCAGGCCACACTGTGGGTGTTCCAGCCCAAAGCCCTGGCTAACCCTGCCAGTCACCCAGTCATGAGAGATAAGCCTGTAGATGAACTTGAGTCACCTAGGGCCACAGAAAGTCAGCTGAGGAATTGCTTTCATCAGAATGGCCTGTGGGTATGTGTGGATGGGAGCATTTTCCTAACTGCTAATAGATGCAGGAAGCCCTAGTCCACTGTAAACAGGGTCATTCCTGGGCAGGTGCACCTGGGCTGCCTAAGAGAGGTAGCTGAACACATCATTAAGCAGACTCTCCGGGGTCTCTGCTTCAATTCCTGCCTCCAGGTTCGTGTCTTGACTTCCTGCCTATGCTTCCCCCATGATGAAAAGTAAAATGTAAGATAAAATAAACCCTTTCCTTCCCAAGTTGCTTTGGGTCAATGTTTTATCACAGCAACAGAAAGGCAAACCAGGCAAACAGGACCTCAACACAGAGAAGCAGACACACTGTCTCACTCCTTGTCGTCTACATTCCTGACTCGCAGGAGCTGTCGGAACAAACAAAAGATAATTGTTTAACAACATTGAGCTTTTGGGATAACTTGTTTATCCCAACAGAGAAACCAATACAGTAATACCTAGAACCCACATGCTTCAAATACGGACGGATAAGCCAACTATTCAATATCCTCCATCTAATTAGGCTGCATACAGGTACACATTGTTGATTTGAACTTTTATAATTTGAAATTTGAGGTACTTTAGACCATGATGCATATTCATTTTAAAGTGCTCTGGAAAGGTGAGCTTAGGTGATCTGTGCAGAAGAATACTAATGCTAATTAATAAATTGCTTTGAAGAACTTTCAAAGTATAGCATGCGCCACATAAAAAGGATTCCAGCCATTAAGCAGTAAACAAACACAAGATGCTTCACATCTTCCTACACATTAATTTTAAAATAGATAAAAAACAAAAACCATTTGGCAAATTGATTGGTTTGGTTCAAGGAAATCATGTGTGCACATATACATTGTATCTTTCATTCTTTTGCCCTCCTTGGGGGCATTCTTTCCCTTGGGCATTCTTTTTTCCTAGCCTTCGAGAATTTTACACATGCATGTGTTTTAATCAAACCCACTCTCCATTCTCTTCCCTCCAGTAAGTTCCCTATCCCCTCTACCACTTTGTCTTCCCAACTTCACTTGCTCTTCTTTCAAAACCCACTGAGTCTGAGGCTAGAGAGGTGGCTCAGTGGTTAGGAGTCGTGGCTGCTCTTGCAAAGGACCCAGGTTTGACTTCCAGTATCCATGCCATGGCTCACAGTTCCAACTCCAGGTCCAGGGATCCAACTCTCTCTTCTGCCTGTCATGGACACTGTGTGCATATGGTGCACAGACCTACATGCAAGTCAACACTCATACACCTAAAATGTTTCTTAAAAGCCAAAATCCACCTGGTGTTGCCTGCATGTGCATGGTTGTAGGACCGTCTACCAAAGTGGGGTGGCGTCTCAAGGACTACATCCCTGGGGAAACTGATTTTCCCTCTCCAGTAGCCATCAACTGCCAATAACTCCTCAGCTAGAAGCGAGACTTCCTAACACCCTCTGACCCCATGCATGCTGAGATTCTGGCTAGCTTAATCTTGTGCAGCAAGTCACAGCTTCTGCAGGTTCACATGTGCAGCAGCAGCTGCTTTGCTACTAATGCCTCCATCTCAGGCTCTCAGTCTTTCTGCCCCCTTTCCATCGTTAAATCCCTGAACCTTGTGGGGAGGAGGCATGAGAGAGATGTCCTATCTTTTCATCTGTCGATTTACACAGTCTAACACGATGCTCAAGTTTGGCACTTGGTTCATATTTAAACAAACGAACAAACAGCAGTGGGGTACTCAAAGTGAACTATACTTATGCTTCCCACCCCCAACCCCCACCTCTTTACTCTGTTTTTCTCCAAAATTAGTTGTTTAACTACAAAGAGCACAATGTGGCCTCACAGTACAATGGCAGCATGTCTGATTCCAGAACACATGGTGTTCACTTTGTGAACAATGAAGAATTTATTTCTGGTTTATAAAGGGAGGCAAACATCTTCCATGCACAGCCACTTATCAGTGTGCTGAAGATACACACTAGTTTCTGGGACTGTCGCACATTGTTGAGCAGACTGTGCCCAAGGAGAGACAGGACGGTGTCCCCTGGCTGTGCAACACGGCACCCTGATTATATGGTACGACTGAGGAGACAGAAGTGATTCACTGGATTTCTGTTCTGTGGAGTGGAAATAATTTGCACAGCATTCCTTTCAAAAGACTACACAGATAGAGTACTCCTCTTGGAATAGAGAATGAAGACGTCCAGTTCTGAGTATTCCCCTAAGCCAGTCAGCACACACCACACTTCTGAGATTATACTTCTGAGAAACAATTTTGAAATACTTATTTATAAGGCTTTATTGTCTTTGAAATTAAGTGCTGCGCTCGGCAATTAAGAATCTTTTCCACACACCTATACATTTAAATACTGCCATACATAATGCTGCCTGGATGGAGGCTGAGGAGCTGGTTCTCCAAGACAGAGCAGACTGAGGCATCTTCCCAGTGTCTCCAGGTTCTTTCCACCATCAAAGAAAGAATTGAAGACAAGACAAAGTAAGAACTGAGGAAACGTTTTATTGTGGTACAAAAGGACACACCCAAAGCTGAATGGAGGCTTCTGAGATGGGTAGCATGGGACTTGAGACAGCGTATTACAGGCAAACTTTAAGGAGGGGAAAATTAGTCATAAGTTAAGGTACACTAAAGAATTCCGGGAATGGATCGAGATTTCCCCCGAATAGGGTTAACTCTCCATACCCCTTTTATCCCTAAGTAGAATTTCTGAATATGTCCTTGTACGAGGTAGACAGCAGGAACAGAAGTTTTTAAGGCTAATGATACAGAAATGCCATTATCATGCAGTAAAGGACCAGCTGCGGTGGTTCCAGTGGGCCATGTTTTGGATAGTCTTGTGTCTGTACTGTTTGAGAGGTCACATGATGTCCTCTGTAACACAGCTCTGCCAACCTGGGTTAAGATCTTCATAATTTCTCCAGTTTCAGGCTGATATAAAACTGACAGCCAGAAGCAACAGATTCTCTGGCTACACCCTGGTTAGATGGAGATCTACTGCCTACATGAAACAAGAATAATGATACGCTTTTAAAAAATCGTCGTGTCTGTGGAGGCAAGAAGTGGAGTTACAAACCATTACGAATGGCTGTGTGGGTTTAGGAATTGAACCGGGTCCTCTAGAAGAGCAGCCAGTGCTCTGACCTGCTACTCTAACTCTCAAGGCCCAATGACACTCTTTTTAAACTTACCTCTTAAAAAAGCAGACATAAGATTACACGGTAATGTTTTGCTAAAATCACTGACACACTCATGGTAAAATGTGTAAGGAGTTTATTATATCAACTCTGTTCTAAAATTAAACTGACATTTTAATAATTTAATCAAAACAAAAACTGCTGACTTTCAGGACTACAAACTGAATTAAGACAGCAGAGCTACTCATACTGAGAAATACATTCTGTTGTGTAATCACTTAATTATACTGAGAAATAATTATAAAAATAGGTAAATTTTCATGAAAATATTTCTTTTTATTGTGTTTTAGGAATTCTTGCTCATGTCCACAGACTGCCTGACATCCGCCACTGCCTCAGGCACACTCACAGTCATGTTGTCCATAGCCTTGGTCAGACAGACTTGGCAGCCCAACCGTGACCTGCAAAGAAAGGAAGGAGGCCCCGTTTAGCACTGGACACAGGTCATCCACAGCCTGCAGTTGTTTAGGACATTTTTATACTCTCTTGCCCAAAGAGTTGGAGAATTTGCTAATCTTTTAAGTTTTCATTAGGCCAAGGCAGACACCACCATCCATGCCAACTAGAGGCAGCTGAGGGCCAGCACCAAACAACCATGGTGGCAGCACCTGGAGTCCCAGCACTGAAGACGGAGGCAGGTCAGGAGTTCACCACCATCCTCGGCTACACAGAAGGAAAGAGACCAGGCTAGGATAGGAGATCCTGCCAGACAGTAACAACAAAAGTCTGTAAGACAAGAAGGAAATCCATAGACTCAAACCGTCAATTGTCAGAAGGTATTTCCCCCATATCTTTAACATCTCTGAAATCAAGGTCCATCTTAAAGCCAATGGCATTTCACAGTCACTGCTACAGTGTGAGGTGGTTTCTGTGTCAGGGCTGTGAACTTTGTTACAACATACACACCACGATCTCCAATTGAGTTAGAGAAGTATGTTGATTCCAAAATGGTTAAATTCTTTAGCCCATGTGAAATGAGTGCAAAGGGATTATAGTACCAAAATCACCAGCACCAGAGGAACGCAGCAGATGCAAATCTGTAATGTGTTATGGGAAGATGGACCATGACTCCATTCTCTTCTCTTTCTTTCACAAAATGCACCAATTATGCTTTCCTCAGATGTTCCGTTGTCAACAATGTGGTGCGTGCGTATGGCTATGTTAAATGACTTTTCTACATGCACACAGCACATCAATGAAAAGGCCCTACAGCACATATTTTAGTAAGCAGCACTTTTCTCTAGAAGTACACGCTAAGTCGGGATTGGTGGCCCTGCCTATCTCAGCTGCTTCAGAGGCCAAGACAAGAGGGCTGCAAGCTGAGGGTCAGCCTGAGCTGACGGGTAAGAATTCCAGCTTGGATTTAACTTCACTTCAGTCTTAAATTTTAAAAAGTAAAGAAAGGGTTGGGATAAAGCTCAGTGTAAAGTACTTTCCTAGTATGTGCAAGGCCCTGGGTTCAATTCCCAATACTGGGGGGGAAACAGTTACTCTTACAATAAAACTGTCTTTGACAAAGCATGTTCTGAAGGCATTGGCTTCCTTGATGGATTCATCAAACATTTACTGAACGTATAATGGTAAATTTTTCTACCACTAAATGTCAATGGTACAGTACTAAATGTCAATTGGTGTACTACTAAATGTCAGTGGTTATTCTACTAAATGTCAATGGGTACACTACTATACATTAATGAGTATACATAGAGTATTCAATCCAATGCTTTCTTATTAACACCTGGTACATGTTGGGCTCAGGAGAGGTGTTCATAGGAAAGCACAGGATTTAGAGAAAATTGGCCAGTGGTCCAAAATCAGCACTAACAGTGTATTCAGAGGCAACTTTCTATTATTTCCTAACCTGATCATCAAGATGGAGAATAAAAGGCTTCCTCGAAGGACTGCTGAAAAGACTGACTGCTAAGGTCAATAATATGGAGTGAACTTTCAATCAGACAGATGAGATGAGAAAACTCACTGAGAATCAGCATGTGCGACCATGACAAACAGAAAACATGCCACACAAACAGAAAACAATGGAACCCTCTGAGGAGGAAGCCATACTTCTGGCCAGGACAGATGGTGTCTGGAATAGATTTTGAAGGGTGGGTAAGACTTAACATTTAGTAAGAAGCAAAGGAACTTGGGAAGAGCATCTGAGGTGAAGTAGGTGCTTCAGTTTTGCTGCTGGGAAGCACTGACAAGGACAAGCAATGGGTGGGGTGTGGCTCAGTGACAGAGCACTTGCCTAATGTGCAAAAGTCCCAATCCAATCCCTAGCACCTTCCTCTGAGGGAAAAAAAAGGAGAGAAAAAATTACATGGAAAATTATAGTTTAAAAAGTAGCCAGAGCAATGCATATAACTTAGATATAGTGAGGCACCACTGGGGAGTCCTGGAATAAGAAAGCCAGTTTAGCCATAGGGAACTTCGATGGCTGGGAGAAAAATAAACATCACCTCCCATCAGTAGTCCTTCACTGTGGAGTTAGAAACAGCCTTGACTATACTCAATTATGCGTGGAGCTCTATCTGCAAGAGCAAAAACCATGGCAAGGCAATACAGACAGATTTTACAGGACTTGGGAGGCCTTAGGGAGACAGTCCGATACCCCACTTGTTCATACATGAAGAGTAAGACAATGCTACACTTTAAGGAAGTATTCATTTAAAAGTGATTCTACTGTCAGTGAGGCAAGGCAGAATACTGTAGGCACAGTGAGTGAAGGGCAAGTACACCAAGGGCAGGAGACCGTCTATGGGTCAGGGCAGCAGCCACGGCAAGCTTGAATGGAAAAGGTATGATGCTCCCAGGGTGTTAGTCTTGCCTCCATAAGAGGGAGAGAGAGGCTAGGGACATAGAGGCCAGGCACATGGCTGACTGACAGACAGAGTGCTTTGTCTAGCATGGGCAAGGCCCTTAGTACCCAAAACCAGACAGAATAGAAAATAGGGAGAGATGAACTATAAAAGGAACACACTGAAATTAATAAAACTATTATCACTATAATTGCTTAAAGTTTATTCTTAGTATATGAAACCTAGTTCTTGTAAGCTAATAAAGTTTTTAAGAAGTTATTCTTCATTAAAATAGTAAAATACAATTAAACAAAACCCACTCTCAGTAAGTAATAAGCCTCCTTAATTATGCCTTGAAACAGTAACTCAAGGACAAGCCTTCCTTGACTCTAAGACTGGATAATTAAAAAATAGTATCACTAATGCCACCTGCTACTGTGAAGCTCACCGTGTTTTAAGAGAAACTCTACCTACTAATTAATAAGCTCTGATTAATTTACTTTAATATACACTTAGAAAAAGAACTACTCACCTTAACATAATTACTATTATATATTAAGTTTCTTTGAAAACTCAGTTCTCTTAGACAGGTAAAAATTTCCACTATAATTCTGTTCAATTATCAAATATGTCCTTCAAGAATACTATAAAAAGCATTCCATTTAATTCCATCCTATGAAATTGATAAATATTAATTCCTGGCATAAAAATAGACTAAAGAAGATGTGTTAGGATTTAGGAATTATATTACTATCAATTAATTCTTTGACTTTTGTAAAAGGGAAGTTTCATGGGGCCAAGTATGGCCAGTGAAAGGAAAGTGCTCCCAGAGGCTGTTCAGACTTCATGACTGTTCTCTACCTACAAGGGCATCTCTACTCATGGCTGCCATCTTAGACCCACCGGAATATAACGCCGACTTCTCAGCTTGTCAGCAACAGTGCAGCAACTGTAAGTCTTACCTGACAGGTCAGGCATTGTGCCTTATGCCTGCACTCTCAGCACACACGAGAGTGAGACCACCCTGATCAACAGTTCAGATCCTTCAAACAAAATCTACTCACCTGGCTGTGAGTCCATAAGCCAGGTCAAGCATGTCATTCTCCTCATCGGTGATGGCATCTAACTTCTCATAGATATGATCCTCAAAGATAAGGTGACAGGTAGAGCAGGCCAACGTTCCCTCGCAAGCACCTGTAAGAGCAGCAGAGGCTCAACATGCTGTGCACTGCAGCAGTGCACACCTGGCCGCTCTGAATGCTTCTCAGTGTTAGCATCAGCCACAACACTAAGTGAAAGGGATTCATTACTGAAGAGTCACGAGTCAGGAGTAGGTCCCCAACCCCACATGCTGTCTGAAATCACTCACACAGTACTTCACAAACAGGCAATGTGAGGGGACCATGAAGGACATACAATCTTAATATTAAAATGTATCCAAGTTCATAACTGAGGCACACATATGCATAACGATGTATCCTTAAATACATACAGCAATAATGTATATAATCATATGCACATAATTCACCTTACCTGGAGAGCCTTAAAACAACTAATAATGACTTGTGTTATCGAAGAGAAAGCAACCACCCTACACCTAAATAAAGTTAAATATTCTTCCCTCTCAATCCTCTAAGTAATCAGGTCTAACAAACAAGATGTTATAAGACGCACCACAAATTTACATAATGTGATTATTTCTTTTGTCCCATTTTTAAGTTATATTTATTCTATATTTGAGTGTTGTGTATGTATGTGTGCATGTGCACCATGTGGGTCTCAATGACCAAACTCTGGTCACCAGATGTAGTATCAAGTGCCTTTACTTCTGAGACATTGCTGGCTCCTCGTCCCACTTTTTTTTTTTTTTTTTTTTTTGGTTTTTCAAGACAGGGTTTCTCTGTGTAGTCCTGGCTGTCCTGAAACTCACTCTGTAGACCAGACTGGCCTGAAACTCACTGAGATCCACCTGCCTCTGCCTCCCAAGTGCTGGGATTAAAGGCGTGCGCCACCACTGCCGGGCTCCGCATTCCACTTTTAAACTATTAATTTAACAGTTATTTATCAGTTCCTATTATGTGCCAAGCACCACAGAAAGGAAACTAACAAAATCATGTCATCCAAACAAATCAAGACAGACTCTAAGAAACAGCCTCAGACTTCATTTGGAAATCTCCTCTCAAAGAAATCCAACTATATAAGCCAGGGCTTCCTTATCTTTTCCACTCATGACCTATTTTCAAGTGAGAAATTTTTAAGTGGCCACAGGTAAATAGGCAAATAAAACAGGTACATAAATCAAACACACAGTGATAATAATCATAAACAAACTTTATTTTAAAGCTTTGGTTGCTTTATATGTATATATAAACATTTGTATACATATATAAACACTTGCACGCACACATATATATAAACATTTGTACACACACACATATATAAACATTTGTACACACACACACATATATAAACATTTGCACACACACACACACACACACACACACACACACAAACATTTGTACACAGAATGGCCTAGAAGATCACTAGCCAGATAGCCTGGAACATATACACAACATAGAAACAGAGACAAGGAGACCTGCCTCAACAAGGGAGGTGAGAAAAACTTCATACCATGACCATGCACCAGAACACATATAACAACAGAGAGAGAGAGAGAGAGAGAGAGAGAGAGAGAGAGAGAGAGAGAGAGAGAGAGAGAGAGAGAGAGAGAGAGAGAGAGAGAGAGAGAACACCTTACATTTAAAGCAATGATAGCCTCAGGAGGGCCCAAGTAATGAGGCACAAGAGTTGAGCATCTGAGCTCTGGAACCAGACTCCCCGCCTGACCACTCCTCTGTGTCCTCTGTCATGGCAGGCTTCTCTACTCTCTGTGCTTCAGTTATTTTCATAGTAGCCATACCAACTCCACCTGGACGTTACAGGAATGGTGAGCATAAACAAACGTATGTATTGGCAGCACATCTGGCAGGTTGTGGTGATCACTCTTTGGAAACAGTGAGAACCTCAGGCTGCTGGGGTGGGGGACCTGTATCAATCGTCTCATCCAGCATTAGCGCTGCATGCTACAGTACTAACAGACCAGCAATACGTGCACAGTGGTGCAGCAGAGGCAGGACTGTTCTGTCATGGGTTAGCCAACAACTTTCTGATTGGATTTCAATCTGGCTTCAAAAAAGGGATGCCATGCCTGGTACTGTAAGCCTGGCTGAAATCACAGGTGACAGGAATTTACTGCTGGTGTTTTACTTATGGGTTAAGCTGTCAAACTGCCTTCTAAATACTGATGCTTATAACCACTGATCTGTGTTGCTCTTGCTCTCAACTTTGGCGGGAAAAAGTTGTTTTTGCTCTTTACTTGATTGTTTTTTGTTTTTGTTTGTTTGGTTGGTTTTTGTTTTGTTTTGTTTTTTTGGTTTTTTGGGTTTTTTTTGTTTTTTTTGTTTTTTTTTTTTTTTTGAGACAGGGTTTCTCTGTGTAGCCCTGGCCATCCTGGAACTCACTTTGTAGACCAGGCTGGCCTCAAACTCAGAGAGATCTGCCTGCCTCTGCCTCTCAAGTGCTGGGATTAAAGATGTGCACCACCACTGCCTGGCAAAGCTTGTTTTTGCAGTAGGCAAGAGTGATTATTGCTGAGAGCTCATAACTGGTCAAAGTGCAATATAAGCAACCATAAGGCTCAGGGAACACTATGGAAGAGAGGACAGGATGTTAAGCGTTGGTTGAGGAGGAAAAGTGTGAAATGCCGACATCTGGACATGACACAGCCATTGCACACATCAACTCACAGAGGCTGTGATTACCTGCCCAAGATCACGCCAGTCAAAAATCCAGCATGGATGGAGGAGGGGCCTCTATGGCCCCACCCTTGGCAGAGGAGCTACTGGCAGTTGATGGTTGCTGAGAGATTCACGCTCTTTGAGGACATGGCACTGGTAGGTTGTCCAGACCCCAATGGGTTGCCCTACACCCATCACATATTAGCAGCACTAATTGGTCGGGGGGTGGGAGGGGAGTAATAGCCAAAAGAAGGAGGACATGAAGTTTAGAGGAAGTCAGGGTAGAGGACACTAAAGGAAGTTAGAGAGTTGTAGGGACAAATGGAGATAACAAAAGTACATAGTATAGATATATGAAATTTCCATTTATGAAATTTGAGTGCTGCTGACAGGAAATTTCCTACATGTGAGTCTTGTATTAGGGTCATTTTGTTCACTTAAGATGCTAACAATACAAGGTGGGTCACCCACAAACACCTACCTTTCCTAAATGAAACTTAGAATACAGCAGTGTGGTAAGTTACATACTGAAAATGAAACGATGTATAATCAGTGTCCAAAGGCTGACGTAGCATATCAGAAAAACAACAGTAAGCATAAGGGCAAGCAGAAATACAGACCTCTATGAACATACTGGGACCTCTTTTCTTGAATAGTCATAAAACGGGCATATGAAAAATTCAGAAGAAAAAGTTTGAAATGATAAGCTAGATAAATTTAATCACAGATGTATAACTGCCCCCAAGTGGCAGAATACTGCAACACACGATACTGAAAAGATTATCATCAAAGTTGGTAGAAAGAATATTTATGCACTGTATTGTTTCCCAAGTTCACAATTGTCCATTTTGATCCACTTATTCACTCATTCCTTCATACACAACAATGACTAAATTAAGAATGACTGGATCCCTTACCAGAGTCCAATGGAAGAAGGACACAGGAGTGAATAAATGTACTACCGAAATGTGGTAAATGCTATGAAAGGATGGTCGGGGCAAGGCAGTGGGCCAGACCAGACAATGACAAACTGTGGCAGACTGGGTACTACAAGCAATGTAGTCTATAATGGGTTGGGAGTAACCCGAGAGACCCCACTAGGCCCTGGGGGGTTGGGCAAAGGAGGATTCCTTTTGTTACCCGAACCCCATAGCTACATCCCAGAATCCAGCCCTCCCTTCCACAGCATCTGTCATCATCGTCTATGTGTTCCCCACACGACATAAGGAACTAATACAAGCAGGCTTGAGAGACAGAGAAGAGTAAAGAAGCATTTGTGGGATGGGAGAGAGACGGAACAGAGGGAAAAGTGCACACACGAAGTCTCAAAGGTGTGAGTTTAGTGGGAGTTCAAGCTTCTAAGAGGTCAGCATTGCCAAAATAGGAAGAAGAAAGAGGAGAAGCGGAGGAGAGTGGAAGAGCAGGGGGAGGGCACATCATGTGCAGCCGTTAGGCCAACGAGGAGTATGGACTTAGTCCTAAGAGAGCACTAACATAGCTGATGTGTGTCTGTGTGTCCTGACCATCACCCCAGCTGCAGAGATCAAGACCAGAGGCAGGTTCACAGGTCCAGTTATGCAATGGCTTACCAGAGCCAAGGAATAAATACAAGGATGGAGCCAAGAGGAGCTACTGGAGGGGTCAGTGAGGGTAGGTGCCAATGTGCTGGATGTACAGGAAAACAAATGCTGCTCAGGCTTCAACCTGCAGTAGTTGGGCAGTGCTCACTACTGACACAGGAAGTGCTGGAGGAAAGACTGCTAGAGAAGGGTGGGATCAAAAGCTGTTTTAAAACACGATTCCTACCAGCAACAGGCTTCAGCGGGTGAGGGCAAGTGTTGCCAAATCTGACTGGTGACCTGAGTTCATGCTCATTATGCACATGGCAGAAAAGGAGAACTCCTCAGCCCTCCACATGTATTATAGCATGTGTGTGCCTACAATCACACACAAATGTTATACACATATGGTGGAGGGGATAAATAAAATGTTAAAAAAAATCAAATATTTCAGTTTTAAATACCTTTGGGATTTCCAAAAAGAAATGTAAAGTAGGGAGTTGAATCTGCAAGTTTAAGCTCAGAGGAGAAAACTGAGCCAAAGATATAAATTTAATCTCTATCAGCATTTAGGAAGGACTTAAGGTCACAGAAGGGATGAGATCACATGAGTAGATACTTACTGCAGAAACCATGGACTCAGCCATGGGCAGCCCTCAGGTGTTTGAACACATGGACCCTGGGAGGTGTCACTGTTTGTCGGGGAGCGGGGAGAGGTGATGGAACCTTTAGGAGGTTTGTGCTCATAATGCACATGGTGGAAAGCCATGCTGGAAGAAGCATGTCACTGGGTCATGTGTTGAGTTTGCAGCCTCCCCCACTTCCAGTTCACTCTGCTTCACAGCTGTCGTTGAAGATGTACTCTCTGAGCTTCCTGCTATGGCCACCTGTTGCCATGTCTCCCTCACTACTGTGGAGCTCCCACCTGCAACTGCAGTAAACCAAGATAAACTCCTTCTTCCATAAGTCACCTTTGGTCAAGGATGTTTTTATCCCAACAGAAAAGGTCCTGATACACTTGGATTAACTCATTTGATCTTTACAGCAACCTTATGGGGTATATACTAATACTGGCCCCATTTACAGGTGAGAAGACAAAATAAGAAGTTAGGGCCCCAACCCAAAGTCACAATACTGTAAAAGTGGTGGAATGGACAGACAGGCCTAGGCAGGAACACTCTACTCAACCACGCCAAAAAGGGTTTAGGGAAAAATACTGTTTCAACCTTGACTCACAATATTAATTTAATTTTACACAAACACTTGATAAAATAGATAAATATTTCACAGCAAAACCCCTGTAAAAAAGGTTGTGTTTTTCTATGTTTTTTTATTTCCTTATTTCTCCAAGATGCTAGTTAGAAGCCAATAAACTGGAGCTGGGAATGTATCTCAATTGGTAGGATGCTTGTCTGGCACACATGATATCTTAGGTTACTCTCAAGCATGACAGAAACCAGGTATGGTGGCTCATGCACTCCCAGAACAGAGACGGAAAAAGGAAGATCAGGAGTTCAAGGCCAGTCTCAGACACATAATTTCAAGGCCATCCTGAGATACAGTAGGTCAGATGTTTCATCACAGCAACAGACAAGTAACATGTTTATGTTACCTGTAGAGGGACTTTGGCAACAAAAACAAAAACTTCCTTCTTTCTGATGTTTAGTCCTTCGACCTCTTCTTGAATTGTCTTACACAGCTAGACAGCCTTGCAGTCTATGACTACATATCAGTTCTCTGTCAATAGGCAGCTGTTTTTGCTCATCCTTTCTGTTAGAAATATCTCTGTAGTAAATTGCCTAGGACAAGTGTCTCTTCCTAAAAGTGAAAGTGAATCTGCAGAGAAAATGACATAAATAGCCTCATTTGGTTATAGCTTTCACCTAAGTGTTCTTGAGGGCTAGAAAAACCATTTCTTTTGGGTGTTCTCTTAGGTGGTTACAGCCTCCACACATAGATGTGTTGGTCTAGAACATGACAGAGAACACTGACACACAGTTTTTAAATCTGATTTAAAGGTTGGCTAGTTCCAGGACAGCCAGGGCTACACGGAGAAACCCTGTGTCAAAAAACCAACCAACCAAACTTGTCTAGTAATTCTAACATCTGCCTTTTGTTTTTCCAAGGGAGGGCCTTCCCTCGCTCTTCACGTATCCTGAACTTCTTCTTCTGTGCAGGTGCAGCTGCCACCTTGTGGAAACTGGGAGTAAGGAGCTCACCCTGCCCCAGGTGTGCGGCAGTTGCTGCCCATTGGCGGTCACTGCTGCCCACTGCTGCTCACAAATCCTCTGAAGCTCACAGTCCTCAGTGTGCATCCCAGCTTAGTGGCCAGCTAAAAGACTGGCCAGGGGGTTAAATGTCCGGTGTCAAGAGGTTTTTGCAAGAGGCTCAGGTAATTAGGCAAATACTTCACCAACCAAGCAATTTGCATGTTAGTCTTTACTGTTGCTTCTAAGAGAGCTCACAGTCAGCCAGAGATGAGAGTCGAGTCTGTGTGTCTTCTAGATCCCCAGAGCCTCACAGCCTTCTACAGCATCTCACTCTGGGGTATTCCTTTCAATGTGTAGCTAGGCTCTTGCTCACCCCAAGTGGTATCACAAACCAACAAAGCTCATCATTTTAGGTGAAAGCTCTATAGACAAAGATCTCACCACACAGAAACCTACAAGGAGGATCAAGGAACTCCCTGGACTGGAGCTCTTCTAGAGAACTACAAGCAAGGATAACAGTGACAATATTCTGGGAATGGGACTTTGTGGTGATATTTTATTTGTGCTCTAATAAATGAAGCTTGCCTGGAGATTAGAGGAAAAAGCCAGCCATTATAAGCAAACACAAAAGTCATGCAATGTTAGCACACGCCTTTAATCCTATCAGCTGGCAGGCAGGGATCTGTCTGGATCTATGTGAGTTCAAGGCCACACTTGGAACAAAGCCAGACATGGTGGCACACACCTTAAATTCCAACACTAGCTAACCATGGAGGTCTGTACAGACAAACAGGAAGTGACAGAGCTGGGCAGGAAAAGGAAATGATGTAGGTGGACAGAGAGAGCAAATCAGATGGCAGAACAGCAAGGCATATAGGTGTGGGTGGACAGGAAGTGTCTCACTTTTGGAAGCTGCAGCGTTGGTGAGGTGAGGTTAGCATGTGGTTGTTCCTATTCCTCTGATCTCTCAGGTTTTCACCCCTATATCTGGCTCCGTGTTTTCTATTAATAAGACTGTTCAGAAGTTCATCTACAGAATTTCTTTTGAGTACTTTGAACCCAGGCTGTCCTCCAGTAGTCACACAGGGGACAGTTTTCACCAAGAGTAGAATTACAGTGCATACAAACTTCTCTGCCCTTATAGAAACAAAATGGTTTAGACATTAAAAATAAAGGTTTTTGATGTTTTTCTAGTGTCATTCTACAGCATGTAAATACCAAACTAGTGTATCTTTGGATTTATTTTTCAATTTAAAAATTGCTGTTTGAGTTTCTAACTTGAGTTTCATCTAAAAAAAAAAAAAATGTTTAATGAATTCTGGCTTGGATTTGGACAGAATTACCAACATTTTTGAAATGGCCCTAAGCATACTTCTGCCATTTTGTGCTATCTATTTACAAGAAGCATAATTCTCATCACTGACAACAAAACACTAGGACACTCTAAAAAATGCTGAAGATGTGCGTATGTCTACAAAATCAAATATACAAGAACTAATCAAATATTAGTTCTTTAAAGCCAGGCACATGGTGGTGCACATCTTTAATCCCAGCACTTGACAGGCAGATCTCTGTGAGTTCAAGGACAGCCTGGTCTACATAGTGAGTTCCAGGACAGCCAGGGCTATACAGTGAAACCCTGTCCCAAAACACGACCCCCTCCCCAATAAAAATAAAAATAAAAAGATTTAGTTCTTTATATAAAAATAAACAAGCATCTATTTGGTTTGAAATAAACTTACAATTTATTACCAGTCAATGTTCAATTTGTGCAACTATAAACTATATACCAAGGTTGTATGAAATGTCTTCAACAAAAAGGAACTATAACTGGAAAGGCTCCAGGAGCCCTGTTTCAAACTTAACATGCACCGTCCAAATCGAGAGAGCAGCTTCAGCACACTCTGCTAGGCTGGCAAGACAGACTGGCTGGTAAAGGCGTCTGCCGTCAAACCTGAAAACCTGAGTTTGATCCTCACGACCCACGTGGAAGGAGGATAGAACTGACTCCATAAAGTTGTCCTCTGATCTCCACACATGTGACACAGCATAAGCAAGCCTGCACATAAACATATGCACACATGCGTGTGTGTACACACACACACACACACACACAAATAATAATAATAATAATAATAATAATAATAATAATAATAATAATAATAATAAATAAAACATTGCTGGCTAGACTTCCTGAGTCTCAAAATCTGCATTTCTCCGGTGATAAAGATGGCAATGAGCCAGGAACCCTCAGAAATGAACCATTTAGACACAGCCAGTGCTTCCCCGAGGTATAATACGGAAGTGTGAAAACATCAGCTTTGTACGTGTGGTTAGACGATATGGTCAGAAGTAAAGAAATGAGAACTTTCTACACAATCCTCTTTTTTTTTTAGAGTAAGTTACCCCTCCTGAGAAGGTGAGATGACACTTAAATGAAATCAGAGCTATTCAAAACTGCTCTATGCTATGGTATTTACGACCTCTGACCTGTGTCTTCCACCTCTCCCGTACCCTCTGGCTTGCAGCACAGGTGGCACAGAGTTGGTAACAGGGCCACAGTCGATTTCTGAGCCACGTGGCCATTTAAATTCTCTTCTAAACGTAAACAACAGTGTCACTCTATTATTCATATTATTATTTTTAATGTTTCTGTGGGTATGTTTCTGTCTGTGTGGAAGCCATGTGTGCACAGGTGTAGGAAAAGACAGAAGCGGGTGGAGGACCCCCTGGAGCCAGAATTAGAGGCAGTTATGAGCCAGCTGACCTGGGTACTGGAACAGAATTCAGATCCTCTGAAGAGCAGTATGTGGTTTTAACCACTCAGCCATCTCTCCAGCCCCTACTTTATAATAATCTTTACAAATAAAAAAAATTAACATGTCCTAAATTACAATATTTACTTAGAATGTTATAGTTTAAAAGTTAAAACAAAGAAAAAACCCTATAACTTATTCAGAAGTCTACCTTGGAAGTTTCAGGAACACTTACCAAAACCATCAATATCCAGATTATTTTCAATCACAACATCTAGCAGAGAGTCACCGACTTTGCCCGTGGTCTTTAGAGTTTCACCATCACGGTTCTTGAAGTAGACTGTTATCTTATCTTCTGAGCTGAGAAAGGAAGCAGCATTTCAATATTTTTAGTAATTTCAAAATATAACTTAAAGGCCAGGGAGATAGTTCATCAGATAAAGTTCATCTTGCCATGAAAGCCTGGCCACCTGCGTTGGATTCCTGGAACTCATTCCAAGATGTGGTTATCTGACCTCTACATATGTGCCATGGGAGCCCACAAACACAACATCAACATAACTCACACAACAGTAGCAAATAAAAGAAAAAAATTTAAATCATAACTTAACCCACAAGGTCAAATGAATAAACACACCTGTAGGAAGAAGAAAGCACAAACTGCGGGTCTAGCCTTCTACCCTATCTACAGAGGGCAAGCTCTATCACCCTAAAAGAAATGAAAACCACTTCCTGACCCAGCAAACTGGTGGGTTCTGGAGTTTTGTCTCCCTACCTGTCACAGATCTGTGGAAACACTCAGCAATCATTACCACCCAGGAAGTCTACTGGGGTTTTTGTTGATGGCAACGGTGATTCTGGTCTGGTTTCCATGCCAGGGATGAAATCCAGATCCTTACACATGCTAAGTACATAACTGACCACTGAGCTACACCCTCAGTTCATGAAACCTATTTTGCTTTTGCAAGCTCTTAGAAAAACAGTATCTCTGTGACCATGGCCCTCAGAGATAAGTTCAAGGTTGTCCGTGGTCAGCTTCATAAAAGCAAATCATTCTGCTAGCCACAAGGTCACTACTGTGCAGGTGCCTGGTCGTGAGATTCTGACCACGAGAGGCAGCTGTTTAACTCTTTTGTGAGTCTCTGAACATTTTAGTCCATATGGTGTATTCAAAACTAACTGGATCTTGGAAAAATGCACACCACTGCATATGTTTTACTGTTATCTATCATCTAGCAAGCCTAAATTGCTTTCCTTTCTACAAAACATCATTAAAATGTGGGAAAAGACATTTTACTAGCACCTGGAGCTTTCTACTCCATTCCCAGCACTTAATTAGTTATAATTTTTAACTACTATCAATAGATGGCAATAGTTACCCCCCCCCCATAAAAGTCAACTTCCCTAGAAGTCAAAGCAAATAATTTCAGGGCTAGAAATATCTTTCAGAAGTGCAAATCCAATCATCTAAATTCACAAATAAGACAGATGAACCACCCCCAGTGGATAATGCTGTGTTACCATGACACTGGATAAAAGGACCCTGCTGAGTCGGGTAGTGGTGCACTCAGGAGGCAGAGCCAGGCAGATCTCTGTGAGTCTGAGGTCAGCCTGGTCTACAGAGTGAGATCCAGGACAGGCACCAAAAACTACATAGAGAAACCCTGTCTTGGAAAAGAAAAAAAAAAGGATCCTGCTAATTAAAAAATCCTATCTTAAAATATCAGCGAAAGCTTTCATCACTTTGTATAATGAATATACACTAATATTTTCTAAATGAAAGAAATGATACAAAAAAAATTTTGTGCTTGTGCCTTCAAAAAAAGATTGATGCTCCCAAACTTCTTTTAACTGGGGGTTGGAGAGGCCTTTAAAAACAAATATTTTTACTTGCCTGGCCCCCCTAGCATATGTCAGGCCCCACACGGTCAAAAGACAGAAAAAGAGATTCAGAGACAGGTCAGGGCAATGCTCCTCCCAAACTGGGCTCTGTAAAACAACTCTCCTGACAGAGGAACTGAGACTCTAAACTACTCAACAGCTATGCTCTTTTCTCAAGGTAAAACAGCTGAGGAGGACAAGAGCCCTCACAGCTAGAAGATTCTCTAAACACAAATTAAAAAGGGATGTAGGGGGCAATGACTTGGGACAGTTGGACTCCGTAGTAAAGTGGAAAGTTTAGGAATTCATTTGTATATTATTAAGACGCACGTGTGCGCACACGTGCGTGTGTGTGTGTGTGTGTGTGTGTGTGTGCACACACCCCACACATACACATACATATACACCACACACCACACACAGCAGAGGGATGTTGACATTTTCAGTGCAGGCAACTGGGTGGTTCAGTTTAACCTAGGGTTACTAGAATTAAGAGAAAGAGCTTTGTGGAAGCTGAAAATGAGCTCACATTTAGAACTTGTTTGGCTTTTAATACTTGAAAAACCAGATGGGACTGTTCCCAAACCTATGCCAATATGAATTGGCGAGATGTAACACAGACAAATGACTGGAAGCTAAGCTACAGTAAAGAGGGATGTTTATGGAATCATTCAAAACCAGGGGCGTTAGGATTGCTGTAATAGGACACACAAGAGCTAAACTTACAACAAAGGAATTTCAAATCCTTTAACATCAGCCTCTTGTCAAGGCATTTACCTTACAGTTTTGACAATGTACAAAATGCCTAAGCCATGGAGAACTCAAACACAGACCAGTAACTTTCATTTAAAGCTCAAAAAATTTCTTTCTACTGCTAGGAACCTGGACTGTTAAAATGTACTAAAGCAATGGCTCTCAACCTGTGGGGTCAAATGACTCTTTCACCGGGGTCACATATCAGATATTTCATTACAATCCATGACAGTAGCATAATTACAGTTATGAAGTAGCAACAAAAATAATTTTATGGTTGGGGGTCACCACAACATGAGGAACTGTATTAAAGGGTCACAGCCTTAGGAAGGTGGAGAACCACTGTATTAAAGGTATGTGGTTAACAAATGCTAAGATTAGTAACTGATTCTAAAAGACAGGGAAGGGAGCACAAATGAGAGGGAAGGTGAGTCTTCAAGTGAAAGAGCAGAGACCCTAAGCCAGAAGACACGGCTGCTGGTCTTGCTCCTAACATGCACTTTCAAGGAAGTGACTATGGAAACCACTGCTATACACAAGTAAAACAGAGTAGTGACTCCACCAATTAAAGCACTAAAATATTTTTTTTGTTTTACAGAATCCTACTTATCCTTGGCTAACTTCCAATACCCCATGTACCTAAGGATGGCCTTGAACTTCTGATCCTTCTGCTCCACCTCCCAAGTGCTGGGATTACATATATATGTCACCTCTGCACACTTTATGTGGTGCTAGGGATCAAACAGGGCTTCATATACTACTAACTGAGCTACATCCTTAGCCCAGAATCAAACTGCTTTTAATTTAATGGATTAAACAGTTAAAATAGAGGAAGTTTATGGAAATACTTTATACACATGTACTTGACCAGAGTTAACTACTCTCTGTTCACCCTCAGTGACTGACGGGTCATTTGTACAGACCATCACCCGAAACCCCTTCTAAGAACTAGGTAAGATTTCAAGTAGCAGAATAAATGTAATTCTTCTAAACCTTCATCATCAATTAAATGGCCGCTTGCTTTGTTCAACCCCAGCAAATTAACCAGGCTGTAGTCCTGTAGGTCCCCAGGCTTAACGGAGTAAAGCAGTGGCTCTCAACCTTCCTATTGCTGTGACCCTTTAATACAGTTCCCCATGTTGTGGTGACCCCCCAACCATAAGATTATTTTTGTTGCTACTTCATAACCGTGATTTTGTACTATTACAAATTATAATGTAAATATCTGTGTTTTCCAATGGTCTTGGGTGAACCCCTGTGAAAGGGCCATTAGAACCCCCCTATGGGGGTCGATACCCACAGGTTGAGAAGCACTGGGGTAAATAAAGCATAGCTGTCTTACCCTTTCACTACATAACCTGGGCACTAGCACAGGGAAGGGCCAGTCCATAGCTGCCTCCTTCCCTCGTCACCTTTGCTCTCTGAACTGACTCACGAAAGTACGAACTAAAGCGCTACCAGCTGCAGTACTGCAGCAGCTCCCACGCCTGACACTGAAGGGGACCTGGTTACAGCCACAGCACTCTAAGAAGAAAGACTGCCACCTGCTAGTCGACACAAAACCTACTCAAGGTCTATAGGCCTGGTTTTGCCAGCTGGTTAATAGGAAAACTTGATGCCCACTCACCTACCTGTCCACTTCACAGGACTGTCTGTGAAGTACGGTGAAGTAATACATGTGAAAGCCTCTGTAATCAGACTGCTGCAAAATACCAAGTATTATGTCAGGGTATTGGAAATACAAGCTTCTCAATAGTCACTTATTGAGAGCTTATATAGATGTGGAAATCGAAACTCAGCTTCTAGAACTGCTGTCCAATACAACTTTGGATTTAAACAGGAATATCTTACACTGGCAAAGCCAAACACAGTCGATGCTCACCATATGCTAAGTACTTGAAATGTGGCTAGCATAACTGCAAGACAGAACCATAAATATTATTTAGCTTCAATTTTCTTAATGTTCAATAACTACATATGACTGGGAGCTGCTTGTTAACAGCAAGAGTTTGGCATAATAGGAGCTGGAAAAACCTACTTGAAGCTCCAGTGTCTGTGTCAAGAATCACAATATCCAAAACCTAACAACAAAATCACGGGAACCAATTTGCAAAAGTATATGTGTTCCCTTAGACACTAGTTACACTAAATATGTTCAATATATGTCATAACTTAGATCCAGAAAGCATCTGCCATAGAAATTGAGGCATCCACAGGTGAACAGTCGGAGGGACCAGGGGAAATAGGATAGGATGGTCCTCAAGATTTCCTTCTCATTTCATGCAAAACACACGGGGGGGGGGGGGGGGGGCAAATTCCCATTTCCTGCTATACTCGATTCTGGAGTCAAACAAGCGGCAGGGATCTCTATGACCAGAAGTTCTCTGAAGAAGCCGTATCTGTGTTGAACACTGTGCAGACAATACACCAGACATAGACATTCCTGGTTGTGAAGAGATGGACTGCCACAGATCTAGAAACAGCCAAAATTACCTTCGGTTATCGTTAACACCCTTCATGGTCCTGTATCACCACACACTGTTTCTGAGCTTTATGATTACCGAGTACTTAAGTTTGGAATGTGTTATCCTAACAGACCATCGGCTTGCAAGCCTAACACTAAAGATGTAAGATAGGTTCAAAACTCTGTAATCTACTTGTATTCCCTCATTATATTTGGCAAATACACTGATTTGTGACTTTCTTTGGGCCTGTGACTACAAACGTTGAGCTGAGTTCTTCCACAGAGGAACATACAATCCATGGAAACTTCAATCTGTGTTTCCAGACCATGGGCACTCATGTTTGGCTTTGAAGAAACTCTCATCGTCCCTCTGAAGCAACAGCTGTTTTGCATTGACATTGACCTATAATTCAACATGTCGTCACACTTCGAAACTTTAAGTAAATTTTATCTTTAGTATACCTAAGAGGGCCGTGCCTTTAAAAACAAATATACCCGATACAAATATTCCACCTATGGGGATCTCTCAATTCTCTCAACATTTACCACAGAATTCTCTATAGTATAACCCCAAGAACTAAGAGGAACCTGACTACTGAGCCCTCATTTTTAACCAGGCGCAAGACCAATGCCACATGCACGGCGTCATTTATCCCTTAAATCATCCTGGAGGGCAACACTGTTATCGTAGGTCTACAGGGACTAAAGTTAAACCAGTGCGGGTGGAAACCCTACCTTACCTAATTCCCAACTAGGCACGCGTCCCTTAACCCTTCCCTAGCAGGAAGGCAGCACAAAAGGCCAGCCTGTGCTAGCCTTGCCAGGGGAGCAACCACGACGGTAAGATCGACAAGGACACCCCACCAAGGAAGCTCCGGGGCTAATGCCCCAATACCGCCCCGGCCAGGTCCCGGAACGCCGGCGTCGGGAGGCGGAAGGGAGCCCCGGGCGGAAACGCAGGCCGCGGACGGACGCCGGTACCCCACACCGCTCGCCGCCGCGCCTCACCTGCTCCACGCGCGCGCAGACACGCTCAGCGGCCGCCCCCGCCCGGCCTCCGCGGGTACGCCGGGGCTCGGGGTCCACTGAGGGACGGCAGTTCCCGCGCGGACCCCACAGGCCAGCAGCCAGCGGCGGTCCAGGCCACGGAAAGCGACGGAGGAGCAGGCGGCGCGCAGGAGTCGGGCGCCCGGAGCGGCCGCCATAGCCCGGTCGGAAGGTTCCGGGTCCTGCGATGTCCTGCGCAGTCCAGAGGGTCCCGCGGGTCCCTCGCGTCCAGCTACGGGCCGACTACACTCCCGGGGGCACCCAGCCTGCCCTATAACCCGCGTCCACGCCCGGCCCCGCCCCGCGGCTGCCACGCCTCCGCGGGGCGGGGCCGGGCCGAGCACGGCTCCCGGGAGCCCGTCAGGAGTTCACCTTGAACCTCTTCTGCCGTCAGCTCTGCACCCTGGAGCAATTACGTTTCAAAGACTGACCAAAAAGCCACCAGGTTAACTGAGCCGCCTTTGTTCCAGTCCCTCAAAACAAAGCAAAATATCGCAGTTTCCAACACCTTTAGAGTTCAAGGTAGAGCAAAAGGGATCTAGGTTTTTTCCTACCCAGGACTGCGGAGATTTTTTTTTTTTTTTTTTTTTTACAAAGTTTTAGAATGCCAATCGACAATTTTATAGAGAGTCATAGATAAAAGCGTGTCTCATAACGAATAATTCGTTATTTAGGGGTGCTGAAATAATGCTCGGTGCAGGTAGTAATGCTCGGCCTGGACTGACGAACTGAGTATATAAAACCTTGAAACTTAACAGGAAACTTTTTTATTTTTAAATGAGTAATGGCTGGTAAGTTGTGAAAGAGTCTTTGAGGTCAGACATTCCAACCCAAGTCCTAGGTTGATCAGAGACCTTGGATAAATTATTCTCTGGGGATAACAGTTTCCATAACTCACGGATAAGTTCACATTCAGGGCCGTTGCGGAGGTTAGATGAATAAGAGCAACAAACTGCGTCACAAACCATAAGTGATAATGCATCATCTTGAACATTCCTGATAAAGTGCTGAAGGACAGAAGCACATGTTGCAAACAAGCTAAACATAGTAAAAGATTACTTGAATATTCAAGCTGGGGTTGGAAACAGAGCTAAGAGGTTAAGAATACCGTTGCTCTTGCAGAGAACCTGGGTTCAGTTCCCAGTAACCACAGAGCAGCTCACAACTGTCTGTAACTCTAGTTCCAGGAGATCCAAAGCCCTCTTCTCGCCTCCTCTGGCACCAGGCATGCACATGTATGCATATATTTAGGCAAACACATTTGGGAGGAGAAGGAGTATTCCTCAAGAAGCTGAAGATGTGGCTCAGCAGTTAAGAGCACTTCCAGCACTTGTAGAGGACCTCAGTTTGTTTCCCAGCACCCACTGCAGTTGGCTCTCGACTGCCAATAACTCAAAACTCCACAGGAATCCATCGCCCTCTGCTGGCCTCCACAGGCACCTGTATACATCTTAAAAAAAAAAAATCAGTCTCAAGTCTCAACTTATCTCCTCAAACATTTATCTTTTTTGTTGTTGTCGTCGTCGTTTTGATTTGGTTTGGTTTATTTGAGACAAGGTTTCTCTGTGTAGTTTTGGAGCTTGTCCTGGAACTCACTCTGTGGATCAGGCTGGCCTCAAACTCACAGAGATCTGCCTGCCTCTGCCTTCCAAGTGCTGGCATTAAAGGCGTGCACCACTACCGCCCGGCTACATTTATCATTCTTATGATGTGAACTGTAAAACTCCATCTAGCTTTTTGAAATGTACAGTGGGTTGTTACCTACTGTTATCTCACTGTGGAACAGCACACCAAGCCTGACTTAAACATCACAGTATGCATCCTTATGTACACATGTGTGTGCAAATATACATACATAAAACCATCACATGAAATCCCATTAGTACTTACGGTTTTCTGTGTTTGTTAAAATTATAAAGAACAGGCCGGGCGGTGGTGGCGCACGCCTTTAATCCCAGCACTCGGGAGGCAGAGCCAGGTGGATCTCTGTGAGTTCGAGGCCAGCCTGGGCTACCAAGTGAGTCCCAGGAAAGGCGCAAAGCTACACAGAGAAACCCTGTCTCGAAAAACCAAAAAGAAAAAAAAAAGAAAAAATTATAAAGAACAGAAATTTGGGCTTTGGAGAGATGGCTCAGCAGTCAAGACTGAATGCTGCTCTTACAGTGGACCTCGGTTTGGTTCCCAGCAACCATGCTGGGCAGCTCACAACAGCCTCCAATATCAGTTCTAAGGGATTAAATGCCCTCTTCTGGCCTCTGTATACAGAGAGAGGCGGGAGGGGGAGAGGGAGACAGAGAGGGAGAGAGAGGGAGAGAGGGAGAGAGAGAGAGGAGAGAGAGAAAGAAACACACATCTACACATAAATTTTTAAAAATGGAAAATAAAACAAAAGCAGAAATCTATTGTCTCATAGGTTTGGAGACTGGGTAGTCCAAAATCGAGATGGCAGTAGGTTCGGTGTGCAGTAGGAGCCCGGTCCTCTGCTTCCAAGACAGCACTTTGTTACTGTGTCCTCCCGTGAAAGAAAGGATTAAAGCAAAAAGGCCTACCTAGTTCTATTAGCCCTTTTATGGACGTAAAGCCGCTATCCTATTCCCTGACCAGCCTTGGGTTGGCAATTAACTTTCAACATAGATCTTGGAAGGAACACGTTCAAAACACAGCACTTTCCTCGGCCCATCTTTCCCATGAAGTCAATCCTGTTCCTCCCAACAGATGAGCTTATCTCACACAGAGAATACATTTGGCAACACCTTTGTTGGGAGCTGTGCCAGGAACTTCCACAGTGTTTAGCTCAGTCATGTATGCTGGAGACATGCTAGTGAGCAAAACAATCCCTGCTCTTATTTTAGAGATGAGATCACTAGGGTCCACTGTAGCAGCAGGTATTCTTGGTCCTAAGTCCAGGGCCTAAGTAAAAGAAACTAGAATTTTATTAGTCTTACAGTTCTTAACTTTATATTCAATAGTAAACACAAAATTCTACATGAGCCATACAACATTACCTAAGCACAAAAGGGTTTGAGTGTGTGTGTGTGTGTGTGTGTGTGTGTTGCTAGAGTTCAGACTTCAACCTGTGCATGCTAGGCAAATGCTCTGTTGCTAAATAAATTTCATTACAAAAAACTACCTTGCCATCCCAAGGTGATTTCAAACCCAAATAGCTGATAATATCGATGAGTGAATTCCATACATTAAATAATATGTAACTTGCATTAAATAAATGCCTTAGTGTCCACAACCTGTGTTGTTTCTAATGCTTATTTATCTCTGATGTTTCTTTTTTATTTTTGATATTATAATATAATTATGTCTCCCTTCCCTTTCCTTCCTCCAAACTGTCCTGTATGACCTTCCATATGTATATGGAAAAAATATATATAACATAACTCTTTGTTGATTCTTTGGAAATTTCACATCATGCACCCCAATCCTACTCACCTCCCAGTTCCTCCATATCAGCCCCTCAACCCAAAGAACCCCCCCAAAATTAATTTTTTAAAAAAGCACCTTGCTCCTCCATCTTTCCCACCTGTCCAGCACCTCTTCATTCTCTCTGGTGGCATTGGGAGCTGCAGTGTCACACAGTACACCCTTTTATCCAATCAACCCCACCCACAAATGTTTGTTGCCAGGAGTTCTTGGTCTGGTTCAAGGCCTCTGGCCTCTGGCACACCATCATTACTGGACCCTCACTGAAACTCCTTTTGGATATCATGTTGAGTCATGGGGATCCTACCACCATTATTCCGTAGGATCAGTCCCTTCATGTATTACAGCAGGTCATAGATAGGGTAGATGTTAGGGTGGGCCAACCCAAGGCCCAGGATGTGGGTCTGGGTGGTAACTGAGCTGGTTAGTCTAAGCCAATGGGACCACTCCCCTCAGGTGAGGAGTGGAGCCATCTCTCCTAGGCCCATTCCATCAGGGCCAGCTCTCCTAGGCCCATTCCATCAGGGCCAGCTCTCTCAGGCCCATGGTGAGAGATGGGGCCATCTCTTACGAGTGCCCGGGTTGGGGGGAGATGCTGGGGGGGCAGCTCTCCCATGAGGGGCAGGGCCAGCTCTCCTGCTGCAGTGTCCAGTGAGGGGCTGAGCCAGCTATCCCAGGGCCAGTGAAGGGCAGGGCTAGCTCAGGACAGCCCTCCGATTTCAACATGCCGGGTTCCTACGGCTCCTTGCGGTAACACAGGCCATGGATATCAACACAGACTCCAGCTGCAGCAGGACCACTGACCCAGATATGGCCCTTGACACCCTCCTTGCCCTTTCAAATTCATGTCCTATTTTTTTATTGTTGTTACATGTGCGTATGTATATGTTTATGTATATATACTCTTAAATAATTTGCTCAGTATGAATAATGTTACTCATATGTATGTCACCAGGACTGATCATTTAGTATTAGATAACCAATTGGTGTGCTCTTCCCTGGAAAAGTCCTTCTCCCACTCTCAGAATTCCTTAGTTGCTTGTATTTTTTTGTGTAGGGCTAAAGCCTCATGGGCTTTCCCCCATCCATGGTACCATGTCTATTGCCGCTGTCTTTGTTCAGCTCATGTTTAGGCAGTCATGGTGGTGAGACTTTATAGATGTAGTTTCTGACATTAGTAGGAGACACATTCTCACAGCAAACACCCTGTTCCTCTGGCCCTTAGAATCTTCCCATCCCATCTTTCACAATGTTCCCTAAGTCTTAGGTGTGGGAGGGTTTTGTAGTGTATCTCTTGGAACTGGGCTCCACTGCTCCGCATGTTGACTGGTTGTGGTTTTCTATACTAGTCTCAACTTGTTGCAAAGAGAAGTTTCCTTGATGTGGGGGGAGGACTACCCTTATCTATGGATGTAATGACAAATGTTTAGAATGTGGTTAGGAATTGTGCTGGTTATTAAAGAGATGGCAGTAGTTTCTCTTCCAAGATCCATGACTTGACTTGTCCTGGGCAATTAGTTGGGTTTCAGCATCAAGCATAGTCCCTCCTTTTGAGTGAGTCTTAAGTCCAGTAAGAGGGCTCCTGGTTACCACCAAGGTATGCAGGCCATTGCTACACCCTTAGGGTTATGGTGCCATGCTGATTGTTACTGTGGTTCATAGGCATCATAGCTAGGCAAGACTGTTAGTGGCTTTCCTCCTTTGGAAGCTTACATGGCACCTTCTGGTACCATAAAAACTAATCCTTAGAGAGAAGTCATTCAGGTCAGTTCCAGCTTAGGGGCCGTTATGCCCTGTGTCTGAAGTAGATAGGACTTAACTTCCACCTCTTGAGGATACCAAGGACAATTGCAATAGGGTATGTGTTCAGGAAGACTCTTGGACAGCCCTGACCAACAACTCAAAAGAGGGGCTTCTCATGCCTGGTATTGGGGTCTTTGTTAGGTGGACTGTGGCCCTTGGAGGGAGCATTGTCAGCACAGATGAGAATTTTTCATTTAAACTATGTGCGTATACTTATACACAGAATTACAAACATCGTAGGGTTTTTCAGATAAATAGTTAATAGTATGATTCCTTTGACTTTTCCATACACCTCTACTGTTCTTTTTACCCTCCTTCTGTATTTATCTCCCCCTCCATAATTAGAACCCTCTTTTTCTCATTTCCCCAAGCACTGTACTCTATTTCTCTCTCTATTGATCCCCCACCCCCTTCCTCAGCAATGGTCCCTTTTTTACTTTCCTGATTTCTGCAGTTCTTCTAGGATATATACTCACACATGATGTTTCTTTAAAAAAAATTAGCACAAAACATGCAACAAGTGGACTTTAAGTTTTCCATTCCTATGAAGTATTGCTACCTTGGTGTGTCCAGTCCCTATTCTTGCTATAATAAATGTACTGTTTTGCAGTTCTGTAGGCCAGATTCAGTGAGTTACTATGTCTCACAGGCCAGAAACCCTAAACAAGGCTCACGGTTAAAAGTCAAGGTACTCCTTTCCAGAAGGTGTAAGACAGAATGTTTCTTTCCCAGCATTCCCTAGCTGTGGAGTCCTCGCTTGGCATCTTCCAGGCCTTTCTTCTTTCATCATCTCTCTCTGCCCAAAGCTCCTCTATTTTTAAAGATTCCAATGATCAGTTTGAGCACATCCTGACAACCCAAAGTAATGGCGCATCTCAGGATCTATGCTGAGAATTACTAAGAAGGCCAGGCAAATACCATGACAGGTTCCTAATAACTCAGTTAAAAACTAGGCCTCAGTTCTTGCCTCTTGAAACTGAACAGACAGTTTCTGAGGAAGTCACAAACAAAGGGCAATCAATCACCAATGCCCTGGACATCAAGGACGAGGGGAACTGCACATACCATACCTGAACCAGCCTCCACGGTATCTCAAGGCAATACCGGAATAAGGACAGAGTCTGGGACTTTGTCCCAAATGGAAAAACTATGCCTTAGCCAATCCTTGCTAGCCCTAACTAACCAGGAACGTACTAATATGACTGCCACTTGCATTAGCCAATCCTAGATAGAATGGCCTCACTGCCTTTAGAATTCCTTTAGCTGTGTGTAAAAGGAGGCTGCGAGCTTCTCTTGGGGTCACCATTTTGCCTTTATGTCGGATGTGCAGCCCCAGCATGCTGGAACTTTTTACTCTCAAGAATTACTCTCTTTCTGATAGCATACGTGTCAGATGGTCTTTTGTGAAGCTTCTCTGGGACCCTAACAATTACATCTACAAAATCCCTTCTGTCATGTTCAAGCCTGTATTCACAGGTTCCAAGGGTTAGGACTGGTCACATGTGAAGGGCTATCACTCTGCCTGATATTGGTTTGAAATATCAAGCTCACCATTAACCCTAAACATTGGCAAGTCCCTTTCCACCATCTTCTTTCTAAGCTGCTCTTGACCACTATACATTAATAAAAGTTCCAAAACTCACCTCAGCATGGAGAGACAATGGGCATTATGCCAACCTGGGGTCCCATGAATATCATGTCCAAAGACTCTATGATCATAAGAAATTTCTTACCGACAAAAGATAAATACATAGTGACATTTAACATTTACTGAGTGTTTACCCAATAGATACACACACACACATACACACACACACACACTATAAGGTCGATACCAAAACCATTGCAATTTCACTGGTAAATTAATTGACATACTGTGTATATTAAATGAATTTTGGGGTGTGTCTAAATGAAATGACATTAGATGTTCTTGGTATAGCTGTTTTTGATTCCATACAATCATAGCAGATGCAGTACATGTTTCACGTATAAAATGGATTGATTTGGTTTTACATTTGAGAGGATAATAAAACAGAATCTACACTTTTCCATTTCTGTTTATTTGAAAGAAATGTTTCTGATTGCAGTGGAGATCTTTGAAAGAAAGAAATGAAGAATTATTTACTTAACATGAAAAGGAATATTCCCTAGTTCTGTTGTTCATCTTATCATTATCGCTTTGTTCTAGGATGGGTATATTTTTTGCTTTTAGAGCTTATGAATATGTGATGATTGATTGGAGGTTATTTAAATGCAGAGGAGATCAGAGAGCAACAACAGAATGAATTTAGTTGATGATGCCGAGGGCTTGCTAGGGCCAGTCTCAGAAACAGAGCATTGATCTGTCTGGTTCACAATTGAGTAACTCAAGGGCAATTGCCAAGTGTCCTTGAGTGTGACTGATACAAAGCTTTGGATTATATATATATATATATATATATATATATATATATATATATATATATATATGTATATATATATGTATATATATATATATGTATATATATATTGTTCTGACCCAGTGTCATCTGTTATTTATGAAAGTATCAGTTATTATTTAGCTGTAAGGCTTTTACTTGGAAAATGCTCTAGAGAACTCATTTCTTTAAGGTCAACTAAAATTTGATAGGCATTTCTACTTCCCAAATCTTGTTTGTTTGTTTGTTTGTTTGTTTGTTTTGAGACAGCTTTATGGTGATATATTTATAATCTAAGAAATAAAGCTTGCTTGAAGATCAGAGGACAGAGCCAGCCACAGAGTTAGCCATAGAAGTCGGGCAGGAGTGGCACACACCTTTAATCCGAGCACTCAGAAGGCACAGGCAGAGATCTGGTTGAGGCCACACTGGGCTACATGAGATTAATTCAGTCTAAAAGAGAAACAGAGCCAGGCAGTGGTGGCTCACACCTTTAATTCCAGCATTTGGGATCACACCTTTAATCCCAGCACTAGGAAGGTTGAGACAGGAAGTGATATGGCTGGGCAGAAAAAGGAATATAAGGCAGGTGGAGACAGGAACTCTGGCTCATTCAGACTGAGGAGTTGGTGAGTAAGAGGTGGTGGTTGTGGCTTGCTCTGCTTCTCTGATCTTTCAGCTTTCACCCTGATATCTGGCTCTTGGTATTCATTATAAGACCATTTTGGATTTGAGCAATATGGCTTCTCATTCTGAAGCCCAGGCTGGCTTTAAACTTAGAGCAATCCTCTTTCCTCCACCTCTGGAGTTCTGAGATCACAGGCATTAGACACATGCTGGTCCTTGACTTCCTACCATTTATTTAAGTGTTTTCATACAAGTTAAATATC
Source organism: Peromyscus maniculatus bairdii (assembly GCF_049852395.1). Taxonomy (NCBI): domain Eukaryota; kingdom Metazoa; phylum Chordata; class Mammalia; order Rodentia; family Cricetidae; genus Peromyscus; species Peromyscus maniculatus. Next base: position 49,140,027 of record NC_134858.1, read on the forward strand.
ACTCCGTATATACATTTTAAATCACATTATTTTTTTAAAAAAATCTAACATTTTACAGTACATTGTGTTGGTAAAGCTTTGAGGAAACAGGCAGTCTGGCAGACTACTAGCTGGTGTGCAAAATAGTCCAATTTCTTTTGAAGACAATATAAATTTTTCTTTATGTATATTATGTGTAGTGTTGTATATGTGTGTAGAATATGTACAGGTTTGCGGTTAAACATGCAGAGGACCACAGTCAGGGGTCTTTTCCTGGATCCCTTTCCACTTTGTTTGTTTGTCAATTATGGAGACTGAGTCTCTCAATGAACCTGAAGCTAGTGTCCTAGGTAGAGTTCCTATTGCTCTGAAGAAACACCAGGACCAAAAGCAAGTTGAGGAGGAAAGGGTTTATTTGGCTTATGCTTCCACATCATACATAGTCCATCATTGAAAAAGTCAAGGCAGGAATGCAAACAGGTCTGGAATCTGGAGGAGGGAACTGATGCAGAGGCTATGGAGGGGAGATACTCACTGGCTTACTCCCCATGGCTTACTCAGCCTGCTTTCTTATAGAACCCAAGACCATCAGCCCAGGAGTGGGACCACCCACCATGAGCTGGGCCCTCTCCCATCAATTACTAAGAAAATTCCTTACATGCTGGCTACAGCCGGACCTTATGGAGGCCTTTTATTAATTGAGGTTCCCTCTCCTTTGATGACTTTAGCTTGTGTCAAGTTAACATAAAACTAGCCAGCACACATAGGCTGACTAGCCAATGAGCTTCAGGGATCCATCCCTCTCCACCCACAACCTTCAACACTCAGATTACAGGCACAAATCACCCTGAAACCTTAGGCTACAGATATCCATACAATGATACATAATACAAAGTGATGTCTGAGCAGTTGTTTATGACATTTCTGCAGAGCAAAACACTGGAAACAATTCAACTGTTCTTCACTTGGAGATGAGTTCAATGAACTATGAGAATTGAATAGCATGAAGCAAAAAAGAGGTGAGGAGGGCTCAGGAAAAAAAACTGAAATGTTTAACAGTAAAGATTTGTATTATACAGAGCAAAACTTAATATTGATATATATTGATTGGAATTGCATGAGGAAATACTAGACACATCCACAAATAGGAAAGTGGCCATTAGAACTGGAGTGTTAGAGTTGTGCTGCCCTGTGGGGCGTTTACCCACCACCCCCACAGCTTCCCAGAGTTTTCTTGAGCGCGAGCAGCAGGAAATATTAGATAGAAGGATTTATAGCGGAGAATCTTGCGGAGATAAACAGATAGAAAATAAAGGATAGCCTCGAGAGGGCCTGGAACCTATTCCAACGGGCCCCGACTGTCTCTGGTCCAGGGTTTTTATAGAGACGCCAAGGGGTGGAGCAAAAGACCTCCTCCCCCAGCACAGCCAAGTGCAGGCCATCTCAGACACCTGCACTCAGGCCCGTGGTCCTGATCATCCTCTATTCGGACCTGCTGGGTAAAGCCACGAGGAACCCCAGAACGGGCTCCCACACTGCCCCAAATCAAAAAACACCTGGGCCTGTAAGAAATTATGAGAGTCTTCAGTCAAGAACATAAAGAGATCAGGGGAAAGTATCTTTTCATCCCCTACACTGAATAAAAGACAATGAGCCTAAAAATTGTGTGTGCATGGTTTATCATCAAGTGATATGTGAGCAATGCCTGCAAAGAAGTATGTTCTGAGCAGAGTTAAAGGCTGAATGTTATTGTGACTAGCCCTTACCCCGTTCAACAAGGCACCCTGAGCTGGAGGGTCTCTTCCTAGTGGCCTCCAGTTAAAACAAGAGAGCCAGGTCTTTGCATTTTTATATCACTCACTGATCACGGCCAAACCAATGACCTATACTGCTGACCTGCCCCATAGCAATGAGTTTTCCTATAGCAATAAGCTGTCAGATGCAGCTGATGTGAAGTCTAATTACACCTTCAGGATACATTGTATGCTCTCTGGATGCTTATTTGTGTTGCTATTGTCATTCTATAGCTGAAAAGCTGATGATCAAGGACATTATCGAAGCCTGGTACAAAGGAGTCAAGAATCGATGCCTGGAACATAAATCTGGTTAAATTTTCATGGAAAGGTGGTCGTGGGCCCTGTTGTTTTCCTATATAGACAAACAATCAAACTGTCTTCTTCTAAGTAATTGTGCTTATACATTTGTGTTACTCTCAACCTTAGTCAGAGAAGATTCCATAAGCTGAGTTTTCCTGTCCCAACCCCCTACTCCCAAGAAATCATTCAGAGTCTTATTAATAATCACAAATGCTCAGCCAATAGCTCAGGCTTGTTACTAGCTAATTCTTACATTTTAAATTAACCTATTTCCATTTTTTACTTGTTGCCACGTGGCTCATAGCTTGTTACCTCGTTTTTGTACATGTCCTGCTTCCTCTCCATCTCACTGTCGACTCCAGACTCGCCTTTCTTTCTCCCATCATTCTCAGTTTGACTCTCTCAGCTAACCTTATCCTGTTCAGCTCTTGGACAGTCAGCTTCTTTATTAAACCAGTCTTCCCCTTTTTGTCCAATTAAAAAGGAAGGTTTTAACTTTAACATAGTAAAATTATGTACAACAAAAACAATTATCAAGAAAGAATTATAGTTATAATATCTAGTCTACCTGTATTTGGCAAAATCAGAGAAAATATTCTATTATCTATTTTATCTTTGTGACTTTAAAGTTTTATACCTAATTATCTTTTATCATAACTAAGGAAAACTTTTACTATGACTATCTAGTCTTCAACTTCTTCAAAGACCCCAGAAGGGTGAAATGTTGCCTAATGACAGACACATCTGGCTGCCTGGACAGTCACCTGTAACATTGGGGCATCCATCTTTGGTCTACAGGCCTAGAATATCTGACAGACTCTTCTCTGAAGTAGGAAATTTTGAAGGACTGTCATACTTTGTCTTGGCAAAGTTTGGCAGTCACTTTTTTGTGTGTGTCCTGCTTGTCCAGTTTGTACAACATACTGTCAGCAGTCAAGGCATGGGCAGTTTTTTTGTTTTTTTTTTTTTTTTGCCCAAATGGCTAGCTTTTGCCATAAGGAAGGCAAACTCTACATGGAGTTTCTTCAGTGCCCCTTATCTTCTCTGAGGTAAATTGGTGCTGCCAGGAGCAGACATGTCTACCTCTCATGAAAAGCCTTAGGTTATTAAGCATATTAAATGCCATATTCTGTAAATCTTTGAAGTGTTTAAAGACCATCAATATATCTAAATTTATCTGTGTATGACCTTGAAAACTACCCAATATGACTACAAGTTTAATTATTATAGATGACTACCAACCTATATTTCGTTTGTTTGTTTATTTCAAGACAGGGTTTCTCTGTGTAGTTTTAGTGCCTGTCCTGGATCTCACTCTGTAGACCAGGCTAGCCTCGAACTCACAGAGATCTACCTGGCTCTGCCTCCAGAATACTGGGATTAAAGGCATGTGCCACCACCGCCTGGCTAACCTATATTTCTTAATTATACATTACATTTTTTTTTGTTTTGTTTTTTCGAGACAGGGTTTCTCTGTGTAGCTTTGCGCCTTTCCTGGAACTTGCTTTGGAGACCAGGCTGGCCTCGAACTCACAGAGATCCGCCTGCCTCTGCCTCCCGAGTGCTGGGATTAAAGGCGTGCGCCACCACCACCCGGCAGGTACATTACATTTTTAAATGAGCTGCATAAACACAATACTCCAAACAAGAGTAGAAATATACATACAGTATAACAAAATTAACTTTAAATTTGTATCAATATACCAAAATCCATACCAATGTGAAATATATAAGACTAGCAGTTGTTTTTTTGTTTTGTTTTGTTTAAAAGTAGATTCAATAACCTACCCTTTTATCTCATCATTTCTATATCAACATTCTTTTTTCAGTAGGCAGCGGTTAATGTAGAGACTCATGGTCAAAGTGTGAGAACAAGAATCAGGCCCTACATGGGGCATCTACATCACCCCGTCCGAGGCTCAGGAAACATCACAGAATGGGGAATTATTGGAAGAATGTCAGAACCAGGAGGCAGGAGGAGTGCTGTGAACACAGCCTTCTAGTTCTGACATGGCTGTGACACTCACAGACTCACCGCATCTGTGCTTCCTGAACAAGACTGGTGCACAACATCATCCCATCATGGATAGGGCACGGGTGGCTCATGATGCCCCATCCCTAGCTGAGGAATTGCTAGTGGAGAGTCATTTTTCTTCAGTGGTGTAGCCAATGGTAAAGTGCCCAAGGTCATGAAACCAACCTTTATTAAATTCAATTTGTCACTAAAAAAAGAAAAAGGCTATAAAGAAGGAAGTTAAGAGCACTTGCTTCTTTTACAGAGAACCTTGGTTCAGTTCCCAGTACCCACATAGCAGCTCACAATCCTCTATAATCCCAGTTCCAGGGCATCCACACCTCTTCTGGCTTCCACCAGCACTAGGTACATGTGTGGTGCAAATACACACATGCAAGCGAGCACTCATACACATAAAATAAAAATAAATATCTTTAAGACATAAAAACAGGATGGGAATAAGTTAGGAAGGGGAGGGAGTTCAAATAGAGTGGGAGAAGGTAATAGAGAGTAATGTGGAGGTGAATATGATCAAATACATTATATAATGAATGATCAAAGAATAAATTTAAAAATTACAAAAATGGGTAGGGGCTAGAGCGATAGCTCACTAGTTAAGAGCATGTGCTGTGCTTGCAGAAGACCTGAGTTTATTTCCCAGCACCTTTACAGGGTGAATTAAAAAAAAAAAATGAATGAAAGGACATGACTGTTCTTAGGTATGGTGCAGAAGGTACTGAGAGATTCTGAGAGAACCCAGGTGGCCAGGTCTGTTTTGATATGCTAAACAGGCACCTCAGTTATCCATTTGTCCTGAGTTTGAGACCAACATTGAGTGGCTCACAACTGCCTATAACTCTAGCTCCAGGTTCTCTTATACTCTTTTCTAGCTTCCAAGGGCACCTACATTCACATGCACATACTCATACACAGACACATACCCATACACAGACAGATACACACACACACACACACACACACACACACACACACACACACACACACACAGACACACACACACACACACACACAATCAAAAATAACACTTTAAAAAAAAAACATCAATTGGGGGCTGGCAAGATGGCTCAGCTGTTAAAGGTACTTGCTGCCACCCTGACAATCTGAGTTTGGTTCCCAAAACCCATATTTTGGAAAAAGAGACCCAACACCTACAAGTTGTCCTTTACCTCCACATTCATACTATGACATGCATGTGCCCCCACACACACATTATATATACACACACTTTAAAATGTTTTTTATAATGCAATTAGATTTCATCTTTTCTGTATGTTCTAAGCACCTTGTCTTGCCTTGCTATTATATAGGTTATCCTATATGTATGTATCCCAATATTTATAAACCTTTCTTTAGGCAACAATAAAGAGAAATTTGGAGGTAGCAAGGATTCATATTTCAATGCAAAAGTTTGTTGCCTAGTGTATTGGTTGCTTTTTCATTGTGACCAAATGTCTGGCAAAAATCACAAGAAGGAAGTTTTATTTGGGGCTCAGTTCAGAGGAATACAGTCCATCATGATGGGATGTCATGGAGGCAGAGGCAGTTTGGGCTCAGGTTCTGACTAGGAAGCAGAGAGAAAATAATTATCTGAATTACTTTTCTATTGCTGAGAAGAGATATCATGACCAAGGCAACTTATTAAATAAAGGATTTAATTGAGGGCTCACAGTTAGAGAGGGTTAGAGTCCATGATCATCATGGCAGGGAGCATGGCAGCAGGCAGGCAGGCATGGTGTTGGAGCCATAGCATAGAGCTTACATTCTGGTCCACAGACAGGAGTCAGAGAGAGAGCTAACTGGAAATGGTGTGGGCTTCTGAAGCCAAAAAGCCCACCCTGCAGTAACACACTTCCTCCAACAAGGCCACACCCCCTAGTCCTCCCCAAACAGTTCCACCAAGTGGGACCAAGCATTCAACTATATTAGCTTTTGGGGAACATTTCCATTAAAACCACCATAGGAATGCTGATTGCTCCAGAGACTTTCTCCTTCCTCCTTTCTATTTAGGCAGCTCATGAAATGATGCCACTCACATTTAGGGTAGGTCTTCTCTCCTCAGTTAAAACTCTCCAGAAACACTAGCACATGCTCGTGCAGAAGTATGCCTCTTGATGATCTCAAATGCAGCCAAATAGGCAATGAGGATTAATCTTCATACCTGGTGTCTTAGTTAGGGTTTCTATTGCTGTGAAGAGACACCATGACCATAGCAACTCTTACAAAGGAAAACATTTAACTGGGGTGGCTCACTTACAGCTCAGAGGTTCAGTCCATCATCATCATGGCAAGGAACATGGCAGGAGTGGTGTGCAGGCAGACGTGGTGCTAAAATAGTAGCTGAGAGTCCTATATCTTGCAGACAACAGAAAGTAGAGTAAGTGTCACACTGAATGAAGCTTGAGCAAAAAAGACTTAAAAGCTTGCCACTACAGTGACATGCTTCCTCCCACAAGGTCACACCTACTTCAACAATGCCACACTTCCCAATAATACCACTCCCTTTGGAGGCCATTTTCTTTCAAAATGCCACACCTAGTAAGATGGAGCTTTGAAAACTTTTCCTAGACTTTCCTGACCAGGAGTAAAGGTAGCAAGATACTCTAGTATAAAAGCAATGGAGTAAGAGGAATCCTGTTGTTTTGGGAGGCTTGGAAATGCTCTGGTTCCCATCTCCCAAGTTTGCAAGAACAATTACTTAGAACTTGATGATGACTCAAGATCCTAAAATCACACACAGAGTGGCATTAATGTAAAAAATGTGCATTATGAATACATAGCTGGGAGTGTAGAACGTGTGTTCAAGAATTGATTTGATTTCAGAGTGCAATGATCAGAAACAACCAAAGGTTACAATATATACTGTTAAAATTCTGCCCTCACTCCAGCTGCATCACCACACATATGCAATTCAGGAGTTAAGCAAAGGGTCTCGCGTCTTATGTCATCAGTGTGTGCTGTCACGTACGCACAGCGTGGTGACACAATCTGCATGGCATAGCTCTGTAAGCCCATCTGCACCTTAAAGAGCCATGACTCAGACACCACCCCACCTCCACCCCCACCCCACCCCCGTTCTGCTCTGCTCTCTCTCCCTCCACCATCTTCCTTCTCTCTGCACGTGCTTTCCTCCCCAGGCCTAGTTCTCTTGTGTCCCCCACCCAATATAGCTCTAAAACTAATACTGGATTCTGTCGTGACCATGACCTTTCCACGCAGTAACCAGTGCCACTTATCTGCCATTACATACTTAATTGCCATTTCTTTCAATGGTGCTGTGATTTGGATAGACCATTCCTTTTTTCATTGAGTGCCACTAAAAACCATCATATACTGTCCTGCAATGTAACTTGCACAGAAAACAAACAAAACTAATCAAAACGCTCTAAGATGATGGCTAGTAGCCAGCCAGAGATTATCTATTAAGTCAAAGAGCAAGGTCCCAAACTTGACAGACCAGTGAATGTAAAAGGGGGAAGTTGCCACATCGAGTTCAAAGGGCAGAGAGTAAATGTGGGGAAGAAAAAATGGAGAAACAACCTCAGTCCTTGGGCTGTCTCTCTCTGATGATGAACCACAAGACAGTTGCTGTCAACTCATGTGTTTTCCAGTGGCCTAGCAGAATCTGCCAGGTGTGTGCTGACAGGCAGAGGCAGATTCCTACAAATGTTAGGTAATCTGAAACACAAACAAAGAAAACCAGTGGCAGAAGCTACAGGGTAGTTGTGTTCTGTTGCCTTAACACAGCCTCATAGTCAGGGTTTCTCTTGCTGTGAGGAAACACCACAAGCAAACTTACACTCCCACATTGTAGCCATCACTGAAGGAAGTCAAGATGAAAGCTCAAGCAGTGATGGAACCTGGAGGCAGGAGCTGATGAAGGGGTGCTGCTTACTGGCTTGTTCCTCTTGGCTTGCTCAGCCTGCTTTCTTATAGAACCCAGGACCAGCAACCCACAATGGAGCTGGGCCCTCCCCTATCAATCACTAATTAAGAAAACGCCCTACAGGCTTGCCCTACAATCTTATGAAGGCATCTTCTCAATTGAGATTGCTTCCTCTCAAATGACTTTAGCTTATGTCAAGGTGACATAAAACTATCTGGAACACATGGTATCTACAACTGAGTATCTATGAAGTGGTTTGCTTAGCTTCCAGTTTGGGAGGCCACAAGTTGAAATAAGTTGATACCATCCATTTCAGCTTCAATGAGGGCTTTATAGTAGATGATGTCCCCAAGGCAGAGCAGGTGAGGTCACATAGTAAGGTGAGAAGCTGGATGGGGAGTTGAGGAGTCAATCTTTCTCATTTTAGAACTCCTCACCCTTGGGAATTAACTCGCTCTGAGAGACTCTTTGCTTTGACTAGTATTCCTACAACCTAGTCATCTCCCACTCTTTAGAGGTTCCACCATCTCCCAATAGTACTCCTGGGTGACCTTAGGAAGCATACTCAACGCCATATCTAAACCACAGCACTGCTCTTGAGAATACTAACAAAAGAAAAGAAAAAAAAAAGCTGAACTGAGAAATATTCTATTCAATATAGGGCCAGTGTTTCTCAGAACTAAACGAAACTACTGTCAAAGCTGAAAGAAACCTGAGGGGCACCTGAGGACTAACTGTAACGTGGGATCCTGGGACAGAGAAGGACAGTAACTAAAAACTAATGGAATCCAGGTATAACATAGACTCTGATAATAAAAAGGAAGAAAGAGTTATGGAATGGAGGGAAAAAAACGAGAAAAAGCCAAGATTGAAGAGTGTGTGGTCAGGCGACTTGACAAGACAGTCCAAACCTTCTCTAATGAAGAATTCATAGTCTTTCTTACACATGGAGCTAGAATAATTGGCTGTCCTTGAAGGGGGTAATAATTACATTCTAGAACATATAATGTTTAGATATAAAGATCATATACCTAAAACAAAAGCTAAAATATAAAAGTCCTACAATAAAGCAATGGAAAACTTCATCTTGTTATGTGAGATAAGAAAAAAATTCCTAGACAGAACACAAAATCACAAAGCATGAAAGAATAATTGTTAAATAAACTCTTATCAAGACTAAAAATAGAGGGACTGGAGAGCTGGCTCAGCAATTAAGAGTACTTTCTGTGCCGGGTGGTGGTGGCACACGCCTTTAATCCCAGCACTTGGGAGGCAGAGCCAGGAGGCTCTCTGTGAGTTCAAGGCTAGCCTGGTCTACAAAGTGAGTTCCAGGAAAGGTGCAAAGCTACACAGAGAAACCCTGTCTCGAAAAACCAAAGGAAAAAAAAAAAGAGTACTCTCTGCTCAATCATGAAGATGGGAGTTTGGATACCAGCACCCACATAACAAGCCAGGTGTTGTGCACATATACACTGACACACACAAACACAAGTAAATAAATTAAAAATTAAACAAATAAAGGAGGGGAACAGGAAGAAGACAGGGCCAGGGAAGTGTCTTGGTGGGTAAAAGCTCTTGTCACACAAGTCTGGCTACCTGAGTTCCATTCCTGGAGCCCATGTAAAAAGCCAGATGTGATGGTGCACATCTGTAATCCCAGCATTTCTATGGAAAGATGGAAAGCAAACAGAAGCTTGTGCAATAGCTTATGTTGAGAAACCTTGTCTCAACAAGATCCAAGGAGAGAGTCAGCACTCAAAAATTGTCCTCTGGCCTCCACATGCTCTCTGTGGCACACACAGGCAGGCACACACACACACACACACACACACACACACACACACACACACACACACACACACACAAACTAGCTGCTTTCAACTCTCTTGTTTGGCCTCCAATCATGTGGCTTAGCAGAATCTGTAAGGTGTGTGTAAGGTGACAGCCAGAGGCAGATTCCTACAAATGTGGGTAATTGTGACCATAAACTAAACAAAACAAGAAACAGTGGCAGAAGAGCTCTCTCCTTTCCCTGTCCCTCTCCCTCTCCCTGTCCTTCTCCCTCTTCTCCCTGTCCCTCTCCCTCTCCCTGTCCTCCCCTCTATCTTCTCTCCCCCTCTGTTGTGTGTATGTGAAAATTACACTGCAGAGTGAATGACTATGCTCACAAAAAGTTGGAAAAAACTAAAATTAGAAACATATCTTCGATTTTTTAAATAATAAATAGTTCACTAGCAAATATGCAATTTCAACTACAGTAATAGAGTCCCTTGGTAAGAAGAAAATAATCAAATCAAAAGAATAAATGTAGCAGTGGTCAGAAAAATCTGTGGCTGTCTGAGGTGTCATACAGAAACAAATGACTCAAGTTCAATCATAAAGGTTTGTCTTCTACTAGCCTGTGTAGAATAGGTGCTGGAACCTAGCATGGCTTGTTCACACACATGATGACTAGTGGTGAGGAGGTTGTCACCATATCACCTTTTCAGGTCCTATAACAATGCCAGTTGAGATCTGTTCTGAGAAGACAATCTGTGAACTTTTGAACTGTAGGTTCCGTTGATACTCCAGAACACTTTGCGCTCCCACCCATGTGTTCCAGGGCACAGCAGGCTATACACTACCGTCTCAGAGAGTACAGCCAATGGTAGAAAGTCTTTTCCGGACTCCTGTGTGGCACAGTTTCACACTGATTGCTACCACTGGCCATAGGTCTGTTTTGCAGTGCATTCAATTTTTTGATAGTTACAGGCAGTATTTGTAGGGTAAACATCCAAAGCATGTCTCAGCACATTCATGGTGACTCATGGGTTCAAGATCCCTGAGCCCTGAGGAGTCCTCGGTCTTCACATCAAAAACTCGCATTTCTTTGATGCTACATTAGCCTGCAGATAATGTTTTGTCATGTCTTTCTGTAAACACACAAAAAGAAGAAGAAAGAGTTCTATATACGCTGTCCCCTTCTCCTCTACCTACATTCCCTCCTTATGTCATTGCGTTCAGACTTTCATGTTATCGCTTCACCGATTTGTACCAGTCAAGGTCAACAACAACTTCCACACAGCTAAATATCATGATCAATTTCCAGTTCTTGTCTCACTTCCTTCATCAGTCCCGTTTGTCATGTCACCAGCAAATGCCACCCTTCCTCCCACAGTGTGAGCTGGCGTCATTCAGAGTTCCACTCTTGATCACTTCTCCCATGGATTTTCTTCACATCCCCAACTCTCAATGTTAGTGTGTCCTATGCACCGATCTTCAAACTTCTATTTCCCTCTATTTTTATTAAAGGAATCTCAGGTAGGCTCCTGCCTGAAAATTATCTACAGATCTGTATGTTGCTAAAGTATACATTCTTCTCTTCAGGCCAGGCCACTAGTTTAAACTCCACATCTGATTTTCCAACATGTGCCCAACATCTCCAACTAGAGACTAAGAGGGACTTAACTTAAAATGGAGAAAATGAGTGAACTGTTTCTCCGGTGTGGTGTGGTGTGTGTGTGTGTGTGTGTGTGTGTGTGTGTGTGTGTGTGTGTGTGTGTCCCAGAGGTCAATGTAGGGTGGCTTCATCCTGTGCCCTTCCAGCCACAAAGGTCTTTATCCCTCAGGACACCTCACTTCCTTGCTGTTCTATGCTTTCCCACAGATTGTGCATACCCTTTCCTTCACTGTCTTTAGGGACATTTGCAGATGTAGCTTTAACAGTGGATCTCTGCCGATCATAAGATAGCATCTACTCCCCCTCGCTCCATATCTTCCTCATTGCTTCACTGTTACAGCACTTATCAGCCTTCTCATCCATGTTTGTTTATTTGTTCCCCTAGTAATCCTTCCCACCCCCAGAATATAATGGTTCTAATCTTATACTCCCAATGTCTAAATCAGCATTTGCCTATAGTGTCTTTCAATAAATATTATTTGAAATAATCAGAAGGGTCTTTTCCCAGGACTTGAGAGTCTAAGTAAAGTGAAACCGACAAAAACTCACTCCAAGTGTTTGAAATTTACATACACCCCCCTCTGACCAGATTTTCCTGTATAAGGTAGGAAAAAGAGTTGGAAATTGTGTAAATGATAAGTTTACCTAGAACCCAAAGCACAGGCCAGTTCCTGTGATCCCATTAAAGGCAAAAGTCACCACCCATTGCAAGAAGGTCTTTCAGAAAGAGGAACTTTGCATATTAAAAACAGTCATCCAGGCCCTGAGAGACTGTTCAGCATTTGCTCTTACACTTCAACACTTATGTTGGGTCCCCAGAACCCACATAAAGGTGGAAGGAAAGAAGGGACTCCACAGAGTTGTCCTGTAGCCTCTACATGTGCCATGGTATTTGTATCACCAAATGATAATAACAATTTAAAAAAAGAACAAGCAATTGAGTATCAGTGAACGGTACATTTTCTGATAGTTCCTCCTAGCCTGAGGAATAAAGCAATGTATCCATGAGGAACAATAATAAGCCCTTTCGATTTTGTCCAAGAACAGAGCAGACAGTTTGAAAGAGGCAGCATTACATCTAACTGCCACAGACTTAATGTCTGTATCATATCTCCACCCCTGGGAATATGTTAAAATCCTACCCACCCCCAAGTCAATCATGACAGGAGGAGTCTTCTTCAGAAGATGGTTACTGCTGGGTTAATTGGGCACATGTCTATGAATTGGACTAGTGCTCAGTGAAAGAGACCCTCAGGAGATCCCCTAGTCCAGTGGGTCTCAACCTCCTAATGCTGTGACCCTCCAATACAGCCCCTCATGCTGTGGTGACCCCCAATCACAAAATTGTTTTCATTGCTACTTCATAACTGTAATTTTGCTACTGTTGTGAATCATAATATAAATATCTATGTTTTCTCATGGTCTTAGGCGACCTCTGGGACCACGCCCCTACCCCACCCCCACCCCACCCCCACCTCCACCCCCACCCCCACCCCGGGTTGAGGATCACTGCAAGGCCTCTCTCTCGCCAAGTGGCATACTCTAAGACAGTGTCATCTATGAGACTGCTGGTTCCGACCCACACCAAATCTGTTGGCATCCTGACCTTGGATTTGCCAGCCTCTGGATCTTGGGGGAGGGGAAAATCCTGTAGTTTATAATCCAGTAATCCGAACAAATGAAGAGACTAGTTTTAGGAGAAACTGCATCAGATTGTAAACAAATCTGAGTGACGGCAGTGCTGGCCACTTCAGCCCGCTAGGTGGAGCCCGAGGAGACAGAAAAACGTCACTGGCAAATCGAAGAGGGATTCCAAGCCCAGCCCAGAGGGCGCCTACCACTGTTGCTTCTTTGTAGTAAGGGGAGGGGAGTGAACCCGCAGTGAACTAATGTAGTAAACAGCAGGGCAAAGCAACTCCCAACACAAAGAAAAACCCGGTTTCAGTCTGAGGTCGAACTGTTTGCTTTTGCGAAAGCACAGAACTTGAAACCGCGAAAATGACAGAGTTGAAGGTGCATTTGGGACACTCTCTGGATTAGAAATAAAAGATTAATAGTTATATTAAAATTAAAGCTCTAAGCTGACAGGGTGCCTCAGCGGCTTGTAAAGACCCTTGCCACCAAGCCTAGATGTCCTGAGTTCGATTTCCAGGACACATGGTGGAAGGAGAGACCAGTCCCTGGGGTTGTCCTCTGACCTCCACACGCCCCTCCCTCCCCTCACACACATAAATAAATAGGTGTATATTTTTAAAACTTAAAGTTGTAAGGCTGTAGTTTTATGACAAGCATATGGGAGAAAGAAGGAGAAAAAAGTTATTGAGGAAGTTTGTAATCCCCCCACCCCAGCTAACTGCAGCTGACTAATATGCACAGGAGTAAATTTCTGCATAATTTGATCGCTGTGATGCTTTAAAAATCACCAGCTACATGTGTTGGATTATATTTCATGGCTATGCCTTTCCACCACTTTAAAATACATCACGGATCTCATCATCAGAAAAGTCTCAGACAGAGATTGATGATTTGCCAATCCAAGAGTAAAAACTGGGGATGGCTTCTGTATCCCCACCCTTCACTATGAGCTCCCATCAGCTGCCAAGCCTCACCTGCCCTCTTCCTTTCCCAGCAGGCTCTGTGGACTTGACTGAGTAAGGATGCCTTCTTAGAGAGAAATGAGCCATGCTTTACAAGGTAGCCCGGTCTACTGGGCATGGTAGTACAGATTTATAATCCCTGTGCTCAGAAGGTGGAGGCAGGGGATCTCCAGTTCAAGGACTGGCTGGGCTACACAGTAAGATTGTCTCAGAAAACAGCAGAAAGGAAAGAGAGGGGGAAGGAGGGAGGTCTGGTTATGATGCTTTCTGCTCATGCAGCTGGGGGAGGGGACACCAAGGTCATGAGGCGTTTCCCATCTCCTCTTTCCACCAGCCTGGAGTGAGCAGAATGAAAATGATAAAGACCAGGGGAACCTGATAATATTGCTGAGAAGCCTAAAGACCTCTTGAAGTTTAAGCTGAGACCAGATATCTTAGTCCATTCGGGCTACTATAACACAGTATCTTAGGTCAGGTAACTTAACAAACAATAGAGACTTACTGCTCACAGTGCCAGGCCTTAGAGAGAGGCCATGATGAATGCACCAGTAGGTTGGATGCTCTTGAAATGGGTTTTCCTCTCCCCTCCCCCCTTTTTTTTGTTGCTGTGATAGAAAGCAAATCAGGGCCTTGTGAGTGCTATGGAAGTGTTCTCCCACTGACCTCTAGCCCTAGATAGTGCCTTTTGCTGCGTTCTCACGGGGCTGAGGGTCATACGTGGGAAAGCAGCCTCACTGCAGTCTCCTTTGTAAAGGCACTAACCCCATTCAGGAGGACAGACCCCTCATGGCTTCATGGTTTTCTCCACCACTCCATGTCTTAGTACTACCGCACTGATGATTAAGTTTCAGCACATGGAAGGGAGACACACCAGCATGCTCGCATTGGTCAAGGCAGTTGCAGGCCGTTCTTCCATGGATGAAGACATGAAGTAAGGCGGAGAGCTAAGGCAGGGTTAGGGCTCGGCCAAATGACTAGAACCATGAGACGTACAAGCCAATTGAGGATCATTCAGGGTGGTGAGCGGAATGACTGACAGCTGGATTTATGGAGCTAGAGAGAATGGAAAGTCACGGGCACGTCTAGAATCTTCTCAGTGGCTAAGGCTATAGAAGGACACAGGTTATAAGTAGACAGGGTGGAACCTTGCCCTGCTGGCCTCTGACAGAAAGTAGAACTCAATCGCTTTCTACGCCAGTGACCCAGTTTCCTCTGCTTTAAACAGCTCTTGGCACCTGCGGCTGGGGCTCAATCTTCTGGCTGCAGGGAAGCCTCCCCTGACCTCAGCTCCCTGGGCTCCTCTCTGCGGGTGACTGGGTTGTTTTGCTTGTCGGGTGCTGTACTGAGTCTTCTCTATACATTTTCTCGATTACTACTCAGGAGGTAAACACTGTCTATGGCACAGTTAAAACTTACAAAGGTTTGATCATTTGTCCAAGGACCCAGAGCAAACTCTGGATTCATCTTTGTGATTCTAAATGTCCCCCTTTCACCTTTACAACTTCCAGAAACAGGCGTTTTGGACGCCAGGCATTGGTGTGGTGTACTAAAGGCATTTACAACCAAACTAAGAGGCAAGGAGACAGATAGCAGAAAGGGGCCTGGGGCCTTAGCTGTCATCACTCTGCCATTTGTCCACACGGCAGGCAGGGGCTAGAATTCAGAACTGAATGTGCTTGCTTGTATTTGGCTCCAAATTTAAAGAAGGAAGAGACAAAACCTCTGCCAAGAGCCTCTGCTCGTCCCCACAGCCCCCTTCTTCTGACTTCACAGCTTCCCTCTGACTTGCCTCATCCTTCTCTCTTTGGCACATTCCAAATCAAGAAGGGCAGACCAGAAACAAGAAACTCGGAGAAAGAGTTGGTGCCAGACAAGCACGGGGGAGTTCTACTTCAGGGGTTACTAGAAATAAAACATGCTGAAAGTCACAGAATAGGATCTGCAAAAAACTAGATCACTCATGAAAGAATGATCCATGACATCATGGATGCATGTGTCCACGTGTCATTGATAGGGGGCGGGGCCTTCAGGTCTGCAGAACAAAACCAACCAATAGTGGCTGTGTGTAAAAGAAATGGTGTGTGGAGCCTCTTGTGCCAGCACTTGGGATGCTGAGGGAGGAGGGTGCCACCAGATCAAGCCAGCCTGGGCTACATTGTGAGTCCAGGACAACCAGGTCCATAGAGAAGGACCTTGTTAGATAGATGGATAGATAGATAGATAGATAGATAGATAGATAGATAGATAGATAGATAGATAGATAGATAGATAGATAGACAGAGTTGTAAAACTGGGAGGCACTTGTTATATTAGTACTTGGCAAACAGAGTGATTCAAATTCTGTTATCCCTTTGATAATATGAAAGCCACGATTCAGACTAAAGCTAGCTAGTCATAGTAGTGCCTGCACCTGCCTGTATTTCCAGTTACTTGAGAAGCTGAGGCAGGAGGATCCCTTGAACCACTGAATTTGAGGTCAACTTGGACAAATAGCAACTGGCCTCAAACCCAACAGAAATCCATCTGTCTCTGCCTCCTGAGTGCTAGGACTAAAGGCGTGCGCCACCACCGCCTGGCAGAAAAGAAGTGAAGTGGAAGGAAAAAGTAAGAGAAGAGGAGGGAGGGGAGGGAGACAATACTAGCAACAGCGATCAAGGGTCCAGCACAAAGGCTGCCAAGATGTCTCAGTGGGCTAATTAAGGGACCTCCTACCAAGCCTGTTGACCTGAGTTCAACAGGGATCTACATTACGGATGAAGAGAACCAACTCCTACCAGTTGTCCTGTGGCCTTGGCACACATGTGGTGGGGGACACACTTCAAGTAAATACATGTGATTTAAAAAAAAAAAAAAAAACCAAAATGGTCCAGCTTGACACCTCAAGTTTTCAGAAACATTCTTTCTATTTTTCTCAGCACAGCTACAGAAATGACTCACACATAGAAGGTCCCAAACGGAACCAAATTACAGTGCTCTAACACAAAAAAGTTACCCCGGCATGTTCTAAATGATCCTAAATGTTCTAAATGATCCTTAACAGAGTGGAAAGAGGCTGAAATGAAACAGTCCCTATTCACAGCCTTCACAGGACCCGGGAAGGCAACTGGCGGTTTCTTTCGGTTGCCAGAAGCAGTGGGCAGGCAAACAATCTGCATCTCTGGGAATCCCTTGGAGGAGCAGCCAGGTCTTTGAGCTCTAGGAGTGTGATTAGGGAAGTGCTTTGCTTTGTCTAACACCCACCCCATGAAGGGTAGTGGCTTTCCCAACCCTCACAGCCTCCCACCCCCCTTTGTCTCTTTGTGGGAGTGAGGCTAAGTGCCTACAACATGCCAGCCCGCTGTGGGGGAGCTGTCATCAGATGAGAGTGACATGCAGAAGGGACTTTCCATTCCCCTAGCACAAGCGGGTGTACCACTTACCACCCAAAGTGAGCGAAGGCCATTTCTTAAAATTATATTGATATAAAAATCGACACCACCACCACCAACAAAAAACCTTACAAAATATTTAATCATTGGAACGGGATAAAAGAGAAGTTCCATTCCAAAATAAAACCCAGCTATATCTATGAAAGTTTTAAATGGGGGGGGGGGAATTTTAGTGGTACTAGAAGCAAACTTGGACCTGATGCCCACTTAACGTGATGGAAAGCAGGGTGTGGTGGCACCTGCTTGGAAACCCAGCACTCGTGAGCCTGAGGCAGGAGGATGGCAAATTCAAGGTCGACCGATGCTACATAGTGAGAGCATGCCTCAGAAAGAAAACAGCTAGGAAGTGGACTGCCCATATGCTTTTCATCCTCTTGTGATAAGCTGTGAAGCAGAGCCCAAAGGTGTGTCTACACCTCAGTCTGCAGAACCTCTGAGTGCCATCTAACCTGGCCTTTCAAGATGTGACGGAGTTGAAGGTTTTGAGTGAGGAGATTGCAGATTATCTGGGTACATTTGAAATGCAAAACCACAAGTATTGTTATAGGAGGGAGGCAGAAGGAGACCTCCTCTAGACAGAAGAAGAGGAAGCAGTATAACTGTGGAGGCATCAATTGGAGTGATGGGGCCACAAACCAAGGAATGCCAACAGCTACCAGAAACTGGAAGATGCAAGGCCGATTGTCCCCTAAAGCCTCACATGGTGTTACTGACTGGATATGAAACGTATCCTACAGCCTAGTGTCTTTGGTCCCAGGCAGTGGCACTATTTTGCGAGGTTCTAAAACCTTGAAGAAGGAGCTAATGCAAGGAAAAGGGACTCTTAAGGGGAGGCCTTGAGGCTAACAACCACACTGCTTCTAGCTCTATTCCTCCTGGTTTCTGGTCCACTGAGCACACAGCTGCTAATCTCTGCTGCCAAGCCTTGAGCTGCGCCTTCCTCGCCATGAGGGGACTGTGTCCTCAAACCATGAGTTAAAATAAGTCCTCCCAAATTGCTTCTCGTCAGGCATGCGCTTGCTGATTCAGAGGCAGTGCAGCGCTGTCAACTCCTTGATTTTGGAACCAGTAAAACCGATCTGACACTTCTGCCTTCCAGAACTATACAAAAACAAGCTTCTGTTACTGAAAGAAACAGGATTTATTTTCTTTTTAAGTCTCTGTGTGTGTGTGTGTGTGTGTGTGTGTGTGTGTGTGTGTGTGTGTGTGTGTGTTGCGTGAGATGTGCATGCATGAGTGCCGGTGCCCCCTGAGTGCAGGAATCCAGAAGAGGGTGCCAGATCCCCTGCAGCTGGAGTAACAGGCGTTTGTGAGCCTGTTACTCCAGCTGCAGTGCACCGGTCCTTCGCCAGACTAGTACATGCTCTCTCTACCTTAGTCACTTTTCTATTGATGTAATATAACACCATGACCAAGGCAACTTACAGAAAAATGTGGCTATATAGATGTCCTATAAATGATCTCCTTTCCTCAAGAGCAAACCTGAATTCAAGGGCAACCTGTGACTCAGTTAATCTTCCCCTTGCCTTCACTTCTCTGTGGAATACTTCAGGGCAATTTGATAGCCAAAAGAAAAATGCCTTTTGGTGTGCTTTTTGGGGGAAGTACGTTCATGAGGTATCTATCTTTGAGACCGATGACCCCTAAAGCTCTAGATGAGGTCAGATGCTCCCAGTGACCCTGTAACCCCACTCTGTCCTTTAAACAGACCGAAATGAAGAATAAAGTTGTTCTCTTTTATCAGGAAGAATAACCAGAGAGTCTGGTTGTCTCTCTGCCCTTCTCTTCCAAGAACTCCAAATTTTAGCTTTTGCTGTGCTGGTTGAGGCAGAAGCAAGCATTTAATGGCTGCTTACAGTTTCAGAAGAGGAGTCCATGACCATCACGGCAGGGAGCATGGCAGCAGGCAGGCAGGCATGGTGCTGGAGCAGTAGCTGAGAGCTCACAGCTGATCCACAAGCAGGAGGCAGGTCAAGAATTCGTTGGGAATGGTGTGGACTTTTGAGAGCTCAAAGCCCACTCCCAGTGATGTAGCTCTTCCACCAAGACCACAACTCCTTATACTTCCCAAACAGTCCCACCAACTATCTATGAGCCTACAAGAGGCATCTGCATTCAATGCACCACAGTGCTCTTCATCCCTGACCCACCTTTCCAGCCCCACATTTCTGTTGCTTTAAGCCACTATTTTTATAGTTATTTATCACAATAGTTCAAGCCAATTAATGAGCTCCCCTGGTCACCCAAGCTCCTCCAAGCAACAGTTAAGGGAAGGAAGATTCATAAATACAGAGAGAGAATAACAGAAGAAGATTATGATGAATATTTGGAAGATGGAAAATTAATAGATGAGATCATAAAGGGATGTGAATACATGGGTAAGTTGTCCTCAGAGGCCAGATATAGGGTCCCTAAGTAGGTGAAGAATGAGGTGTGGGTCTGAAACAGAAGACAGAGTGAATGTATAGACATGGACCTAGATGCTCCTGAATCAATGGTGTGCCAAGAGCTAGGGGCACCCCTGGTCCTTATCTCTAGTCCAGGCTTTACCCTACCACTTGAACTTGTATACCTCAGTTCTGCCCATGTTCACTCTGTTGGGAAGAACTAGTCACAAGTTTCTTCCTGGAGCAGAGTGGCTAAGAAGAGCCACACAGAACAGAGTCGGGCTTCTGCACAACTGCTCTGTGCTGTGGGAGGGAGGTGAGCTTCCTGAGGCGCTGATTCCACTTTCTGCTGCATGCTCTGGAGCACGTCATCCTAACACTCCAGGGTTCAGAATATCGTCAAAAGCTCCAGAATAAAATAGCCAGGTCACATGCTGCTTGAGGGGAAGCAATCTCACTGGTATCAGACACGTCGATCTCAGCACAGAATTACACAGGGAGCAGTCTCAAAGTTCTGAGAGAAATATATCTTGCAACTGAAATGTCTATCATATCTACTGAGCAACTGTCAGAGCAGACTGTAGAAGTGTGAAATGAAGATGTTTAGGGAGAAAAATGGAATTGATATTTATTTCATGTGTTCTAAAATTTGAGGGAAAATTATGATGAAGAGTTTACCAATTCTGTTGGATTTCTTGGTGGGGAGAGGTAATTGTATAATAATATATAAAACCCAAGCAACTGCCCAATGGTGAAGGAAGTAGAAATGATTCACTTTAATGTTTCTGCCTTTATCATTGTAACTTGATAAGTTATAGTTGTGTGTATTTATAGGGTGCAAAGTGATGTTGTACAGGGCTGGAAAGATGGCTCAGAGCTTAAAAGCATTTGCTGCTCTTCACAGGATCCACCTTCAGTTATGAGCATCCAAATTGTGAGGCTCTAGTCCAGGTGTTAAGAAATCCAATGCCCTCTTCCTGCCTCGGTGAGCACCTGCACTTACACGGCAAACATGCAAAACACACAAATAACAACAACAACAACAAATTTAAGTGATGTTATGACTTTAAAACACGAAGAACCATTAAACTCCCTCAAAATTAGCATCTCAAAAGTTCCATTTCCTGTGGTAGAAGCATTTGACATTTACTTGCTATTACTGTATTCGCCAGGTTGTGTAATATCTCAAAATTTAAGAAGTAAAACCTTATCCCTCCTGTTTAACTGTAGCTACATAACCCCCTGACCATTATCTCCATATTTCCCTTATCCTAGATTAGAAGATTAACAATTACTCATGTCAGGTTAAGCAGAGTCTCCGTAATAAAGAAGAGATGATTGCAATACACAGCATGCCGCAGTGGTAACAGATTAGATTTTCTTAGGATTTATTTTTATTATTTTTAATTATATGTGAGTGTGTGCCTGCATGTGGGTATGTGCATGCAGGTGTGTACATGTAAGTGCAGAAGTCCCCGAAGGCCAGAATGGTCAGATGCCCAGATGTTAGAATTGCAGACAGCCTGATGTGGGTGCTGGGAACTGAATTCTGGTCCTCTTAACTGCAGAGCCATCTCTCCATCCCTTAAACACTGGTTTGGGGTTGTTCTATTTTGTTTTGTTTTGTTTTTCGAGACAAGATTTCTCTGTGTAACAATCCTGGCTGTCCTGGAACTCATGTTGTAGACCAGGCTGGCCTCAAACTCACAGAGATCCGCCAGCCTCAGCCTCTCAAGTGCTGGGATTAAAGCCGTGCTCCACCACTGCCCAGCAACACTTATAACTGTTCTGGAAAAAGTAGGGGGAAGGGAAGTTGGGAAAGAGCTGGAATTGGAAAATAAATAAAAAATCTAAATATTTTCCATTCTAGAATCACTGCCTACATATGTGTCTTTATATGTGTGCAAAGACCATGTACAAAGGAGGTCATATCACTGAAGAAGTCAGAAAAATGGAGAGATAATTTAAATACCTGAGTGAGACACAATGCTATTCATTTGTAATTCCAGCACTCAAGGAGGCTGAGGCAAGGGAATCACAAGTTTGAGGTCAACCTACATAGTGAGACTATGCCTCGAAACAGACAGACAGACAGACAACAATAACCAAAAGGAATCTGTTTGTTGGAGACTGGTTCATCCCACCTTGGTTAAACGGAATAGAATGTAAGGATTCTTCAAAGAAACCATCCCACTATGCTGGCATGGCGCGTGCACAGATAATGAAAACAGAACACACAGACAAGCACAGCAGCCTCCGTGCATCAGGTGCCTTCCCCACGGCTGTGCAAACTCTTGACAGAGCAACTGAGGGGAGGAAAGCTGAGTTTTGGCTCCATCATGGTGGGGACTGCATGGCATCAGGAGCAGGTCAGTCTAGGGCTGTGGAAGCTGTAGCTGGTGACACTGGCCACCTCGGCAGACAGGAAGTCAAGAGAGCTCCAGCTGAAACCCAAAGTTAGTGTCTATGAGCTTCAAGGGCCTGTCACCAATGAATGACCTATGTCAAACAAGTAGGCCTCATGGTCAAAGGGTCCACAGAGTGACAAAACAGTGCCACCAGCAGGGGGCCACATTCAAACACCTGAGCCTGTAGGAGGCCTTCAAACACTGTGGGTGGGGCAGGGTGTGCACTCAAACATGGGGTTTTAGCATACTACCACTCATGATACATGTACACGGAGTTTTGTGTCTGCACAGACTATTTCTGGAAAGACACCCAAGGAAACTGCTAATGGAGAATGACCCTGAGAAGGAGGCTGTGGAAAACTTCAAAGTTTATGTTAGTGAGCATACTAGCTGCTTAGTAAAATAAAAAATTTAAAAGGATATTTTAAAAAGAACCTTGGTAAAAGAAAAAAAAATCAAGTGTCTGCTGAACATGACAGGACTTTGGCCCTCATGAACCACGGCAGAGATGGTTGCTTGCACATCAAGTCAGTCAACATTCCAGCACGGATGGGGGAGGGGCACACAAGAGCTCCCCCCCCCAACTCACCCCTGGCTGAGGAGCTGCTGAGGCTGCCTTGATGAGAGTCAGTTTTCTTTAGAGGTGTGGTCTCTGATAGTTGACCATGCTCCTGTGGCTTGTCCCACACCCATGCCTCCATGGGCAACACTAATTGGACTCAGTGAGTTATTTAAAAAAAAAAAAAAAAAAAGGACATGAATTTGGGGGAGGATCTGGGAGGATTTAAGGGGAGGAGTGAGGGGTGAATATGATAAAAATACATGAGATGATCAAAGAATAAACCTTAAGATTCTTTTTTAACGTTAACTCTCTTAATAGCTCAGCTTAATGTGTCGGTCGGTCTTCTCAATATTGTCTGCATTTTTCCTTTAGATGGCAGCAGCTGCATTCTTTGTGAGTACGACCGGCCAGCTTGCCCTTAGGACCAGGTCAACGGCAGTGTGTTTGCATGTCTTGTTTTCTTCCCTTTCAAAAGGGGGAAAAAAATCCTTGAAATACTAACTATTCATTAAAGAAACGCACTGCTCAAAAATGTTCCCAAGTACTATTGTCATAAAAAGAAAATCACAACAGAGCGAGAGGCTACAAGTCCCGGGGGTTATAGATCCAGTGGGAGGGTATTTACAATATGACAATGCTTATGTCTGGGTAGTAGACCAAGAAACCGGTCAGCTTGTTTTGCTCAGTGCTCTTCCAAATGTCCTACAATGTGAAAGCTGTTTCCCAAAACCTTGTTTATCTCAGTCCTAATCTTTGTCACTGCGATCTCCTCAGACCATGGGAAACTGAAGATTATATGCACATGTTATCTAGTCCCCAGATATTTCTAAAACTGAAGTTTTTAATTTTTTAAATGTGGAGTGAAGAGAGGAACAGAAAATTAAGGCACATAATAGGACTATTGGGAGAGGGTGGGAGAGGGCTTTTTAATACTCCTCCTATCCAAAAGGAGATTTACCATGGAACAATAAGGCTTATCGTTCAAGATTCTTCCTACCGCTTGCACAGCCTTATATCTAATTCTGAACATATAATTTGACATTATTTTTCTTAGGGGCCCATACATTGTGTAGTTTCAGAATCCATCAAGTCCAGATTCACCATTATTACAACATGCTAAAATGCTCCTTGAGTGAGACAGTACAGTCCACGATTTCAGGGACCTTGAGAGGGCTCAGCACCAACATGTCCAAGCCAGTTAGAATTTATCTTCAACTTGACACAACTTAAGAGTCACGTGGGCAGTAGAGCCTCAATGGAAGAACTGCCTTGATCGGATTATCCTGTGGTCGTATCTATGGGGCATTTCCTCCATTGATAACTGATGTAGCGGGGCCCAGTCCATTGTGGGGAGCACTATCCTGGGTGAGTCTGAGCTGTATAAGAAAGGTGACTGAGTGAGCTGGAGAGTGAACGGGCCAGGAAATAAGCTTCTCTATGGTTTCTGCTTCAGCTCCTGCCCTGGAAGTGTAAGATGAAATAAATCATTTCCTCCCCTAAGTAACTGGAGGGATAGACCATTGTGAGCCGCTGTGCAGGTGCTGGGACTCAAAGCCAGGTATTCTGGAAGAGTAGCCAGTGCTCCTAAGTGCTGAGCCTTCTCTCCAGCACCCTGATCTGTAATCATGTGCAGATGTCAATAGTGAATGTTGACATATAACAATAATGAACGTTAACATCTATTTGGTTGGGACAGTGTTAAGGAATATGTATATATAGTATACATAGTCCATATATATATATATATATATATATATGTGTGTGTGTGTGTATATATATATATATATATATATATCAGTATATGTGTATGTGTGTGTGTGTGTGTGTGTGTGTGTGTAAGTATATCAGTAAATCTCTGGGTTGCAGGGTTGATTGTGTTTTATTGCTTATAATTATTAAAAAATAATGTTGATTAATGCCAGGATTTACCATTATAAGGTTTGAAAATAAAAAATTTAAGTGACATTAAAATTATTTTACGCAATTATCTGTTTGCGGTTACTAACACTTTCTTTGCCCCTTTTCCCTGGGGTTAGGTGTGACATGCCAATTCCACAGTTAGATATGAATGAGTACTCACTTGCCAAGGCTTTGAAAATTATATACATATACAATTTTAAATACCAAAAGTTGTCTTGTGTGATAAGTACTATTATTATGTTCATTTTAAAGTTCAGAAAACAGAGGTTTAGGAACTGTAAATATTTGCTCAAGGTTCATGAGTGACAGAACCCAGCTTGTTGTTTTTTAACTGGGAACTGACCCTGGGTTCTCACACATGCAGTTTACTGCTGAGCTCGTCAGCCAGAGCCCAGGTTTGATCTTGTTCTACTAATCCAGGCACACGGATCATTTCAGAGTCTGGGTTCTGTTTTGTGCCGTCAGACATTCTGTAGTTGTTTTTGTCTTAAGATAAACATGTCTTTAAAACATTTTTTTTTTTAAAGATAGAAATCTCAGAGAGCTCTAAATTATACGGGCTTGGACTGTGGCTCAGAGACAAAGCTTAGGAATAGTAAGGTCCTGGGTTCAATTCCCCAGAACTGAAGAGAAAAAAAGACATTTATGTGTTTGCGGATTTGAGAGTCGATTGGCACATCTAAGAGAACTGTGCCAAAGACAATGCCTTAGCAAGTGAGTACCCCTCTCTAGCTGTGGAATTGTGGTGCCACAAAGACAGGGAAAGAGACAGAGAAAGTGCTAGGAACCACAAATAGATAATTCTGTAAAATAATTTTAATGTCACTTTAAATGCTTGATTTTCAAACTTTATAATGGTAAATCCTGACATTATTCAACATTATTTCTTAATAATTATAAACAGAGTAAAACGTAACCAACCATGCAACCCAGAGATTTACTGATAATTTCTCCAAAGAGAACTGACTGGATGCGGGATTGTATTTACTTTGTAAATGTATGGGGAAGTGTATATTCCTATGTATACACACACACACTGTCACCACATGCATGTGGAGATGACAGAACAACTTTCAGAAGTTGGTTCTCTACTTCCACCATGTGGATTTACAGACTGAGGCCTCTCCCCAGCCCTGTTATGCATCTTAGGCATTTGAAGCCTCCAATTAAAAGGACATGATAAAATATGGAAATTATCCCACTTTGTACATGTGTGGGGTCACCCCACTGTTCCCAATAAATATGTATAATTGTTACCTGTCAATTAAAAATGAGCCAATAAGCAGGCAGCTGAGGTGTCTATGTGGAGGAGGTAGAGAGGCAGGTTGGGCTTGTTTGCCTGTTTCCCTGAGTTTATCATGGAGATTCGGGAATTCTTGTCTTCTCTTAGGTCACAAGACCTTTGAAAGAAACTTCTTTGAGCTGACTGCTTGCTTTCTAAGGACAGTGCCCTGGCTTTTATCCTGGGGGTAAAGTCTCATCTGTCATGCCGTGTTTACACAGGTCTCAGGAAAGGGGCCCAGATGTCCCAAGGCACAGAATTCAGCTCAGTAATGAGGCCACTGATAATTGCCCCACAGTCCATCACAGCATTGTTGACAGAGTGGAGCGTTTCTGGGGTCCCGAGGGAAGGTACATGCTCATTCTTGTGCCTGGGCCTGCAGCTTCTCCTGCTTCCTCATCCATCTATCCATCCCCCACTTCATCCATCTGTCCATCCCCCACTTCATCCATCTATCCATCCCCCACTTTGAACTGTTCAGAAATTCCTCAGAGCATCCTCTGTACTAACATTACTCTCTCTTCTTTCCAACTGGTATTATCATTTTGTTTCCTTTAAGGATATATTCTGGGCCAGTGAGATGGCTCAGTGGGTATGGATGTTTGCCACCAAACCTAACCATCTGAGTTCGAGTCCCAGGGCCATGCCAGCATGAGGAAATGAGTTCCGATCTCCAGCACCCAAGTAAATAGCCAAGTGTAGCACACACACCTGTAATCCCAGCACTCAGAGGTGGAGACAGGAGGATCCCTGGGGCTGGCTAGTCAGTGAGACAGCATAGAAGAAAGCACTGTCAAACACACACACATACACACACCACACCACACCTCTCTCTCTCTTTCTGTGCATGCATGTGTGTGTGTGCGCATGCGTGCGTGCGTGCATGCGTGCATGCGTGCGTGCGTGCGTGCTTGTGTGTGTGGTATATGTGGTAGGAATAGGAGTATTGTTTGTGTCAGGCTGTTAGAAACTAGGACCAGAGCCTGTGCCTACTCTCTGACTGCTTTGAAGCATACTGTCCTTCCCCTGCCCTTCCTGGCTGCTAGTCTACTCTGCTCTTCATTGAGATGACCTTTTGTGTCCACAGGAGGTGCTTTAGAGACGTCATCCAGCACATAAGTGCCACCATCTTGGATAGGAGTCCTGTCAGTAATTCTATTCAAGGAAACAGGCCTAGACAATGGGAGAAGAATCCACAAAGCTCTTCCTACCAAATTGTCTGCTCAGTTTCGTTCACAGGAATGAACAAGGGACACAGACTTGTGAGAAAAAACATACAACAGTGAAAGCTTCAAATACAGCAACTTGACCTGAAGGAAAGAGATAATTCAAGCAAGGAAGAAAACTATGTTTTTCAAACACCAATCAACTCACAAGTGATAGTCACATTCCCAGCATGTATATTAGCTCATTAAAGAAATAAATGTGGAAGCCGGCCGGTGGTGGCACACGCCTTTAATCCCAGCACTCGGGAGGCAGAACCAGGCGGATCTCTGTGAGTTCGAGGCCAGCCTGGTCTACAGAGTGAGTTCCAGGAAAGGCGCAAAGCTACACAGAGAAACCCTGTCTCCAAAAAAAAAAAAAAAAGAAAGAAAGAAAGAAATGAATGTGGGAACAATACTAGAAAAATTCTAATTAGGACCAGAGGAGGGATTTATGACTAGTTGCAATCTTAAACAATCACAGTTTGCTGTGAAAAGTCTTAGGTAACCTGGGATGGTGACTCATGCCTTGATTCCAGCACCCCAGAGGCTGAGGCAGAAGGACCATGAGTTTGAGGCCAGCCTGGGCTACATAGTGAATACCAGCCTGGGGTACATAATTAATATATAATGAGTATATATTGTGTGTTGTATATTCTCTGAACTCTTTGGAATGTATCAGTGAATCAGCAAAGATCTTGCCTCATAAACGCCTCTTGCGTTGATTGAATGTCTTCAAAGCTCTGAAGAAAAATAAATTAATAAATACTGGAATGTGTGTCTGGCCAGACTAGCAGTTGATTACATAACTTTCAAAAGCAACTCATGAAGCGAACAAGAAGCCAGACCATGTAATCATGGCGCAGAGGGAGAGGACTCCAGAAGAGGAGAGAAAGGAGTGATAGAGAGGGAGAAGGAAGATGGGAAGCAGAGGGAGGGAAGGGAGGCAGACAGGCAGGAGTCAGGGTGATGGAAGGAGGAAAGGCAGGGCCCCGAGGGAGGGAAGGAAGGGCACTAGACCGTGAAGCTTAGGAGAAGCTCATTTGAGCTGGAGCATTCCCACTTAGGAGACGACATTTTCTTCCAGATGGGTTTTCCACAGCATTTACTGATCACTCCAGATTGCGGTTACAGAAGTCCTCTGCCAGCACTCCGCAGACTGCTTCTTGTGGAATATCATCAGCAACCCTCACAGACCCAATTATAAATGCAGTAGAATGTAAATATGCAAACACGAATTAACACAAAAATATATACACACAGGTACATAGCCAAGAGGTGGGGCCTCTTACACAAATGAGAATCAAAGCTCCCATGATGGCTCATGCTTATAATCCTAGTGCTTGAGAGGAGACAGAAGGATTTCAAATTTGAGGCCAGCCTGAGCGATAGAGTGAGAACTTATTTCCAAAAGAATACCCAAAAGAAATAGACACTTTGTTCTGGGAAAATACTTAAGGATACAAAAAATAATTTTCAATGTGGGGTGTCCTTTTTGGTTTTAGTTTAGTGTTTTGAGTTTTTTTTATATTTATGTATTTGTTTATCCATTTATTTATTTAGACACAAGAGTTTTACTCTGTAGCTCAGGCTGACCTCAAATTATAAACAACCCTCTTGACTCAATTTCCCCAATACTGGAATTACAGGTGAGTCACTATGCCCAGCTAAGAATAGTTTTTATTAAGAAATATAATAACATCATTAGAGTTAGAAGATGGAGGGGAACAGAGAAATTAAGAGAAATACAAACTCAAAAGGTTGGCAGATGCCAGTACATACTTCCTAGAGTTAGGATGCGTAGGGAAACAGCACTCAACACTTCTTAAATGATCATAGCAACTGCTGTATGGTTATCAACAGCGGCCGAGAAATTCAGGTTTCCAGAGTGCGGCCTGGACCCTTCTATTCTAGGAGTCTTTTATGCCTATTCAAAATGTCTATAAAATAATAAGTAATTTCAATACTAAATATTTACATACAATTATGTATTATTAAATATGTGAAGAGTTACACATCCCCAGCAATCTTTTCCATAAGCATGTGACTAACACTTCACACATGTATGCATATTTATATATGTAACTCTAAACCATTCCCAACACTGGCCAAAGGTTCAAGATTTTTAGGAAACGCAGCTTAGGTCAAAGAATTTATTGTATTCATTATTTCACATGTAAAAGAAAAAGTAAAATATTCTCTCCAGCATTTCTGACTTTGAATTTGAGAGAAGTTGTAAACACCATGTCCCCTAACCTTTTTTGACTTTACAAATGACCCCAAACTGCTCGACCAAACACTTTGGACTTTGCCGAAAAGGAATTTATCACCGAGGATTACTCATCTGTCAGACTGTGATAAAATGCAGCTTTGTGTTTGGTTAGGTCACCTTCTTCAGTAGTTAATATTTATTGAGCTTGGGAACGCTGTAGCGCTGAGGAGAGAGAGCGAGGGTCAGAAAGCCCTTCTGGTTCAGCTTTGACTCCAGCTAGCAGAGTGACCCAAGGCTGCACACTTAATACTTAGTTCCTCCATTTGTGGAGCATGGAAAAAAATTAATAAATAAATAACTCTGCTCACTATTTTGTGTTATTCCTGTGAGAATTAAAAATGATAAAACAAACGAGCCTCTTTGAAAAATTACAAAGGACTAGGAGATAACAACGCAACACCGTCTGAATCACAGATTTCCCAGATGGGAAGAACTCAGTAACTAGCTAGCTGTGTTCCCGACTTCAGCTCCTCTCTCCCAGTCTATCAGTTGTTCAGCCATTTCCCATATCAGTAGTGCTAGTCTCACAGTAGATACTGACTTAAAATTATATTCTCAGAACTATTTCCTCTTCTAAACTTACAGGGAAACACAGGCCACTGCGGCTGCAGAGGACTCTGCCCGTCATCGACTCCAGTCCCCTTGTTTTAAACATGAAGCAACAGCAGTGGGAAGGGATGAGTGGACTAAGATAAATACAGGACAATGAACTCAGCACTTGGATTAGAGGCTGGATCCCCAGTCCCTAGGCACCCAATCCTCTCTCCTGTCATCGCTGAAATAAGCAGCAAGAGAATATTTATGAATAGGCAGCCTTACTAATGGGACACACTATCCTGAGGAGTTGAGACTAATTACTCTAACCGTTTTTGTAATCCAAAGTTTGTGTTCCTTTAATAATTTAGTAAATTTAGTAAACTTGGTATTGTTGAATCTTTAACAGGACCCTCCGAGGAGAGGCAGAAGAGTCTAGGTGGTTCAGAATGTCTGGCTTTAGTCTAGTGTGCTGGGACAGGCTTCTAATCTCAGCACCTAGGAGGCCGAACAGGCAGGCAGGGCCACATAGTGAGATCCTGTCTCAAAAATAACTAAATAGAAATAAAGGAAAGAAAAAGAAAGAATACTGAGTTTTACATAACTGTGGATTTGAAGAATTAATATTGTCAACACGGCTGTTTTACCACAAGCTATCTATAGATCTAATGCAGCCCCTATAAAAAATTCTTATGCCAGTTTTCAAAGAAATAAAAAAACAAATCTTAAAATTCATTTGGAACTACAAATGACCTCAGATGATAAGGCAATTCTCAACAAAAAGAATAACACTGGAGATATCACCACATACAATTTCAAGTTATATTACAGAGCCATAATATTAAAACCAGCATGGTACTGGCACAAAAAAGAGATATGTAAATCAATGGAACAGAACAGAAGATCTGTATATAAACAAATGCATGGGGCTGTAGCCACCTGACTTTTTACAAAGAAACTGAAAATAAACAGAGAAAAGAAAGACAGCCTCCCTAATTGAAAATTGAATGTCTGCGTGTAAATGAATGGAACTAGAGCCTCACCTCTCACCTGCACAAAAATCAACTTTAAATACATCAAAGATCTCAACAGAGGACTCAAACCTCTGAAACTGCTAAAGGAAAAAGTAGAGGAAACACTTCAAGATCCAGGCATAGGAGAGGCTTTCTGAGTAGGACTCCAGTAGCTCATGGAATGAGGTTAACAATCCCCGACTAAGACCTCGTGAAACCAAAAAGCTTCTCTACAGCAAAGGAAACAGGCAATGAAGTGCAGTGACAATCTATAGGATGGGAGGAAGTCTTCGCCAGTTATACATCTGACAGAGGATTAATATTTAGAATGCACAAAGACTTCAAAAAACTGAGGAATAAAATGAACGGTTCAATTAAAAATAAGTTATTGAACTGAACAGTTGTCAAAAGATGAAATTCAAATGGCCAATAAATATTTTGGGGCTAGAGAGATGGCTCTGTGGTTAAGAGCACTAACTGCTCTTCCAGAGGTCCTGAGTTCAATTCCCAGCAACCACATGGTGGCTCACAACCACTTGTAATGAGATCTGGTGCCCTCTTCTGGCCTGCAGGGACACATGCAGGCAGAACACTGTATACATAATAAATTAATAAATCTTTAAAAAAATATTTTTAAAAGTGTTCAACATCCTTAAGCATCAGGGAACTCCACATAAAAACTGCTCCGATTCTATCATCCCAGTAAAAATAGCTATTAACAAAAACAAAATAAAACAAACAAACAAACAAACAAAAACACCAGCAAGGATGTGGGGAGAGAGGAATATTTATACACTGTTGGTGGGAGAGAATGCTGATACAACCATTAGAAAATTAGTGTGGAGATTTTACCAAAAAAAGCTAAAAATAGAATTATCATGTGAGGGGCTGGAAAGAAGACTCAGTGGTTAAGTGTACCTGCTGCTCTTGCAGAGGATCCAGATTTGATCCTCAGCACCCACATGGTAGCTCACAATCATCTCTACTTCCAGTTTCAGGGGATTTGATGGCCCCTTCTGGCCTCAACTGGCACCAGGCATACAATGGTGCATAGACACACATGCAGGCAAACATAAATATAAAATACACATAAAATACAAATCAATAAAAGTAAGAACTGCTATATAATCTAGTTATACTATCTTTGGGTATATACCAAACACCTCTAAGTCAACATCTATGTTTATTACTGCTCTAATTACAATAGCCAGGAAATGGAATCAGACTAGAGGTCTATCAACAGATGAGTGAATTAAGACAATATGGTACATACATACAATGGAATTTTATTCAGTAATAAATAAAAATAAAATTACGACTTTTCAGGAAAATGAATGGAATTGGAAAAGACTATAATTTGAGAGAGAGAGACAGACAGAGACAGAGAGAGAAGAGAGAGAGGAGAGACTCTAGAAACAGTTAAAATACTGGGGGGGGGGATATACATCTTCCCCTCCCTCTACGCAGCTTTCCCCAAGGCTCCAGATCTCTCCATCACCAAAGGAGAGTTCTCCTCCTTTCTTTCTAAGTAGGACAGCTTTTTCGGCCAATTTCAGATAATATGCCCTCTAAAAGCGGTGTCTTTTTTAGCCTGCCAAAGGTTGTTACTTGACTCTTGAGTTCACAGACCCCATGTGCGAGATCCATGTGGAGGGGCAGTGGCCTGCCTTGGTCACACAGCCCTCTATTGTGCCCTTAGCCTCCTAGCTGGCTGCTCTGACCTCATCTCATGAGGAGGCACATGCCCTTACTCCCCCACCCCACCTCGCCCCAGCCATGCAGAATCTGTCTGTACTGGGAAGGTCTGCATCCCTTTTCATCCTGATGTCTTAGTCCTGGCCCTTTAGGACTCAAAGACCTTTCAACACTAGCTTTTCTCTAAAGGGCTCCAACCAGATTAGATTCCCCTATTCTCATTGCTAGGAAACCTTGGGTTTTTCTGACCCCTGGGAGCCGAGAGTGAGCTGATACATCATTAGGTCTCCAAAAATATTTGCTGGGGGAAAAGTTGAAAAGAAAGATAGAAAGAAGGAAGGGAACAGGGAGGGAGGGAAGGAGGGAGGGAGGGAGGAAGGGAATGAAAGGTGTATTAGTTACTTTTCTGTGGTGGTGATAGACACCATGACCACAGCCAGAGCTACATAGAGAAACTAGTTAGACCCTGTCTCAAAAGAGAAAGAAAGAAAGAAAGAAAGAAAGAAAGAAAGAAAGAAAGAAAGAAAGAAAGAAAGAAAGAAAGAAAGAAAGAAAGAAAGAAGAGAGGGAGGGAGGGAGGGAGGGAGGGAGGGAGGGAGGAAGGAAGGAAGGAAGGAAGGAAGGAAGGAAGGAAGGAAGGAAGGAAGGAAGGAAGGAAGGAAGGAAGGAAGGAAGGAAGGAAAAGATCCTTTTAGCTTCCTATTCCAAAGGCAAGGAATCTATAGGTGGGAAAGGCGCCAGGAAACCTGGCAACAGGAACAGGAAGCAGACAGATGGGGCAGGGCAGGGGTCTGAGAGGTTGTGCACGACTTAATAGTCAGAGCCCACCCCAGTGACTGCTTCCTCCCACAAGGCTCCACACCCACACACAAGGCTTCCATAACCCAAACAGAACTGCCCACAGAGGACCCAAGTGTCCAAGCCTAGTGGGGATATTTCTCATTCCAACTACCATAGGAAGGCAGAGATGGAAAAGGAAAGGAAAAAAAGAGGAAGAGGGTAAATGAGAAACAGCTTGGCTGTCTTGTCCTTTCATGTGCTAGGATGTAAGGCAGTCAGTTCACTTAGCATTTGAACAGCATTCATACATTTACTTCTGTTTTCTACCTGCCTGAATCTGAAAGGATTTATAATTGAAAAATCTTTTGTTTCAGTATCATAAATATTTACATTTTGGGAGGGCTGTATATGTGTGTATGGGAAGGGGTACTTAAGCCATAAAAGTCGAATTGAAAACCTGAGTTTAATGCCAGGAGAGATTAATGTGCTAGCTAAATTCATGTATCAACTTGGCGGAGTTGAAGCACCCGACCGCTGATGAAGCACTCGCTGCCGAGGGTGTCTTGGGGGCCGTTCTGGATGAGATCAGGTTTTGAATCAGAGATGAGGAGGGAAGGCCATGCTCAGCTATGTGGGCGGGTACCATCCCATCCCCTGAGGGCCAGGAGAGAACACAAAGAGAAAAAGAGCTTGAATTTGCTCTCTGGGCTTGAGCTGAGGCATTCATCTTCTGCAGCCCCAGGACACAGTTCTCCGCCTTCAGACTCGGAGTGAAAGGACGTGATTGGCTCTCCGGGTTCTCCAACTAAGCAGAGGGTATATCATGAGACTTCTCAGCCTCAGAAAACCACAAGAGCAAATCCAGGATGAATTTCACATTTCTGTATACAGTCATCCTTTGGTGAAGCATTAGCTGCTGGACCCTTCTTGAATTCAAAGTCCCTTATATAAAAAGACATAGTACTTACATGTAATTTACATACATCTCCTTTAAATAAATTTTAGCCTTTTATTTATTTGTATGTACAGTGTGTCATAGCACAAATGTAGAAGTCGCAGGACAACTTGGGGTAGTTGGCTCTCTTTCTACCATTTAGGTCCTGGGGGTTGAACTCAGGTCATCAGGTTTGGTGGCAGATGCCCTTACTCACTGAGCCATCTCTCCAGCCTTTTATTTACATCTTCTTGTATACTTTAAATCATCTATAGACACTTACACTCTACCTAATAGAATACAAATGGTTATATTATGCTGCTTACAAAATAACAAGAGAAAATCTGAATATGTTTAGTATAATATATATATATATATATGATTCTTTTTCAAATATTTTTCATGTGCACTTTGAGCCTATGGGTACAGAGGGGTGAATACAAACCCCGTTTGATCTGTTTCTCTGGATATCTCTGATGCATCTGGAGCTTAAAGGTCCTAAATTCTTATCCGATATGCCCAAGCTGCTGTGTGATCCTAGGGTATTCATTTCTCAGGCCAAGTTGCCATGGCCAATAATTAGAATGCAATTTTAAATTGCCAGCCTTTCACAGGATCCACAGAAGAGGTCACTGTATTGTCTGGATTTTCAGGATCTCTGGAGATCAGATTCTCTGCTGTTTGCATCTCTGTGGTCTGTGCCTCTTTCCTTACCTTTACTAACACCTCGAGAGTTATGGCTCAGGGCTGTCCAGCCATTCGTGCCCATTAATTCTATTTCTGAAATGGCTTTTGAATCTGTTCCTGGCCTCTCTGTTCCCTGTGCCTCCTACTCTTTTAATACTTCTCAGTTAGGTGCAATAGCTCCCTAAAGCCAATGTCTGCCTCTTTAGCTCATCATTCTCCATTATGTTCCCTGTATCCTGGGACATTGAGATGAGTTCAGGCTGCCCAGGCCATTTATCTATGAGGGTACTTAAAAGCTCAGCCTCTGGCTGTAGCTATCTTGGCTATATTCAGTGTTTTCTGGTTTCTAATCCCTTAGCTTTCTATTACAGTTCTTAATATCTGCCACAGACTCCCTTTCTTTGATCAACTGGAAAAATAAAAGTATTTTCAGGGGTGAGGAGAAGGCTCAAGTCAGAAAAACACTTGATGCACAATCATGAGGAACTGAGTTCCGATCCCCTAAAAGGCCAAGCAGAGAGGCAAGCACCTGCTTAGAACCTGGTACAGACATGACTTTCCTGCATGAAATTTTCAGATGGGCTGAGAATATGTAACCAATACATAACCAAGAATATGTAACCAACATTATAGTCACCACCTCCACCACCCTTCCCTTTCTGCTTAGAAATAATGGCACAGTTTTTAAATAAATGACCTCCTGATAGGCAGATTTCACTCACTGATGGTCCCTGGGATAGCCCTGAGCCATAACTCTCGAGGTATTAGTAAGGTAAGGAAGTAAAGGTAAGGAAGAATGCACAGACCAACGAGATTCAAAAATGGCTTAAGCAGATATTTCCCCAACTCATTACTTCTAAATTGGCAGTTCAAAATAATTCTTGGGGGCTGGAGTGATGGCTCAGTGGTTAAGTGCACCAACTGCTCTACCAGAGGACCCAGGTTCAATTCCCAGCACCCACATGGCAGCTAACAACTGTCTGTAACTCTAAGACCTGATACCTCACACAGACATACATGCATACACTAATGCACATAAAATAAATATAAATAAATTGAAAAAAAATAATTCTTGACATAGGATCTTAAGCATTAATGATCACAACATAGTACTTAGAAATATACCCAAAGATTTATGCTAGCTATCAAGAGGTCTCAGTGACTCAAGTTATTGTACTTTTCTGAACCTGCTTGTCACAGTAGGACCAGTACCAAAAATGTGTCTGCAGGAGAAACTACTGCTTAGCACTAAGAGTCAGCACCCACCAGTAAAGATGCATAAATAAGGAGAGGCATGGGAGCTGGAGGGATGGCTCAGCACTTCAGCGCACTGGCGACTCCTCCAGAGGACCAGGGTTGATCTCTAGCCTCCACGTGGTCTGTAACTCCAGTTCCAAGGGATCTGACAACCTCTTTTGGTCCCCTCGGGTACTAGGCAAGCAAGTGGTGCAGACATATTTGCAGGCCAAACACCCATACACATAAAATAAGAATAAGCCGGGCGGTGGTGGCGCACGCCTTTAATCCCAGCACTCGGGAGGCAGAGCCAGGTGGATCTCTGTGAGTTCGAGGCCAGCCTGGACTACCAAGTGAGTCCCAGCAAAGGCACAAAGCTACACAGAGAAACCCTGTCTCGAAAAACCAAAAAATAAATAAATAAATAAATAAATAAATAAATAAATAAATAAATAAATAAATAAATAAATAAATAATAAAATAAAATAAAATAAGAATAAAAAGTTAAAGATTTAAAAAAAAGAGATGCATGTTATGTTTGTGACTTAGGAGGCATCCATTCTTAATAGGGCAGTTTTCCCTGAAACTAGCCAAATATGTTTATCACAATACAACAACAATATGAACAGAATTCTTTGGAACTTGGAAAAAAACAAAACAGCAACAACAAACTATTTGTCTGGACGAATGCAACAATCTGCAAAACAACCAGGTAGGTTCTAGTTAGGAAAGGAGCATTAGGTAGGACGCTGCAGGTCAGTTAAGCTCCAGTGTTTAGCGCTCATGGTCGGTTGCAGGAACAGAAGTGGATCCAAATAAGAGTATGACTGGATTATGTAATAAGGCAATGGAAATAAATGTGTCATCAGACAACTGGCTAGTCATTGGAAAAAGAATAAAGCCGGGTGCCTACCTTGAGCTTCCAGATGAATTAAAGATTGCAACATCCAAAAATGTCAAAAAAGAATTACAATCTTGTAGCTGAGTACTCCTCTGTGAAGGAGGACATGAAGCCTGACTCTTGGCTTCACAATCTCCATGGGAAGGATTCCCACTGTGGGGGCCCTAGAGTGATCCAGTGAGTGGCTTCCTGATGGGAGCTCTAGGAGTCCGGCTCTCAGCACACACGTATGGCCTTATGGGGAAATTCCCCACGTGACTTTCAAATTCAGGAAGAAAACATACAAGTAAGATGGTTCCTTCCTGTATCCTTGACACTCCAGAGTATGAGGCAGGAGGATTGCAGTGAGTTCAAGGCTAGTCTGGATCACATAGTAAACTATGGGGTGAGACTTGATCTAAAAAACAGAGACAACAGCAACAGCCACAAGAGTAAGAGGAGGAAAAAGAAGAAGAAAATGTACTCCTGCTTTTCAGGAGCATCTCCCCGGGTGTAATGATGCAGCCGTCACTAGCCCTGCAGTTCAGGATCTACCCTCCTAGAGGAGGTCTTGGAGGATGAGTGAGAATGAGCAGCTTCCCAGAAGCACACCTCGGTGCAGATCCTCCTTCCCTTCCCGGAAGGAAAACCAACCTGAAGACTTAGGAGCCAGTGGAAAGAGGACACACTGACCAGCTACTGGGTGGGAAAGTGAAACTCAGACTCTGCCATTTCTTGGCAAACAGAAGTCAAAGTTCATGTGTGGGCTGGATGATGACTTTGGATCAGAAACAGGGAGAGTGCTACCACAACAAGACAGGGGAGGTGGTAATTTCTAGGTATGCGCAGAAGCTTTCTGCTCCATGCTGTGGTGAGGAGAAACTGGCCCTAGTGACAGGAGCTAGGCAAGGGCAGGACTCGGATCCCTGGAGGATGAGAGTTTGGGTCACCACAAGTAAAGAATGCTGACCAGTAAGAGCACATTGAGAGAAAGGAGTCATTTTGTTATTGCAGAGACTGCATCTAAGTGTTTTGGTTCAGATGGAAGCAGCAAGCAGAATGACTGATGTTAACTTGGTGATATATTCCCCACATTAAGAACAAAAAGTCTGTTCACATTTTAGAAAAGAAGACAGATCCTCTTGCCTACTGAGAGTTCTGGGAAAGTTTATATCATTGGCAATATTTTATCTCCAGCTCCCCCAACCAATGCCTCCTGGTGCTGAGAGGGCCACGCTCCTGTTTTTTCCTTCTCTTTAATCCATGGGCTTTCAGTCCTTCATGTGTTTCCACCTCCAGCCACCTGCACCTGAGCCCTTTTTCCCACACGTTCACGCACGGCTGCTCACCTGCTGCCATGTGCCATTTGGCCTCAAGGTTGTCTCTGAGACTACTCTAAAACATGAAACTTCTGTCCACGAGCCTTCAGCAGGAGTCAGAGCCAACGCTGCGCTCTAGACCAAGTACAATATTACTACTTTTCGGTCAGAGTATTTATGGGGGAGGTGCAAGGTCAAATCAGCATCCAGGCCCATGAGTCCAAAAGGATCAGAATAACAACCAATTAGTCCTTTTTTACCTTTGGCCCTGGTCCATGTGACTCTCCCTTTCCTGGCCAGAGGGCAGAGGAAGGCCTCTGAGCACAGAGCAGGAATCTGTTGCATTGTTCAGGATCTGCTGCACCAGTGATAATGAAGGCTTGGGGGAACTCGGTTTTTCAACTGTGTCTCAGGTTTCCGTTTTTGTCACAAATTTTAGTTACTCACAGACCAAACCCTTCTGTCCCTAAGACGACCATTTGCTTAGTGAGCATGCATTTGGTGAAAATGTAAAGTTCTGGAAATTTCCCATTTCTCTTTTTTTTCTCAAAGGTGCCCCGCCACCTTCCGCCGCCGCCACCGCCAGGAGGTCAGTGTTTAGTCACCATCGTCATCCTGAGTATATTTGACACAACAGGATCACGGAAGGCTCAGGTCCTTTGGAAATGGAAGTTGAGTCACTCAGTGTATTTCAGACTATCACTATTTCCTCTTGAGTCTATTCCCGTGTCCTCCTTGATACCTGGCTGGCCTATCTGATGGTAATTATGAATCCAGTGTTTTGTTCTATCTAGTTGCTGATTGAGCCAGATGCTAATACACACACTCAAAACAATGTAGGCACCATTGGGAAGTTACGGTAAAGTTTCTGGGGTGGTAGGAACTATTTTATATACTAAAGCTGCAATTTACCAAAATGTAACTTACCTCTCTGCCTCCAGTCCTTGCTCTTTTGTGGTGAGATTTTATTTGTGCACCCCAATAAAGCTTATCCGGGGATCAGAGGACAGAGACAGCCACTATATTTAATATAGAGGTCAAGCAGTGGTAGCACACACCGTTAATCCTAGCATTCCAGCGGCAGAGATTCATCCTGATCTCTGTGAGTTCAAGGCCACATTGGGAACAGAGCCAGACTTGGTGGCACACACCTTTAGCACTAGTTAACCTTAGCGGTCTGGAGTACAGACACACAGGAAGTGATGTAGCTGGGCGGAGAGAGGGAATTAGATGGCAGAATACAGAAAGGTATATAGGCGTGAGTATACAAGAAGGCTGAGGAGTTGGTAAGGTGAGGTTGGCTGTGGCTTGTCCTATTCCTCTGATCTTTCGGTTTTCACCCCAATATCTGGCTCTGGGTTTTTTTTTTTATTAATAAGACCGTTTAGCAATTTGAGTGACACTCTTTTCTCTCTAGAGCACAGAGAGCCTCCTAAGCTGGATACTGTCATATCCTTGCATACCTTTCCAATGACTTCCTTCATACTGAAACCTGCCCAAAGTTTTTGACTTATGAGTTCTTAGATTCATATTTACAATCTCTGCCTGCTTCTTGGTTCACCTTCTCTGCTACCTATTATTGGGGTTTTCTTTGTGTACCCTCACTTTGAGACTCTGGCATCTGCATTTCTTTACCCAGAATACTATTCACTCCGATATCACTGTGGCTCTCTTCAGTTCTTACGTGTGTCTGTACACATGTGAGCTATCAGAGAGACAACTCCAAA
This sequence comes from Peromyscus maniculatus bairdii, assembly GCF_049852395.1. NCBI lineage: Eukaryota > Metazoa > Chordata > Mammalia > Rodentia > Cricetidae > Peromyscus > Peromyscus maniculatus. The sequence goes on from NC_134858.1 coordinate 49,180,322, forward strand.
ACAGCATTCCTTTCTACCCCCTTCCTTCCTGGTTTTATTTTATTTTTTTTATTCTTATTGCCTCTTCTGTCTCTCTCTGTCTCTACCTGTCTGTGTGTGGGTGTGTAAGACCATGGTAGATACTTCTCAAATATAAATAAACCACATGAATTTGGTAACAAAAGGGAAATTACAAAAAGGCATTATATGTTAAATTGGTCTCATTGTAAGTAGGGAAGGAAGCAAATATCCCCCAGTAAATGGTCACAGGTTTAAAGAGCAGCTACACAAAGGCAGGGGGCGGGGCTTCGTAACACGGCCTGGACAGTGGCACACCGCTCCTTGTGACCTGACCCACGGCAAGCAGTGGAAGGCTCTATTGAAAACGAAATCAAGCATGGTTTGGTGTTGCTCTTTCCCAGAGACATGTGACCAGCAGTGTCTGATTTATCTGTGTAACAGACCCGTTTAGGAGTGGGACAAGAGAGATGAAAGGGAGGAGTGTCAGCTCTGTCTTCATTTAAAAAGCAACGGAACAGAGAAGTCCTGTGACACCCCAGCTCGATGTGTAACTGATACCTAACTTATGATCTTGCTTCCAGGACCTGAGATGGGAGAAAAGAGAGGCGGGGTGAGGGGGGGTGGGGGGGCGCGGGCGGGGGAGATAGGGAGGGAGGGAGAGGGAATATGAATGAGAATGAATTGTCTGTGTATCAGAGTGAATACGCTTTCTACATATCTCCTCAACCCGAAATTCTCCCCATCTCTAATTCTGATCATAACTCCCTTAAGCTATAAGGAGAGGGAAAGTATGTGTGCATGCGCAAAAGAGGGTGTATATACATCCACAGATGCATGCAGATACAACTATAATGATTCGGGCCTATGTTTATAAAAAGGAATCTAATTTAATGGCATGAAAATAATTGAAGTTTACAGAATGGAACATGAGTTTAGTGGAGGATTTATTTCTTCTTTTGGCTTCTGCATTTTCCCTCTACTTTTACTTTATTTTGTTGTGTGTGTGGTGTGCACATGTGTTCACATATGTGCTGTGTGTGTGCTGTGTATGTGGTAGCCAGAAGTGAATGCTGGGTGTCTTTCTACACCTCATACACCAAGGCAGGCTCTCCCATTTGAACCCAGAGCTCACTGACTTGGCTAATCTGGCTAGCCAGCTTGTTCCGGGGACCCTCTGTTTTCACCTCCCTAGTACTGGGAATATAGGCGAGTCACTGACCTCAGGCAAGCTCTTTAACCTCTGAGCCATTTCCCTAGCCACATCTTTAATTTTTGAAATAATGTTCCAGTTAGCATGCAAAATAATGGTTTTCATTATGACATTTTCATACATGTACCGTAGCTCATGTTTGCCTTCTTTTTCATGACCCTCTGTCCCGACCTTTTCTGTATTCTCAGCTCTATTTATATAAAGTATGTTTCTTCACACCTGTAGAAACCAGTATATATCGAGGACAGCATTAAGGAGATACTCAGTTAACTGTGTAACTTATCCTGCTCCAGCTGAGGCACACGGTAAGACCGAAATAACTGAAAGAAAGCAGTGGGCGTTTGAGCTGGTCCCCGTAGTTCCTGTAGGTGTCTGCAGAGGATGTTTTGGCTGTTCTCAGAAAGGTGGTGCCCCTTTAAGTGTACTCCCCTCTGCAGGGTGCTGAGATTTGCAGCCCCCAGGTCTTCACCCATCGGTGATTTGTCTTCTCTTCAATGTGCCCACACCTCAGTGACTCCTCTCCATCTTGCTCCCAACAATACTTCTGGTCCTCTGCCTCCTTTTCCCTGCTTTTCACTCACAGCACGCGGCTCTCTTTCTTTTCTGGAACTTATGAAAGTCCTGTGGTTCTTATCTATGGTGCTATCCTTACATAACAAGTTGCCGTAGCACAAGTATCAGGGTACTTACTATGTCTCAGGAATTAGCTCTGCCTTGTTTTCTACTCATCAGGGGAGAATGAGGGATTAGGGAAGATAATGGAATGGTCACTCAAAAGAAAACAATTGCCAAACTCTTTAGCCACTTATGCCTCCCATTATTCGGCCTCCCAAAACCTTCTAGGATTACCGTAGAATCCAGTTCTGGCCCATGAGACACAGTTGAGGCCCCTGGTCTAGGGAGAAGGGGTATACAAAAGCTCCCACTTTCCTGGAAAATAAAAACAGAGAAGGCTGCTGTTGCCTCTTCCCCTTTATCCTCTCCCTCGCCTATCAAACAGGATTGATGGCTGATCTGCAATGCCATCTTGTACCATGGGAGTAAGGTCAGGAGAAGCACGGGCATGTGAACTCTGATGTCATCAGCTGCAAAACCAAGGTGCACATTTACATAGACTTCTTACTAAGGGAAACAAATCTTGGTTTTGTTTTCAAGTGGCCATGGGTGGTTTTCCTGTCATTTGCAGGTGAATGAAGGTCTAATTTATGTACAGTCACTTCCTTATACTATGTCATAGTTCTCTTCAAGGAAATAAGCCAGAACACCATAAGCAAAAGGCAGGAGCTCCTTGTTTGAAATTAGGACTAAGAAGAGAATTAAAGTTGAATTACCGAATTCTGGGAAAGATGGGAAATTACCAGTATCTACAAATAGTTGGATCTTGAGTGGTAGGACTCTGCCATCCAATACTACAGCCTTAGAAGGAAGAGAATTCCTGTAGGTGACTTTGTGGTCAGAGGAGAAGTTCATTGTCAAGAACACCGATTTTCTTATCTAGAATAATAGCAATGCTCAAAGATAACCGAGGAGCAATTTCAGAAATGGCGTCGTGGAGCAATGGAAGGAACAAGGGAACCTCTGGCAGCTAACACAGAAGGACTGGCCTCTGCTACTCCCACACCTTCATCCTCTCATGTGACTTCACTGCACACAGAGAAGGGAACAGTGAGGCCTGGACTCTGCCTATGGTAATAAACAGGCGAGTAGAGTAGCTTTAACTTTTAAAGCCTGCTCATGGCTTTCTACTTAAAGTGAATTTCTTGGAGATAGCATATTCTCATTCTCTTTCTGATTTAGCCTTGTCTCTCTGTAATATCAGTGGCTGTACAGAATGAGATTGTTCCATGAGTGCCCTAGAAACTATCATACTAAGACCATGTTTTTACCTGAAAGTTCCAGAGGCCCAGCCTGCTGTTCCTTCCTCTAAGGGCAGTGGTGGTGTATTCCTTTAGCCCCAGCACTATGGCTGAGGCAGGTGGATCTCAGAGTTTGAGGCCAGCCTGGTCTACATAGAGAGTTCCATGACAGCCAGAGCTATACAGAGAAACCCTTTCTCAAAAATGTTTCTTTCTCAAAAAGAAAAATCCAAAATAGTCATTTTTGAAAGCCCAGAGCCCAGAAAGCCTAATGAGTGAGGACATCCATTGGGACATGGAGAACCTACCAGTTTCCATACTTCTAAAGAAAATGACTTCCCTAGGTGGGCATGTGAAATTTTTTAAATTATTTACTTTTTTAGCCAGGCAGCAGTGGCGCACGCCTTTAATCCCAGCACTTGGGAGGCAGAGGCAAGTAGATCTCTGAGAGTTTGAGGCCAGCCTGGGCTACAGAACGAGTTCCAGGAAAGGCACAAAGCTACACAGAGAAACCCTGTCTCAAAAAACAAACAAAAAAATTAATATTTTAATTACATTATTTCCCCCTTCCCTTTTCTACTTCCAAGTCCTCTTTATACCCCACCTTGCTCTCTTTCAAATTCATGGCCTCTGTTTTCATTGTTACACACACATATGTATATACATATATATTCCTAAAATACATAAATACATCCTGTTTGGTCTGTACAATGTTACTTGCATGTATGTTTTCAGAACCAACTATTTAGTATTAGGTAACCAATTGGTGTGCTCTTCTCTGGGGAAAACTTTCTTCTGCTCTCAGCATTCTTGAGTTACCTGTAGTCCTGTGTAGGGTTTAAGGACTTTTGGGCTTTTTCTCATCCACTTTGGCATGTCTATTTTTGTTGTCCTTATCCAGCTCATGTTTAGGCAATCATGTTGGTTAGACTTTATGGTGTAGCTTTTGACATTGCTAGGAGACACAATCTCACAATTTCCCTGATCCTCTGAAGCTGATAATCGTTTGCTCCTTCTCTTCAATGATGCCTGAACTTCATTCAGGTGCAGGAGTTGTATTGCAAATGTATCCCTTGGAACTGGGTTCTACAACTTTGCATGTTGACTGGTTGTGGTTTTCTATAATAGTCTCCATTTGTTTCAAAGACAGGCTTCCTTGGTGAGAGGTAAGGATTACATTTATCTGCGGGTATGAGGACAAATATTTAGAATGTAGTTAAGGATTATACTTGTTTAATAAAGTGATGGCTGTAGATTCTCCTCCAAGATCCATAACTTTACTAGCCCTGGCAGGTTGGCTGGGTTTCCAGTAACAGGCATGATTTCCCTCTTGTTGAGCAGGTATTAAGTCCAATTAGAGAGCTGTTGATTTCTGCCACTACTGTACCCTTATGATTAGGATGCTATGCTGATTATTGTTGTGGTTCATAGACATCACAGCTGAGTATAACTGTCGGCTGTATCCCTCCTTTGGAAGCTTGCACAGTGCCTTCTGGTACCATGAAAGCTAGTCCTTGGAAGATTTTCAAACCAGTTCTCCAGCACAGAGGCCTCTGTGTACATGCAGACAAGTGGAATTTTTAGTTAAAGGCCATTTCAAAAGAAAATCTCAGATCCAGTAGGATTCAATAGTGAGTTCTATCAAATATTTTAATAGAAACAATACTATTCCTATAGAAATCTTTGCAGAAAAGGGAGAATACTTGTTCCAACAGTTTTATGAATAGTATTGATTTATCAATATTCTCTTCATACAAAATCTTCCCCACAAGAAAAAACTACAGACCAATATTCCTTATGAACTTAGACATAAAGAGCTTAATAGAACAGTAGCAGACAAAATCCAGAAACATGCAAAAAAGATACTTCAATTAGATTTAGTCCAGGAATGTAAAATAGCTTTAACATTAAAAAGCTAATGAAGTGATATTTCATATTTATAGACAAAGGTCTAAAATCATGCAATTACTCTGAGAGATAGACACAGAAAACACAATCAACTAAGTCCAGTATAAAAACTCTACCTGCTTTCTTCTAAGTCCAAATGATAAACCAAAGATTGATTTCACCAAAGTTCAACCTGGGGAACCAATGAATTTATTAGGGTTACTTAACAAACATTGGTGGGCGATTATAGGAAGGGGTTCTGGAAGACTCTGAAGGTCCTAGAAGGTCTGTACCACCATGGATGATGTGATTCTCACTGCTGTGTAGATGGTGCCCTCTTTTCCTAGTCTTCCTTAGTCTATGTATGGTAGCCCCTCCCTGACCCCCCAAGGCCACATGCAATTAGGGAAGAATTGCACATAGCTGGTTGAGAGGAGTGGCTAGATACTCAAGTGATGGTCCCATGACCCTCCCTACCTCACCCCTTCAATGAGGGACTGTTAATAGTCAACAAGCACAGCTGTGATGATCTTTTGCAAGCAGATACAGCTGAACTCAGGAAGATGGTAGCTGTCTGGCTCAGTGGACAATCCCCTCCAACAACTCCCACTTTCATAGTCAGTCCATCTTGTTAACTGACCTTAGGCAACCGTCGTCACAGTGAGCATTGGAGCTGCCTTTAATCTCTAAATTTCAGTTACCATTCCATTGCTAAAACCATATAGCGTCCATGATGTTTTAAAATGTCTTTATGGGAAAGATCTGTAGAGTAGTAATAATAAGGTGAGGGCTCACAGTGACTTGTTCCGTGTTCTTCACATATGCTGGACTATTACCACAGTCAGAGAAGCGGTCACTGCATTTTCCTTTCATATTTCACGTGGAGAGACCAAGGCATAGAATGTCCAAGGAATCATAAATAGTTGGCCGCGTAGTGGAGTTTCAGTCTGAAGCTACTTCCACAGTCTACGTGTTTGATTTCCTGTCCAGTCTCTAGTTACTTAGTGCAAATTGTAACCAGAGTCCCAAGCTTCTTCGCTCAAGGGTGTAAACCTTTGCAGAAGGGCTTCCTACTGCGATGTAGCTCAGGTAGAGCCTTTCCTTAGGCTGTCAATGGCTTTGGACTTGGCCACTACCAAGTAAAGGAATAGCTTTCTAGAGCTGGGAACACTCGGAACTGTAGTAAGAACACCCCTGATATATGTCTGCTTAATTTTTGTTTCTAAATTGCCCTACTAAAATGGTCACCTCCAGCAAGCCTTCTCTCAGCAATGGGGTGGGAACCTGAGTGATGAGTTACTTAGAGGACCTGTACACCATGGTGGAAGTGGTAGCTGAATTGGGAAATGGTCCTTGTTTGGTATTCACCCTGAAATAGGAAAGTAGATTGCCCAATGCATGATGTACACTTTTAGATTAAAAAAAAAATGAGTTGTGGTCTGATTGTTCTTTATTTTATATCTACAATCCACTTATGAGTGAGTACATACCATGACTGTCTTAGACCACAACCCATAGAACCATGGAGGCTATATATATAGCATGGAGGTCCCTAGGATGACTGTGGCTTATAATAAATTTTGGTTTTACTCAATTATTGAAAAAAATAGCCAAATGAATGGAAACACATGAACTATGAACCAAAGGCTGAGGGGCCCCCATCTGGATCAAGCCCTCTGAATAGGTGAGACAGTTGATTGGCTTGATCAGTTTGGGAGGCATCTAGGCAGTGGTACCGGGTCCTGTGCTCATTGCATGAGTTGGCTGTTTGAAACCTGGAGCTTATGCAGGGACACTTGGCTCAGACTGGGAGGAAGGGACAGGACCTGCCTGGACTGAGTCTACCAGGTTGATTGCAGTCCTTGGGGGAGGATTTGCCCTGGAGGAGGTGGGAATGGGGGGTGGGCTGGGGGTAAGGGGAGAGGGTGGGAGGGGGGAGAATAGGGGAACCCGTGGCTGATATGTAGAACTGAATGGTATTGTAAAATAAAATAAAATTTAAAAAAAAATGAGCTGTCTGATGCTCACCATTCAAGGAAGACAAGGCTCTGGGTGCTAATTGCTCCCCCAGTTCCCCAACACAAGCCCAAATGTAGTCTTAAGAGTAAAGTGAAAAAACTTTTATTATACACAAATGGTAAATCCAACAACCCTAATGAATTACTCCAGACACTTGTCAGAGTACCAGTAGGAAAATGAATCAGAGTAAAGCTATACATATAGTGTGTGTGTGTGTGTGTGTGTGTGTGTGTGTGTGTATACAAGTGCATGTATATATGTGTGTACATGTGGAAGCTAGAGGTTAACCTTGGGTGTCATTTAGGAGCTGTCTACATTGTTTGTTTGTTTGTTTGTTTGTTTGTTTGAGATTGGTTTCTCACTGCCTTGAGTTAGCCAACTACATTAGGCTGGCTGGCTAGTGATGCCTAGGAATACTCATTTCCACTTCTCTATGGGATTACAAGTGTGCATCACCATGCCTGCTTCTTAAAAAACAACAACAAAAACCACATGGGTTCTGGGGTCTCAAAGTTGGGTAACCAAGCTTACATTGCAAGAACTGTACCACCCGAGTCATCTCCCTAGTTCCCCCAAGCCCTCTTTCCAGGGAGCAGAGCCACAGACTCACTAGAGTGGTAGCCCTGAATACAAATGTCTTGTTAGCAAGACAGAAGAATAAGCTTGAGCCAAAAGAATCAGGGACTCGTGGGAAGGAAAGCCAGTTGAACCCAGCAGGAACTGACAACTTGAGGGCCAATTCCAGAGAAGAGACACAGAGCAAACTCTAGAAAGTAACCAAATATTCTTCCCGAGATTCCACCAGAGATGATTTGTTCCACAGAAATCACATGGTGCCAGCAATCTGAGGCGCTGAGTCTAGCCTCCACCTCATCAGCCCAGACAGTGTGGAGGCCAAGAGAAAGAATTGGAGCTGGGTACCTTCAAGCCGTGCCAATCCAACCAGGCTGAAGATAGACATTGGTGAGATTAGAAATTTAAAAAACAAATCTGGGGTTTGTAAACGTATCCATTTGTACGCTCTCTCCTATTTGCTTCCTTTCCCTCCCGTTTTCTTTCCTAATTCCAACCAAGTCCCAGCTGAACCAAGAAGAAAACTGATTTTGCACACCTAAATCTGGGTAAATAATGGAAATTCTCCAGAGGCAGATAAGGTGGGGAGGAGCCAGAGGATGTGAGGCCAAGAGCAAAGCTGGTAGACGGAGGCAGGGCTCTGAACAGCAGGCCATGCTCACGTCTTCCTTCCTAGGGAGTTGGGCCTTATCTTTATGCTTTTCCTTGAAGTCCTGCTTGCACAGTGGCCTTGGGCCAGAGGTGAAAGAGGCTCTGTGACTTCCCATTGTCAGAGCAGGGGGAACAAATAAAGGATTGCCTCCATGGGATTGTGGAATGTTTATTATCCTAACGAAAAGCATTTGTCTTGTCTCACAGGAAATCCCGTCGTCTTATCTTAGAACTGGCCCCAAAATAAGTAGTCACCAACCATTGCTTCAAGGGAGCACAGGACCACTAGAGGGCAAGCCAGTGGGGACCCAGCGAGAGACAAAAGTGGGGTCAAAACCAACCCTCACAGTGTTCATGAGATTAAAATGACCCTGAAAACAAACTCGGAACTGATGTGTTCCCCAGTTCCTACCCTATTCTTTCCTCTCTACCCTCTCCAGGGAGCAGGGTGTCACTCACACTGCCAGAGCAGAAAAACAGCGCTCATAGGCTGAGTTATCTATGAATTCCTAATATGTGAGAGCTAGGAAAGGCTGCTGCAACCAGGGCTGCCTTGGAGGTCACCAGGTCTCTGTGGTGCAAAATGCCTGTGAATCCATAAAGGACACAGCTGCTTTGATGTTCTGAAATTTTCCAGAATCCAAGAGATTCTTGAAAAATTTTAAAGTTTACTTTATTTCTTTAAAGTTTCGACACTGTCTTTTCTTAATCTCTTCTGTAGAATCTCTGCAAATCAAGTGTGGCATTCACCAAGTATGCTTACTGTCGGTGTCTCAGGAGAATGTTTGCAATCCTACAGATTTCGGAGCTGAGCACACACCACCTTCTGCCTCTAACCCCTGCTCTTCTACTGGTTCCTTCTGAGCTCATCTATAACCCACTCATGCAAAAAGAAAACAAACTCTTGGATTTCTACAAGACAATGTCTGAGCTGGTGTCACGTTTACTTCATGAACCCATATTTGTTTCTGTTTGTTTTTTGTTTTTTCAAGACAGGGTTTCTCTATGTAGCCCTGACTGTCCTGGAACTCTCTTTGTAGACCAGGCTGGCCTTGAATTCACAGAGATCTGTCTGCCTCTACCTCCCGAGTGCTGGGACTAAAGACATGAGCTATCACGCCTGGCTCATGAACCCATATTTGGAGGTTTATAAAAAATGTGCTTCAACAGGTTTAAAGCTTTGTTGATAAAATATTTCCCAGTTTGCAAAAGATTTTGTAACTAAAATGGGAATAACGAATTTCTACAAAAAGAATTTTCTTGCACTCCAGTACTGAAATTATGTAGTGAAAAGTTCAAAGAACTCCATGACATCCTCATCTCTAAGGATGAAGCTAGCATAGGAATTCTATGACAATTAATTCTTAAAATTGGATTATTAATTTTATTGTCTTAAGGTTATATAATTTTGCAATGCTATGACTATTTCTGTCTGCTGAAGATCCCTAGCATAGGAAATAGGAAATTCTTATTTCAATGACATCTAAAAATTGCCAGTCAAAGGCCTAGAAAATGGCTACATCAAAGGCCAGCGAAGCTGACTGTCTGATTTTCCTAAGGCAAGATGGTTTCACACTTTTTTCTCAATTTACAAATAGTGGAAGTTTACCATGAATCTTGGAAATTTCACCAACTGTGTATTTAACAAACAAATGAGTTCTTGCTTTAGACAAGTAGAAGGAAATTTTTAAGCAGCAGACTTGATAAATGGCGGCAGCCCACATGACTGCTGAGGACCAGTCTGACAGGAACTGGCAAGATAACAAACAGTACAATGACGGTCCATTATCTTAGAGCTCACAGAATGACTTGGCGCCTCGCCAGGTGTATAATCAGCCTATTTTTGTTTTTATCACACAAACCAATGGGTTTTTCCAAATAATAGTAAATTAGGTGTGGCTCTTTTTTCTTTTTTAACTGAGAGGATTTCCTGAAATCTGTCTAAAAGTGTTGATAATATCTTTGTATATTTTCAATAAATGGTATGTTATGTACCTATGTTAAAAAAGCACAATGGGGCTGTTGTCTGGGCTTTTTGCTTTGGAGAATCGTATTTTCAGGGGTCCTCCCCTGACTTTGTCATTCTACACAAAGGCTGGAGCCCTGTTACACAACCCAGGACCACACTGCTCTTGCAGCAGCCTGACCTCTGCTTTCTCAAAGGGAAGAAGGATCAGAGCCAACAACCATTGCTCCCTAAGCATGCCTACAACATATAGCTCAGGCTACACTCAGGTCTTTGTGATCCAGTATCTGGATGTATTAGCCTACTGCAGCAGCAGCTGCTGTTTAACTTACACACACTTTTTTTGTTTTTGTTTTTAAATATAGGGTCTTACTAGGTAGCTCAAGGTGTCCTTGAATTCAAGATCCTCCTGCCTCAGACTCTGGAGTGCTGGCATTACAAGTATGTATTACCATGCTACACACTTCCAATTTTAACTGCCCAAGTTGTCAGAATAGCTCACATGCGGATATAAACTGTTGAATGTGAGGAGTCCTCACACCCAAATCATTTAAGGTCCATTTATTATTGAATATACTAAAAAGAAATAAAGATATTGTACGAAGCTCCATGGCTTCTGTTCTGAATGTCTATTTTTTAACATTAATTTTTTAAAATTTATTTATGTATATTTCTATGTGTGAGCGCTCTGTCTGTACGTATGCCTGCAGGCCAGAGGAGAGCATCAGGTCTCATTATAGATGGTTTTGAGCCATCCTGTGGTACTGACAACTGAACCTGGGTCAGCTGGGAGAGCAGCCAGTGCTCTTCAGTGCTGAGCCATCTCCCCACCAGCCTCCCTCAAGTCTGTTCTAACTGTAGAAGTTCATTGAACTGTACAGTCTTGGGGTCTGGTTAATTTTGGGGTGTGATGTTCTTTTATTCACAATGTTTTTAATAACAAATTTTAAAATAAATAAAAATTATGGCCAGGCATAGTGGTGCATGCCTTTAACTAGGGAGGCAGAGGCAGGCAGATCTCTGTGAGCTCCAGGCCAGCCTAGTCTACATAGAGAGACCCTGTCTCAAAATAAAAAAAAAACAACACACATTTAGTGGCTGGAGAGGTGGCTCAGCAGTTAAGGGCACTGGCGGCTCTTCCAAAGGACCTGGGTTCAGTTCCCAGCACCCACATGGCAGCTCACAACCATCTGTAACTCCAGTTCCAGGGGATCCAGGACCCTCACACAGACATGAGTGCAGGCAAAATCACCAATGCACATAAATAAAATGAAATCAATAAAATTTTATTTTTTATATTTATAAGAAATATTGTTTATAATTTAAGGTATAAAACTTCAGGATAAACTCGTCCAAACAAGTTACATCTTGTATGCTTAAAACTATAAAATACAATTGAAACAATTTAAAGAATTACTTGAATTAATGGAGATAAGCAGTTTGCTCACAGTTAAAAGACAACATTGTTAAAGTAGCAATTCTTCCCAAATTAACATACTTAATTAATCCCTAATCAAGACCTTAGTGGCCTTCCCCCTGTACCCCTGTGGTAATCAGTCAGCTTGTTCTAAGACTCACATGAAAATGCAAAGTGTCTAGAATAGGCAAAACACTTTCGAAAATAAAGAACAAAACTAATAGACATAATTATTTGGTTTTAAAATTAATTCTCAACCAAGAGTATTGAAGTTGTGTGGAAGAGGCATAAAATACACATTTAGATCAATGGAATCAAAGAACAAAACAAGAAATGGAGTCTAGTAACTTTCCACATAAGAACCAGTGCAAGCCGGGCGGTGGTGGCGCACGCCTTTAATCCCAGCACTCGGGAGGCAGAGCCAGGCGGATCTCTGTGAGTTCGAGGCCAGCCTGGGCTACCAAGTGAGTTCCAGGAAAGGCGCAAAGCTACACAAAGAAACCCTGTCTCGAAAAAAACCAAAAAAAAAAAAAGAACCAGTGCAACTCACTGGGAGAGAGAAATGTCTCTTCTGCAAATGGTGTGTACGTGTTGAGGGGAGGGTGGAATTTTAAGCCATATAGACTACTACATAGCCAGACCTGTCTGGAAAAAAGATCAGGTCAGGCTAGAAGCAGAGCTCAGTGGCAGTGCACATGCCTGTCATGCCAATGATCCTGTGCCCAGCCCCTAGAAGAAGCTCAAGTGTGTGAGACAGGCCACACACACACACACCTACACTCATACTCCCCAACCTCCTACCCCACCCACACACGTACACACACACACACACACACACACACACACACACACACAGCTCACACATACACACGCACACATAGACACTAAAACACAAACAAGCACATACTGAGGCTGAGCACTGTGACCTGCACCTGTGGTTCCAGCACTTGGGAAACGGAGGCAGGAGAATTCCCTTGATCCCAGAGTTCTAGATCTGCCTGGACAAGAGTGAAAGCCTATCAAATACCCCCAACAATGCCGGGTCAGTTCTGCTGACTATGGGCTGCAAAGAAGGAAAGATGATGCACGCCCTTTTTTAGCTAGTGGAAGCATTCTCTATGTGAATTATAGTTATATTTTCATAAGTGTTATATAAACATGTCAAAATTCATCAGATTTTACACATGAAATATGTCTGATGATACAATGATAGAGCAAGTATAGTGTAATTAAGCAAGGAAAGACAAGCTCTATCTATGTTCATGAAGTATCAACTGTTAACAATTAGAGTTTGCACTTGCTTTGGCCAACATATCTAAAATATAGGAAGTGCTTAAGTTGAAATAATATTTAGAACATCTAATAATGTGATCGAATAACATTTCATATTAAAAGTTATTTTAGAAAATGTGGAGAGAAAAAATGTTACATTATGTTTCCTATCACTCAAAAATATGAGCTTCTATTTTTGTTTTCAGAACTTTCCATGTATAAATAAACAATTTTATAAAATGGGATTATACTGCAATATTACTTTGTATCATGATTCAAGATTATAAAAATTATATGAAATTAGTCTTTGAAAGTATGATATTTCTTTTTCATAATGAAATCATATTGTTTAGTATATATGCTATTATATTATGTTGTAGTTATCTCTCATATCCACTGTAGTCACATGTCCTGTGATACTCAAATCTGCTAATTCTCAAGTGTCTTCCATGGGATGCTTTAATAGCATTTGCATATAATCTACATACATATCCTGAATACTTTAAATCATCTCTAGATTACTTAGAATACCTAATACAATGCAACCAGTTGTTACCCTGTATGTTAACTGTATGTTACACTGTACATATTTAGTATAGATGCAGATTTTCCCCTCAGATATTTTCCATATTTGGCTGAATCCACAGCTGTGGAAAGCACAGAAACCAGGGTACAACTGGACACTGTATATTCTAATTCACTTAGCACTTTTCATAATTCTGAATTTTTTATTGCATTTATTCATTTGTGTGTATGCATGCATGTGAAGGCATGTGTGCCATGCTGCATGGGTGGAGACCAGAGGACAGGTTTTAGAAACTGTCTCTCTTCCACCAGGTGTGCTCAGGGGACTGAATTCCTTTGCTCACGGAGCTGTCTCCCTACCTTTACTAAGCACTTCTAAATTGAGGATATTTAAGCTGTCCTGAGGATTCACCATTTTCTTTCTTTCTTTCTTTCTTTTTTTGTTTGTTTGTTTGTTTGAGACAGGGTTTCTCTGTGTAGCTTTGCGCCTTTCCTGGAACTCACTTGGTAGCCCAGGCTGGCCTCGAACTCACAGAGATCCGCCTGGCTCTGCCTCCCGAGTGCTGGGATTAAAGACGTGCGCCACCACTGCCCGGCAAGGATTCACCATTTTCTATCTGCTCAACATAACAAGGGGATTCTCTCAAAGAGATTATTATTCTGATATGCTATTTTATTTAAAAGATATGAGTTAGTTTTAAAGAAAAATAACCAACACATCACCTTTTTAAAAGATTCATTTGTTTTTATTGTATGAGTGTGAGTGTTTTGTCTGCGTGTATGTATGTTTATTAGTGTTTGCCTGCAGGTACACATGTACCCCCATATGTGTGCCTGGCACCCACTTAGACCAGAAGAAGTCAGACCCCTGTAAGCTGCAGGGGGTTGTGAGCCACCCAACATGGGCGCTGGAAACTGAGCTCAAGTCTTCCCCAAGAGCAGCAAATGCTCTGAACTGTTGCGCTATCTCTCCAGCCCCCATGGCGTCACCTTTATTTGACATACACTGCCACATCCATCAACATTGCATTAAACTGAACATCATTTCTTTGTTATTCTCGCAAGCATGTTAATCATGTCTTTTTCTTTTGGTATTTATAGAATCTCTATCATAAATGCTCGTTGATGTTGATACACAAGCAAACCTGTTTTTAAAAAAATTAAGACTTAGCTTGTGGAAGGATCAGTGCATTTTTTCTTCTTTTTTAGCTTCATGTTTCATTTGAGGGCCCTACTAGAAACCGTTGTCTGGTAGGAAGTGATCATTTCTCAGCTACAATTGTCAAGTATGACTTCATGTGCTAGGAATGGTTAAAACTGTGAAAAGCCACTCTGTCTTCAATCTAGATTTTCTTGTTTTAAATTTTGTCCTGTCGGGGACAAAGCTGAGACACAGGTCACATATATCTTCATGTGTGTTAAGAATTCTAAGTCCTCTGGGTATTTATTTGAGAATTCTGACCTCATGCCAAATGATTGATGTGTCCCCATTGGTCTAACCCCAAAGAATGATTCAGTCTCAGGGAGTCTGAGAGCCTGGAGGGCCCTGGGCTCTCAGGACAATTCAGGAAGGGTCAAGGTCCATAAGCACAGTGTGAGACCAGATTTCAGTAGGGCATTGAGAAAGAAAACAGAGAAGAAGCAGATAAAAGTCATAGTGCTTGAGGCCAAAGAGTAAGTAAATATATAACGGATGAGGTCAACAGGAATTGCTCAGGGAGAAATGATCTCACTTGTGATTTAGAACAAAATGATGTACAACACATTGGATGCTGCAGTAGGATAGAAACACATTGAAATGACAGTGATATTGAATGATAAGTGTAAGCATTTTACTTAGCTCTCATGTCTTTAATGGCATTTGGTGCTGTGTTTATTTAGTTTGATGTATGATGCATACATGCATACATGAATGAATGAATGATTATCTTAGGATGAAAACAAAAAGAGGTAGAGAATAAAAGAACTCCAGCAAGGGAGAAAGACCTTGGCTTTGGATGCTACTCTCAGAATAGCTTTTGATGGGGTATCTTCTGCTTGAAGAAATGAATGTGAAGATGAGCAATCTTAAGTTTCCCTTGAAATTTAAATAAATCATATGTGAGCCAGGTGCCCAGTTCCTCTCCTTTGAGTTCTGTTCTTTTTAGACATTGGCAGGATGGAAGAAGGATACATTTCTTCTCAGATGAGGCACACATCAGAGGCTCCAGTCGGAGAGTAACTGTGAGATCAAGGAACTGGATTGCCTGGATCTCATTTTTACAAAAACGATGGGCCAGAGAAAAGTGGACACCCAGAAAGACTGACCTAGTCAACATTCCAAGAAAATGAGAATGTGTGAGTAGTTGGCAGAGCCTTTCAGCTACTTATAAGTCTGAAATATCTGTTATTTAAGTCCTCCATATGCTTTTCTGTTTTGTAAGCTCTAAAATTTCCCAGAAATACCTAAACAGGGTCATTTTCTGTCATAGGAACAAGGGAGGGAGGGAGAAAATAATGACATTGTTTTTCCCAAGTGTGTGTGTGTGTGTGTGTGTGTGTGTGTGTGTGTGTGTGTAGCCAAGGGTAGTACTAGAAGAAAAGCAGGGTCAGATACATACCCTTTAGGGGGGAAAGAGGAATAAAGAAGGCCAGCTTAGAAATATGAGATGTCTTTAGGAGTTCGTTAAGAAAGAATATTTTCACCTAAGGTTGCTAATTTGTAGATAGGAATAGATGGTGTACTCTGCAGAGCATATCCATCAGATCCTGATGTGTTAAGACAATTTCCTTTCCCCCAAGAATCTTCACATCCTCACACATCTAGATTTTGCAGCTTTTTCATTATTAATCGTCATCTCAGCAAGCATGCAAGCTCTAAAATAGGCATTTGCCTGACTCTAGATCCTGGCCTCCTGGATTATCAGCCATGGTAGTATCTCTATTTATTTCTTCATAGATAAATGAAGAAGTGAAGCAAAGAAAAAAAGGAGGAAGGAAGAGAAGGGGAACAGAACAATATTTCCCACTGGGGTTTATCATGAAGGTTAAATGAAAAATACCCATGAGTCAGTTAATACATATATTAGACTCATTATTTCTGTGACAAATACTTCCTGGTCCCTTGCTCAGCACCAGGGATGGACATGACTGGGATGCCACAGGAATGAAGGAAAGACAAACACACAGACTCATGGGCAGGCTCTTGGAGAACCCTCAGCACCCAGGAGGCTCAGTGTGTTTATCATACAGAGTTGAACAGAGCAGAGGCTATGCATACAGCTCAACAAGGCAATGGGCTTGTTACTTCCAGATAACAAGGGGGCAGAGTTTATGGTATACAGCTGGATAAAGGCAACAAGTTTAGCAGTCTCTGAAGGACAGCAGTCTTCGGACAGTAAATATCTGGGGGTGGGGGGAGTGTGAAGGACATTTTCTGTACACCATCAATCCCCACACCTTGGACCACCTTGACACAGCTATGCCTATGTCAACAGCACAGATTCACGCAGGGCCTCCTCCTCCTCCTCCCTACAAACACCTGCGAGAATGACTGAAAAGGAGAAAAGACTTGTTTTGGTTCATGGCTTCAGAGGCTTCAGCCCATGGGCAGCCAGCTCCATTACTTCTGGCTTAGGAAAGGCAGAACATCATGGTGGCAGGAGGGAGGAGAGGAGAAGGCTGTTTGTCTCACGGTGGTCAGGAGGCAAAGAGGAAGAAGATGGCGTTAAGGACAAGACACATCTTCTCTCTGGGGCACTCCTTCAGTGACCTTTCTCCAATTAGGCCCCACTACCTACCTGTATTATAACTCCACCAGTAGATAAATCCATTGGTTAAAACCCTTAGGATTCAATTGCTTTCCCCAAAGTCCATCAACTGGCAACCAAGTCCCAGTCAACCAGAAATCCATGAG
The DNA here is from genome assembly GCF_049852395.1 of Peromyscus maniculatus bairdii. NCBI lineage: Eukaryota > Metazoa > Chordata > Mammalia > Rodentia > Cricetidae > Peromyscus > Peromyscus maniculatus. The sequence continues at coordinate 49,197,593 of NC_134858.1, forward strand.
CATGTGAGAGGTATTTCATACTCTAATTATGATAGCTTACTACCTAGCTCGGAGCAAGTGGGTACTAAATTCTATTGTGATTCTTGTTACTAATTCATTGTGCAAACATCTTCAATGTCGGGCAGGGCAAAGGATGCAGGGGCTTACACACTGACTTCGTCAGTGAGATGAACCTTGATTTGGAGTGGTGTGGTAGAGAACGGTTGGATGTCCCCTGTAGCTAATGCCTCCAAGGTGCCACTTTGAAGATTCCAGCCTCATCTAGTGCAGGGCTTCAGCCTCTTGTTTTGTCCTCAACTGCTGCCCTGCAGTGAACCAACTCTGTCTGCACTCAGATTTGGCGGGGATGCCACATGATGCCGATCCTCCTCTTATGCGGGCTACACGCTGACTGGCTCCTTCTCTGAGGCTACCCTGTGGGTCCTGGGGAGACGCCATGAGAGGTGTTCATTGTCCATGTCTGCCCAACTGGAATGTCAAGGGCTGAAGAGCTGGTAGGGTAACCCTTAACTGATAGCAGATGGGAGAAGAGCTAGGCTTTCTCCCTGTTCTTCACATGGAGAAACTGTCCTGAGATATGACCACTCACATTCCTGTCTGAGAACTGGCCAATTGTGCTTGGCTCGAGTGATAGCCAGCTCGGTAAAGAACTGAGCATTGGCTCTCTTTCCTTCCCTGTTTCAATACCCCAACCTCACTCCTTCCTGTTTTCCTGGCTTTTAACTTCCTGCTAACTAAATACCAGTATGTAAACTTTTGCTTCAGACTCTGCAGGCCAATATATTTATCATAGCTATTTCCTTACCATCTATAAAAAAAAAATGGCATTTTTCAGCTGGAAGGATGGTTCAGTTGGTAAAGTGCTTGTCACATGAGCCTGAGTACCTGAGTTCTATCCACAGAGCCCGTGTGAAGAGCCCAGCAGTGGTGGTGCCTGCTTGTAATTCCAGGGCTTGGGAGGTGAAGACAGGAGGATCTCCGGGCTTGCTGGCCAGCCAGCCTAGCTAGTCTAACTGGTGAATCCAGGACAACGACAGATCCTGTTTTTTAAAAAAAGGTGGATGGCTCCTGACAAATGATACCTAAGATTTTTCTCTGGCCTCCATGTACATAGGCAAATACGTGTAATTCCCTGCCCCCATACACACACAAATAGTACTTTCAATTTTTAGCTAATTTCATGACCATCTAGAGTGAAGCCTCCGTCATTCCAAGGCAAGACATGGTAATACATGTCTATATTCCCAGGAATTTAGAGATTAGAGCAATAAGATTGCAAATTTGTGGCCAACCTAGGCTAGAGATCAAGACCCTACCTCAAAAAAAACCCCCAAAATCAATCAATCGGAAAAACACAAGCAAACAAACTAGAAGAAAAACCTTTACAACACTAACCTGATTTGCAGCAACATTTGGTCCTAGAACTAAGTTAAAACTAATAAATAATATATTTACATATAATATGATATATATATATGTATAGATAGAGGGAAACAATCTAGAAAATATCCTGAAAAGAATGTTTCAGTCTCTATCATTATCTATCTATCTCATCTATCTACATCTGTCTCTCATCTCATGACTTTGATGATGGCAGAAGCTGGAGCAGCTATCTTTGGTCATGAGATGCAAGGCACATGTTGAGGGTGGAAGAACACAAAGGTGGTAAAACAGAGAGCCTGGAGCAGGGAGGTCCAGCTCTAGACTACTTACCCAGTGTCCATTGCTATGAAGAGACATTATGACCAAGTAGCTTTTATTAAAGTGTTTCATTGTGGCTTGTTTACAGTTTCAGAGGCTTAGTCCATTATCATCATGGTGGGTAGCATGGGAGCATGTAGGTAGACACTGGAGAAGTAGTTGAGAGCTACATCCTGATCCACAGACTGGGGGGTAGGGGCAGGCCTGGCATGGGCATTTGAAACCTCAAAGTCCACCCTACTGACACACTTCCTGGAACAAGGCCACACCTCCTAATCCTTCTCAAATAGTGTCACTCCCTGATGACTAAGCATTCAAACATAGGAGCTTCTGGAGGACATTTTCAAACCAGCATACCTGAATATCACTCTGAGAAAGAAAAAAGAAGGCCATTATCTATTCAAACAAGAAATCAGCTTTCTGTGTGAATAAATTAGGGTCATGTAAGACAAAAAAAAATACTATCAAGTAGGATTTTATATGGCAGCTGTGAATTTGGAATACAGGTCTAAGAGTCAAGACTTTTGTCTTTACATTATATGGACTTCGACTCTTAAAGACTAACACAGCAAAAACAAACACAACCCTTCATAGTCAGCAGTCTGGCCTAACCCACATGTTTTCAGCCCAAGTGAACACATGCTGCTGGTTGCAGTAGCCTTTGCTGTGGGTCATTGTACTTACACACTCACAGTCTAGTGGCCAGTTGGCTTTTTACCATTTAAACATTAACTGTGCAACTGGTGTTTAGAAATAAAGGAAAGGTGCATTGGGTTCATACAAGGGCACTTAGCACAGGCTTGAGTTATGATTCAAATCTGGAGGACAAATTCAGTAAGGTGAATGGGGTAGAGAGAGGTGGAAGATCCTGGCAGTCTGGGTGTAGAGTAGATGTAATCTAATAATTATAGAAGGCCAGGGTGACTTGAGTTTGGAGAGCAAATGCAAATCAAAGATGAGAATGTCTACAAATGAGTCTGGAGGGAGCAGTGATGTGAGATCATCATAATTGTATTTTAACAAATTAACTGTGGATGCAGTAATGAGAAGTAATTGAGGGGGACACAAGTGGACATGTAAAAACAGGACATTATTAATGGAGTTGGAAAGGGTCCAGATGGGAGTCATGTAGCTAGAAAGACAAGATACAAGGGCTCCAATCATTAGACTGAGTAATGGGTTGTGATGAATTTGTGAGGACAGGGAGGTGTAAAGGATGGATCTTACAGCTTGCACTGAGTTAGAGAAAAAGAGAGGAAGGGCAGGTTGGAGTAAAGTCCACTCCAGGGGTCTTAGCTTCTAGTTCTGCAAGACGAGGATGACTTTTCACTGAAGGCTCATCTGCTTCCGGATGACTTCATATAATTCAGTCATTTTTCAAAACTAAGGAGTGGCCTATCATGAGTGAGGATTCCTTATAGGTAAATAAATGTGTTGGTTATCTATTGCTACATAAAAAATACCCCAAACTATGACTTAAAAGAAACACTGATTCTCTCAGAATGTCTATGGGTCAGGAATTTAGGAGCAATTCAGCTGGGCAGTTCCAGTTCAGGGTTTTCTTGGGGTGGCATTCAGGCTGTGAGCAGGGGCCCTAGTCATTGGACAACTTGACTGAGGCTGATGAGATACTTCTGAACAGCCTGTTCATATGGCTGCGTAAGCAAGGCCTTGGGTCTCCACTGGGGTCACTTTATTTGGATTGGAGCCTCAAAAACTGTGAAATCCTCTCTCTGTGAGGTAACTGCCTCAGGTACTTCATTACACCAATAGAAAGCTGACTAAAATCACTGGGTCATTTATAACTAATGTATTTCTCTCAGTTTTGGAGGCTGAGGATTCCTATATCAGGGTGACAGCAGGTTTGGTGTATGGGATAAACTGGCTCTCTCTGCTTCAAAAAAGATGGTGCCCAGTAACTAAGTGCCCTCCCATGGCAGAAGGGTAGGAGGGGGAAAAAAGGACAAACACAGTGGAAGCCTCTTTTACGAGGACATTAATCCAATTCATGGGAGCAGCTCACTTACAGCCCAATCATTCTCTAAAGCTCTATCTCTTAATACTGTCATGCTGCCAATCAAGTGTCCACACGATTGAGGGCACAGCGCTCTGTCAAATCACGGCACACACTGTCGAACCTACTCAGTCTACTTGCCGCTGTAAGTGACCAAATACAGCCCACCTAGGGGAGCTCCATCTGTTAGAGAAAGAAGCATCAAATAAGATGGGGATAGATTTTATTTATATCTGTAAAGATTTATTTTTATGTCCACGTGCATGTCTACCAATGCACAAAGAGATCAGCAGAGAGTGTTGGATCTTGGGAGCTGGAGTAAAGAGGTGGTTGTTAGGTACCTAACATGGGTGCTGGGCACCAAACCCAGGTCCTCTGGAAGAGCAGCCAGTGCTCTAACCACTGAACCATCTCTCCAGCCCCATGTTTTAAAACACCACATTAAACTCCGATCTTCTGTACTTGGACTTCACAAAGCACTGAGCACCCTTCCTCAGGAGTAAACAGTGCTGCTGTATAGAATCAAACAAATAAAGGGAAATCAAAATGCTAGCTGTCGAGAATGCTCAGTGCTACAACCAGAGGGATCATTTATTCACATACGTCTTTTATTCTTCTCCCTCTCTCCCTCCCATAAGGGAAGGAAAGTATAATAACACACAGAGCTTATTGAGTTACAAATCAGTCACTATTTCAGTTTACAATTATGAGATTTTTATGGAAGGTGACTGTACATACATATGCTCTCCGTATATTTTATAAAAGTATGTAATGCATTCTGTAAATTACATTGTTCATATGCAAATCAACCATTTTATATGGGTCAGAGTGAGAGATGGGGTATTTTAAAACTTGAAGAAAGCTTTCTGAAATTTTAATCCAGCTGTCTCCCTCAGTAAACGAGAACGCTAAGTACACACATGGGCGCCCGCACATTCCTCTCAGATTCCTCACTCAGTCTGAGGTAGAGCACTGCTGATGATCATTGGCCAATACTATTGGAGATGAGATTCAGTGTTCTTTGACACCATTTTCAATGCTGAAAATTCCGCAATATCTTTAAGCAATATATGGGAAAGGCCCTGTGCTTTCTTTCTCTAACATTCCTTGCAAGTGGGTTAGGAATCGTCTGTAAACTCTTTCAAGGGCACTTTGTAACTTGTTGGTAGGAACTGGGAATATAGCCAGGCTTATACGTTCCCTCTTTCAGACTCTTTCCACTCCATTTATTACTTACTTCTGAAATTTTATTGCCATTTATCACAAACTAAATTGCCTTTACTGTATAAATGGAGAGGATTAAGTCATAACTTTTACTTTGTCTTTGTTGATCTAATACGCTCATATCTGTGAACACATGAATTATGTACTTATGCAATTTGATCCCAGGATAGGGAGAAAATGAAGGTAGCAACAGACCTATGGTTTCCTGACTCTTACTCAGGCACATTAACCTCCATACTTCTATTGACTGTACTGAAATTTTATAGCTCATATCAGCAATTAACTTTGTGTGGCTTACTCAGCACACAGCATCAGTGATAAGATAGTTTTCTTTACTTTGTCTGAGTTTACTGAGGGCTATTATGTTGAACACACTGAGTATATGTGCTTAAACATCCTCGATAATGTGAGCGGTGAGAGCTATTGTTCATAATGCAAATTCTCTTAGCTGTTCTCTATTTGCAGGCTTTAAAACTGGTAATATTTCTGCATTGTTACAGTTTTTAAAAATAGTGAATTATTTTTTAATGGAAAACCATTTTAAAGTTTTTCCACATAAAAATATGCTTTAATTTGCTATCTAATATTTTTGTTAAAATTCTTGGCTTGGATAAAACTGTATTTTCCAAATAAATGGAGAAAAGACCTATTTTAGTGTATCTATGTGCATTTATTAGCAAGCATTTGTTCATTTGGGTTTTTAATTGTTACTTTGTCTTTTAAAATGGGCTCTCATGTAGTCCCAGGTGGCCTCGAACTCCTGGTCCTTCTTGAGTGCTGAGATTACAGGTCTGTGATGCCGCACCTGGCTGTCCTACTGCTTTCTTCTCATTTGTCACAGTTCCTTAGAGTTCATCTCTGTCCGGTTATTGAATCTACACTTATTCCTAGATTCTCCATAGATACTGAGACCCAGCACACTCCCAAGCGCCTGACTGTTCTGATCTCTCAGTATTTACCTATCAGGAACTGTTCACTTCCTGACCCCCTTCTTTCCACTCTGCTTAGATGTCGGCAGAAGGGCAACGTGAGCCCTCTGGTGCTGGTTCCTACCATCCAGTGGCTTCGGCAGTGGGTGCTGTAGACCGTCCTTCAGAGATCCAGTTTTCAGCAGGGATCTGCTGATGGGCACACAAATCACGTGCGCCTGCGGACCAGTCAGCACAGCTAAGCACCAGCGATCAGGAGTCAGCACGGCCCATTCTTGCTGAAGCTCCACTGTTCCTTTGCAATCTCTTCAGCATCTCTACAGGAGAGGTCAGGCAGGACTGCACATGATCCTGGAGACGGTGCCGCACATGCATACTGCGTCGTGAGCCAGCAGCCACAGCACACCTACGCAGAGAGGGAGCCCCCTTGTACTGCACAGATGCTGATGACAGCCATATAGCACAGAAGGGAATAAGAGAGCAATGGTAGGCAGGTTGATATGGTGCTGGGAGAGGCTGGTGGTCATCCCTGGGCTCAGTTACCATCGGCTTCCCAGATCCGGTTAGTGAGTTTCAGCCAGACAGTGGCCAACAGGAGTGTAAGAGGCAAACTTCAGCACATCAAGAATTCCATTAAGACACAACATTGACCCTAGCAGGGTTTTCAGTGGAAACAAAAGCTTTGTTCAGAGCCTCTTCAGGTTTACAATGTAGACAGTGTTACCTGCCTTGTAGACATACTATTCCATCGGGAAGTAAAGGTTAGTGCTGCCCGCCTGTGTTACTGTCCACAACCTTCAAAAAGCAGCTAAGGGAGGCAGGGTTTATTCTGGCTCATAATTTGAGGGTGCAGTTTGTTATGACAGGGAAGGCACAATGATAGGAGCATGAGACCCCATCCTCACAATGGGTAGATCAGTGACTCTCAATCTGTGAGCTATGACCTTGTCATAGGGCTCATAGGGGTTTTATGTTTTTGTTTGTTTGGTTGGTTGGTTGGTTGGTTTTTCGAGACAGGGTTCTGTGTAGCCCTGTCTGTTCTGGAGCTCACTCTGTAGATCAGGCTGGCTTCAAACTCACAGAGATCCACCTGCCTCTGCCTCCCGAATGCTGGGACTAAAGGCATGTACCACCATTGCCCAGCTCTCTCCCTTTCTTTTTACCCAGTTCAGGACTCTAGCACCCCATTCAGGGAAGGTCTTATCCTCTTGGTTAATCCTTTCTGGAAAGGCCCTTGTGATATAGTCAAAGTATACCTCACTAATGTCCTGTGTGTTTAATACAACAACTTGACAATGGTTATGAAGTAAAACAGCATTTTAGTGGGTTCCAGCTGCAAGGTATTTGAAGACATCCTTCTGCACTGCTGACAAGACACCAAGGGCCCTGGATACCAGGCATGTTTTCCTTTAGCTTATGATAGAAATAAAGAACAATGCCATATGGACCCTGTTCCATCTACCCAGGACCAGGGTGGCACCACATGCAGTGGGCTGGGCCTTTCATATCAATCAATCATTAGTCAAGAAAATGTCCCCAAAACTTGCCCACAGGCCAAAATGACAGAGGTATTTTCTCAGTTGAGGCTACCTCTTCCCAGTTTGTGTCAAGCTGACAAAGACTACCCCAAGGAGTGGTAAAAGCATTTCTTTCATGTTCCTATTTGCCCTCTGGAAACACACCAGAGATCCTGAAAGCACTACTGATCTCAAGTCTTTCTCTTCAGTCTGTCCCCAGCTCTTTTAAGAAATCCTAACTCCCTTCTGCATCCCCACCACCTCCCAAACTCAGGTGCTCCTGCCCTCTCACTTGGGCCTTTGTAGCCAACCTGTCTAAGGTGTTCCTTGTAAATTCACTGTCCACCGTAACAGAACCATGCAATCCACACTGTTGCCAGATGTCTTACTAAAATATGAAGTGGATCACATTATTCCTGTTTTCCCCTCAACTTTAATTTTATTGAAAATAGATTTTTAATACAATGTATTCTGATTACTGTTTCCCCTCCCCAACTCCTCTGAGTTCTTCTCCAAATCCCCTCCCATACGAATCCACACCCTTTGTCTCTCACTAAAAATCAAACAGGCATCTAGAGAATAATATTAAAATAAAATAAAACAAAACAACCTGGCATAGGACAAAACAGAAGAGTCATGGGGAAAAACCACAACAGTCACAGAAACACACACATGTTCTTACACACAGAAATTCCATTAAAAACACAAAACTGAAACACCATGATATATTCAGAAAGCATCTGTAAGGTTTAAAAAAAAAAAGCATGAGACAGAGAACAAGGCATTGCTGACTGGTTTGTGTGGCCATCAACTACTGGGCCTGGGGCTTGCCCTAAAGAGTGGTGTGTATTCTCAGTGAGAGCCGTTGGGGAGAACTCATTTTTTATTTGTGAGTGGTTATCAACTGGAGACAGCTTCTGAGTTAAGGATGGGGGTTTGTGTCCACTTCTCCTCTCAGTGCTGGACCCCATCTGGTGCAGACCTGTCCAGACCCTGTGCACACTGCCACAGTCTGTGTGTCCATCCTGCTAGGTCTAGAAGGCCTTGTTTCCTTGGTGTTCTCCATCCTCTCTGGCTCTTACAATCTTCTCTTCCACAGGGCTCCCTGAGCCCTGAGAGGAGGGATTTGATGGAGACATCCCATTTAGGACTGAGTGTTCCCAGGACTCACTCTCTGCACATTGTCCAGCTGTGGGTCTCTGTATCTGTTCCCATCTGCTGCAGGAGGAAGCCTCCCTGATAATGGCTGAGCAAGGCACTGGTCTATGAGTGCAGAAGGATGTCCCTAGCTTTTCTGGTGTCAGGTTCTTGGCCACCCAAGCAGAGTTGGGGATGGGTTGCATCTCATGGCATGGGCCTTAAATCCAATCAGATATTGGTTGGTTACTTCTACGTGACATTCTTTCATGCCTAAGTCTTATGAGGGAAAAATTGTGCACTGCCCAACTTACCTTTCTGAACCTCTGGGTATTGATCACACATTGTTCACACATGCTACTCAGCACCCAGAGCTGCCTTTCCTGCCTTCTTCTCTGAGGACACTTCTCCACACCACTTTCCTCTCACCTCCTCCTGTAGCATTCTCATATCTGAGTAGAGTCAATCACTCTCTCCTGTGTCTCCCTGGCCACAGTGTATGGACCTTTATTCCAGTCATTTCACACAGCACTGTTGGCTTTCTTCATTACCTAGACAGAGGGCCAGCCTTATAAACCAGCAAGGGGCCCATAGCTTAGTTTCTCAAAAACAAACCAAAAAAACACCCCAAATCAAAACAAACAAGCAAAAACACTTCATCTATAAATTATTTTTGTACAAATTAATTTTCTTCATTTCAGAAAGTATTTTTTTTTTCGAGACAGGGTTTCTCTGTGTAGCTTTGCACCTTTCCTGGAACTCACTCTGTAGCCAGGCTGGCCTCACACTCACAGAGATTCACCTGGCTCTGCCTCCCAAGTGCTGGGATTAAAGGCTTGCGCTACCACCACCCAGCTTCAGGACGTACCTTTTATGTGAGCTAGTGAGACCAATGCTTTAAAACTAGCATTGGAATTCCAGAAATTAGAATAAGTCAACATTATGTGGTAAAGACCAATAAGAGTGCAATGTAGAGATTTTAGCAATAAATTTAGTTTTTTGTGGGTTTTTTTTGTTTTGTTTTGTTTTGGTTTTTGGAGACAAGGTATCACTCACTATTCAGCTCTGGCTGTCCTGGAACTCACTCTATAGACCAGGCTGGCCTTGAATTCACAGAGATCTGCCTACCTCTGCCTCCCAAGTGCTAGGATTAAAGGTGTTAATCACTATACCCAGCTATGGTTTTAAAACATCTTATATGCTATTTTAAAAATATATCTTGGTAACTATTAATTAATATCAGGTATATTTCCAGAACAAGAGTGTTTTAGGAAATCTGTGTGGGTGTTCCCCCCTCTGACCCTGAACTTTCAGGGGCTGGGATCTGGCTCAGTGGGAGAGCACTTGCTCAATAAGCATCAAGGCCTGGGTTCAGTTCTCAGCACCAGGTGAACACACATACCAACATCCCAAAATTGAAGTTTTGGGATATTTAGATTGAATACTCAATATTTCAAAGTGCTAATATTTGATATGAAGAGCAAAATAAAACAATGGTGTGTTTCTCTGTTAATATTTGCAACCGTGTTAATATTTAATACCGTGATGGCGGTTTTGCTCTATTTCAGATGAAATCCTCGTATATGGGATTATGTGTTGTTCAAAGAGTTATGGACCCTCTTAAAGATTGAGTCACCCCATCAAACTGTGTGCTGGAGTTTCACTTTACACCCCAACTCACGTTTGAGAGTACCCTTTTTATCTTACCAGCTTGAATACTATCTTTATGTAAATCTCTACTAATATGATAGTCAACTGAAATGTTACAACTTGGCGTGGATTTGCTATTGCCCTGAGCATAGGATGAGAGCAAGGCTTTTGTCAAGCATGCATTACATTTAGGTTTAAGTCATCGTGGCTCTGCCATTTCCCAGCAAGTCTGCAGTGACAAATACCTCTTTTGAGGCTGCCCTTTATTCATTAGCTTATTTTAATGCCAAGAAGAGCTTTCACCTTGAGCCGGGGTGGTTGTAATCATTAAACAAGGTAATCATGTGAAAGCACTTCACACTGTTCTGAACACATGACCACGACTGAATGCTCCATTTTCAGTTGCAAAGTGTACCAGACTTCAGTTTGATCTGTGTACTATTTAGGGATTTGCATAACATTTTTACTGTGGAAACAGGGTCAGCAAGTATTCCTTTGGTGGTCTCCAAGAACCACATAAACCTGTTTGGTTACAGAGCGCGCACCTGCTTCCCATCCTTGAGGAATTTGAGATCTAAAGACTTCTGAGATTAACCTGTGATCTCTGGGGGCTTTTTAATTGTTTGGTGAGGTCTCTAATGGCGATGGTGGTAACTCACTGAAGACGGAAGATGAGGCTTGGTGAAAGGGATATGCATGCAGAGTTCCTGGAAAAGCTACTGTCCCAGCAAAGGGAAGCCTAAGGCCGGGAAGATGAATTATTTGTTCTGTAAAAGTTAAGTACACTAGAGTTTTATTTATATTTATTTATTTATATTGAAAGCTCATTTACGAAAGATAACGCATCTTATGCGGAATGCGGCAGGCTGGTAAGGTTTGTATCGTTGCTGTTTGTACAGTCACACCAAGTGTGACTCTAAATCACAGCAGAAAATACCCAGGGCTCGCAGCACGGAGATAAGCCCACCAGAAGAAGCCAGCCACTCTCTCTAGTCTAGTGAGTGGACGACGATCAGACTATGGTCAGATGGCTAACTTTTTCCAAGTCTAGAATAATTTAGGTTTGGCTGCTTTTTGGGTCCTACTTCCAAGTTTTTCTTAACCTACTCTTTCTAACTGTATCCTTGCTAAAAACACCCCACCTCCACCCCACCCCCCGATCACGTTATAGGCTTTTTGAGGGAACTTAAAAAAGACTGCAAAATTGAAAGCAGCCAGCCTTTCTATTTGGTTAAAATCTGCACAAAATAAATGTTCTTTTGTTGCAAATCCTGGGCCTATTTCCCTCTCCAAGCCGGGGGATCCTGACGCCGAGCACCCAACTACACCCCCGGAGCGGCTCCCCGGGTCTCCCTCCTCCCGCCCCCCCTTCCCGGGAACAGCTCCACCTCGGGGGCGCTGGAAACGCCCTCCGCGAGTTCCCTGGCACCAGCGGGAGTTTCAAGTTTCCACTGGCGGGGCGGGGGCAGGCGGCGGGCGCGCTCGGGCCGCGCGGCTCCGCTTCGTTCACTGCGGGCTTCGGACTCGGGCTCCCGCTGGCCCGTGGCGTCCTCGTCCCCGGGGAAGCCTTCGCGAAGGCCCCGCAGCGCGTCTCCCCCCACACCCCACCCCCGCCGGCTGAGACCCGTTCGTCTCCGCCCGTGGCGCCGAGCCCCCCACTGGGTGGGGAGCCGGGAGAGACGCCCTCGCTGCGGCCGCGGGGTTGGCGCTCGGGCCCCGGCCTCGCCCGCCACTGGCGGGCCGCGGGAGGAGGGGGCGCGGGGCGGCCCCGCCTTCCCCCCCGAGGAGGCGCCGGGCGGCCATATTGCCGAGCTGTCTGCGGCGGCGGCGGCGGCGCGTCTCCTCTCCGGCAGCTCAGGGCTCGCACCGCCGCCTCTCCGTTCGCTCGCTGCCAGCCGCGACGCCCCCGCCGAGCCGCGCCTCAGCCAGCCGGCGGCGGGCAGGGAAGGAGCCGCTCATTTTCGGGGTAAGCCCTGCTCGGCGCGCCTCCCGCGTCTCCCCCCCACCCTTCCACCCCCCCGGCCCGCTCGCCCGCTCGCTCTCCCCGCCGTGGCGCTGAGGTGGCGGCCAGAAGTTGCCGGGCTGTGGCGCCGCGGGCCCGGGGCCTGGCGCGCCTCCGAGACGGGCTCGCTCGCGCCTGGCCGCCCGAGAGGCGCCGCGGTCGTTAACGGCCGAGCCAGGCCGCTTACCCGGAGCCTCCTTGCCGCCCCGTGCCGTCCGCCGTCGGCCTGACCGCCCCGTGCGTCGGGCGGTGCGGGTTCCCGCCGCCGCCGCCGTGGACTGGGCCCCAGGCTCGGCCCGGCGCGCCCCCGAGGGCCGTGGGGAGCGTTAGGTCTGAGGCTCGCCCGCCACCCCGGGAGGGGAGGCACGGTTAGAACTTGTCCCCGGGCTCCTGTGTGAAAGTCGGGGTGTTGGATTACTAGAGAGCGTGTGGACGCCCGAGCAGCGGAAAGGGCTGTCCGCGTTGCCGGGCTGGGGGCGCCGGGCGCTCCCGCCGCGCGAGCCCGCGAGGCCAGGCCCGGACTCCCGGCCGCCCTTACCTGCTGCTGCTGCTGCTGCTGCAGCTGCAGCCCTCCCGGCCCCCGGGCTTGGCCCGGGTCGCGGAGTCGCCTGGTGTAGTGTCAGCAGACCCCACCAGGAAAGTTCGCATCCCCACCTCGCCGGGCTCCCAAACTCCGTCTCTGAGCTAAGTTTGAAAAGGGGTAGTGCGTTATTTCAGTGGAAAAAGCACGTCTGTTCCCACACAGATGTTTCTTTAAACGTTGCCAGGATTCTAGGTGGGTTTTTTTTCCCCCCACCCTTACCCTGAAAGAGTGGTTATTCGTTGGAAATGTGTTTTAAGAGGTCAGCTTCATAAAAAAATGTATTCAAATACAGTTGAGATTTTGCAGAAGAGGTGCGAGCGCGATGCCCCGTCGGCTGTGTGGAGGCACCAAGATTTGCATGATGTAAATGTAAAAGCCCAGGATAATAAGGGTTTATGTGATTAAAGAGTACTTGGACACTGCAATCTATTGTTGACTGAGCATCCCCCCCCCCAAGAATACTTATAAGACTATGACGGAGCACAGAATAAACAATTGCCCTGTTCATTTTGCTGCATAAATAATGGCTTAATCCGCTTGCCAAAACAGCATCACTAGATCTGGAAAGAGAAGCTAATGTTTAGGATTGCATTTTTTTTTTTAATCTTTAGAATTTCTCTGCAGTTTATCTTTCATAATAATTTTTTTCAAATGTGACAAAATGCAGACTCCTTTTCAAGTTGTCAGAATGCTGTGAAAAGAATTACACTGGCTTTTCTTTTTGCTTAGACCCCTTTGGAAACTGTATTTTGGAATTTAATAAGCAGTTAATGTTTGGAACGAATAGTCATGTTTACATGAGGAGGGGTTTGATTGTGACACTTAAGAAATGTTAAGCCCTGCCTCCGTGGGTCACACATACTGTTTTTTGTTCATTCCTGGAGCTTCACACGGGAGAGAATGTAGAAGGACCTCAGAGATGTTTGTGGAATTGATTGCATAGATTTTGCTGGGGGAAAAACACTTGGAATCTTAATTTTGTGGAAACTGGTTACTCAGGTGGGAATCACGTTGCTGCTTTTATGTGTGATGGTTCAACAGCGGGCCTTGTTCTTCTCCCTCTCTAAGCTGTCTAGTCACGGGGTGGGAGATAGGAGCAAGAGCTGGCTTTTTATTTATTGCTTTACCATTCCCAAGAACAGAATTGATTTTTTTGTTAACCAGTTTTTAAGTTCTGGTGAGGGGTTGGAAGACATACAGATTTTATTTTATTTTAATTTCTCAATCTTGTTGGTTTTTTTTGAGACAGGGTTTTTCTGTGTAGTTTTGGTGCCTGTCCTGGATCTCGCTCTGTAGACCAGGCTGGCCTCGAACTCACATCTACCTGGCTCTGCCTCCCGAGTCCTGGGATTAAAGGCGTGCGCCAGCACCACCCAGCCTCTCAATCTTTTAGTATAAAAATTAACCACAATCTGATATAATAGATTCTGAAATGTTGAGTGATGATGAGAGTCCTGGATTTTCGTTTATTTTAAATTTAGTGCATTTTAGCTTGAGCCATTTCAAAATGGGGCGGCAAATCTTTAACTTTTCCCCCAAAGACCAAAGGCTTGAAATACTGTCCCGTTGAGATAGTGAAGACTGAGCAGTGCAGATGGAGCATGTCTGTAGGGCATAGGTAATAGCTTCCTGTTACTGGTGCAGTCGGGGAGAAGAAAAGTCACTCTCTGTTGGATGGCTTGTGCCTCGTACTGTTGCAGTCTGGGAAGAAAGGAAGTCACTCTTGGAGGACTTGGGCCTCCTGCTTATCAAGAGCTGTTGGGCACTAATTTACCCTGTTGACATCTGGATATGGAGCTGGATTAAGTTGCTACTCTACAATGCTATTTTAAGTTTCTTGACCATAGGTGTCACTAGAGGGAGTTCCCGGAAAGCCTTGACTTCAGTAGCTCAAGGCATTGGAGAGAGAGGTATCCAGGCTGACCTCAGAGAGTTACTCTTATCTTGAGTGTGTTAAGGCTGTTCCATCTGGTTCATTCATTAAGTTTCTTTATTCAGCTTCTTAGTATTTATATTGGATGCATATCTTAAACCATTAAAAAAAACTATAAAGGTAATACATTATATGGTAAAGTTATAACACCTAGAAGGATGTTAAGCCACAGAGTAAAAATCTTGTCTTCTCGCCCCAGACCTCGGCAATTCTATCCCCGGCCCCATTTTTCATAGGTAATTGTCTTGCGTATAGAAAGTGGTAGCACTTCTGCAAGGATGAGCATGCCTTGCTCCTTATCTGTGGGTCTCAAGTCTGTTAGAATAAGGTGCTGTAACAAACCCTGACATGGTGTTTATTACTTATATTAAACATCAAGTAATTGTATTTTTCAAGTTTTTATCATTTGAATGAAATTAGTGGAATTTGCTATACCAGTTCTCAGAAGTGTTTGTGTGAGCACATGTGCTCATTTTCTTGGTTAATGATTAGTGGTGAGGTTTACCTTTTTTTCTTCCTAAAGTATAGCATAAATTTACAGAAGTTGGTACACACCCAAAAGCATGTACATCTCACACACACACACAAGCACAGAAATGTTGTCTTTTGAAACAGTTATATGATTTGGATTAGCAACCTACCTATATAATATGTATCTTTACCTGGAAACTGTTTAGGGAGGAATAGTTCTCTATATCATTAATTTCTTCTCTGTCTTTAATAGTGGACCCTAGTACCAGCTTCTCAGAAAAGGTGGAGGTTATATAGGGCTTCCTCCACACTGAATAACAATTACATATTGCAGTTCTTGCAAATTCGTCAATTTAAAATAGCTAGAATTTTAAATTCTTTATTTTTATTTTATATGTATTAGCATCCTTGCCTGCATGCATATCCACATGAGAGTACTAGATACCTTGGAACTGGAGCTATAGACAGCCATAAGCTGCCATGTGGGCTCCGGGAATCAAACTAGGGTGCCAGGTCCTCTGGAAGAGTGGCCAGTGCTCTCAACCACTGAGCCATCTCCCCTGCCCCAATAACTAGAATTTTTGTTTGTTTCTTGTTTTGTTTGTATTGAGACAAGGTCTCTCTAGCTCTGGCTGTCCTGTAACTACTTATGTAGACCAGGCTGGCCTGCAACTCAAGAGATCTGCCCCTGCCTCCAGAATGTTAAGATTAGAGATATATGCTACCATGCCTTGATAATAACCTAGTTTTGTTGGACAGGCACTTGCTATAAATTGGGGTGTGAAAAAACTTTCTTTTCTTTATAGTGGCCCTTTTAAGTATAATTCCAAATTACATTTTGAATTATGTTTTATGAGGGTTACTAAACTTTATATATCACATTTCTTTATGCTTTATTTATTTATTTATTTATTTATTTATTTATTTATTTATTTATTTATTTATTTATTTATTTTTTGGTTTTTCGAGACAGGGTTTCTCTGTGTAGCTTTGCGCCTTTCCTGGGACTCACTTGGTAGCCCAGGCTGGCCTCGAACTCACAGAGATCCGCCTGCCTCTGCCTCCCGAGTGCTGGGATTAAAGGCGTGCGCCACCACCGCCCGGCCACATTTCTTTATGCTTTATATACATTGGAAATAATAAAGTAGTAAAGTTAATTTACTTGGAAAGATTGTTTAGTAACTTTTGTGTTAGTCTGACAGTTAAAATCTATAGGCCAAATCCAACCTGCTCATTTTTTTTTTATAAATAAAGTTTTATTGGAACTTGTATGTGTATATTGTCTGTGGCTACTTTTGAACCATGATGACAAATCATATGGCTAACAAAACCTAAAATAGTTACTCTTTGCCTTTTTGCAGGGAGAATTTGCTCACCTCTAACTTAAAAGAAAAACAAGAACAAGAAGCTCTACTATATTGAAAGAATGTTTTAAACCGGGCCTAGTGGTACAAATTTTTATCCTAGCTGCCCTGGGATTGCAAGGCCATCCTGGAAAAATTAGTGAGACCCCATTTCAAAATAAAGAAGAATAAAAGTGCTGCAGATATAGTTCACTGGTAGTGTACCTAATAGAATTCAATTCTCATTGGCTGGGTGACATGTTTTTAGATACAGTATCAAAGAAAGGAGTCCTACACTATTATTTTTCTCTAAGATAGTACAATTTATAAAGTTAAGTTACCTCACTATTAGTAATTGATATCATTTTTTCTAAACTTTAGTTAATTCTTATTGGCTTTCAGGACCTTAAATATTTCCTTTAATTTGTAAAAAGTGGACATAAATTAAGGTTTGCTGCAAGTGAATTTGTAAAGTTTTGAGCCTTTACATTGTTTAAGATGCACTACCGGAGAGTAATAGAAAATTCTTGACTCTGGACTGGGGCCATTCCCTCTGGCTTAGACTAAGACTATTTTTTACTCTGGTTAGCTGTGGGGAAAGATTGTTTTTTTACTCTGGTTAGCTGCAGGGATGAGTTGACTACCTTGTCTAGATACATAGTATCCAAGGGAATAAGGGAGGGTTCTTTTCCAGAAGCCTCTCCCAAGATGTCTTCTGCTCCTTGGCCAGGATAGAGGCATGTTTCATATCTCCCAACATTGGCACTGTTAATCAAATTATTTTAATTCTGTTCCCATTATTTTCCTTAGTCATGTACCAAATGTATTGAATTTTTTCTTATCCCCAAATGAAAACAAATTCAAAGTGACCTGTCATACAATAATATACTTAATTTAATATGAATATGCAATGGATTTTTTGTTCAAAACTTTAAATATAAAACGAAAAACATTGATTGCTATTAAAATGCTTTATTGAATTATTATGCACAACTAATCCAGCCTCCTGCCAGTTTTTGCAAGTAAGGTTTTATTTGAACACACTGTAGTTCATTTACTTAATTACAAAGAACAATTGCAACATAGAGTGTATGGCTTATGAAACCTAACATGTTTATTTACCTGGCCCTTTGCAGAAAACGTTTGCTGACCTTTGTTTTAAGATGTCAGTCATATATCCAGGCAATTGTTACAATATGGTAAATATCTGTTGGCATTTAAGCCTGAAAGATGGACAGAATACTGAGGAATTGACAGTGTAAAGAACAACACATGTGCCATTTTGAATGTCTTAGTGTGTTAAGTGGGATTTTCATGTATGTCAGCTGGAATTAAGAGTAGTGTGTGAAGTTCTCAGAATCTTCTGTGATGTCAATTCTGGATATCACTTGCTTTCTATTTTTTTTTTTTAAATTTCAAATCTTCCTGTTGTTTCTGTAAATTAGTAGTCTTTAAATAAGACAACCAGAGGAGATGTATTTGTCCTTAAAAAGAATCTCCCTTCATGAAAGGGATAATGAGGACTTACAGAATCTTAGGTATGGTTAATTGACAGTTGTCTTTCCAAGTGTGTTGTGCCTGTGGTCTGTGGGCTAATATGCCTCCGAGGATAGTTATGTGCATCTGTGGATGGCAACGCCATGTTGAAGTGTCAAAAGTTAGACAGTCATTGTTGAGGGGATGGATAAAACTTTGTTAGATGTCAAGAGATCTTTGATACCTTTTTTTTTTTTTTTTTTTTTTTTTAAGGTTCTAGACTTAGAGAAACTATACAGACTTAGTTTGGTATTGAGTAGAAGCGAATCTACTGGAAAGCTTACTACTGACACCTCAGGAACACAGCATCACAATTACAGTCATTATTAAATGTGACATTTACTGTGGTTGTGTGCATCTTTTTCTGTTTCTTACTAGCTTGGCCATTTTATGACATTAAAACGGAAGAAAATGTTTTCCTTGACAATAACTAACAGCTAAAGTGAGTATTAAGTGTAAGCCCAGCTCATCAACAAAAACAACAGACACCTGAGGACCAATTGTGAGCCAAGCACCATCCTAATTTCTCAAAAGGGAGACTGGGTATCAGAAAACTAGAAGCTGAATGGTTTTTATGGTAGTAGATTGGCCAGGTACCCTTATTGACCACACAACATGTGTTATTTTAAAGATGCTTAAGGCATTGTATTAAATTTTGAAAAACCAGCTACTGCTGTATGATGTCTAGTATCTCAAAATAAGTAAGATGTAGAAGTATTTGTGAGAGTTTCTCAGTTCAGCATGAGTCTTTGATTCTTTACCATGACTTACATGAACTTGCCTTCCTCTTACTGTTTCTAAATGTTTATTTCATGGCTTAAAAAGTTGTCTTGAATGTAAATGAAGTTGTGCTGCAGAGAGCTGTCTTACATTTTATTCTAGCACGTTTACAAATGATAATGTACTACTTACCTTTCTACTCACCCTAGGAACAATACAAATTATTTCCAACGTTTTTTAGGTCAGAACTGAAATTGAGGGTAAATGTTATTTTTGTAGTTATGTTTTACATTTAAGGTTTAGAAATTTGAATTTCCTCAAAACTTGTGGATATTTTCTTGAAAGTATCTTTAAAACACAGACTACATCTACATGAGCAAGTGTCAAATAGATTTAGAATTTCCTGTCACTCATGTAGGAAATTCAGCTTCTGAGGGGATCATTCTGGTTAATTTTCAACTTTGATATTTTCAAAGGTTGGTTTTGACTTGATAATGGTAGAGGAGAAAGCTTTCTTGGCCTCTTCTTACAAGTCTCATTTGTTGTCTGGGACTGGCTTGCCTAGAACTGCATGAGGAAGTCAGAGGAGGTCAGTCAGAGCCCAGAGCCAGGGCTTAGAAGGACTCTGACCTCACTAACTAGCTCCATGCCTTTGGGCAGCTCACTCACTTACTCACCTGGGTCTTCCTTTCTTTTGGAGCTGTGTATAGGGATTGGAATGCTCAAGTAGGGTGGGGGAAGACAAGCAGTTATGAGGATTAGACCATGTCTGTAAGTGCCTTTAAAGTGAGCATTCTGCGGACGCTGAGGCAGCCTTGTCCTCTGCACTTCGCTTGGGAATCATATGGGGGGCGGGGGAGGGGGGAAGAAAAGTATTATTACACCATTAAACACTGCTAGTTTATAATAAACACTTGTTGCTATTTTTAAGGTTTTAAACCTGAGGGTATGTGAACTTGAATGAAGAAAGTTATATCCTTGTTCACATGTTCTGTTATGAATGTGGCAGTATCAGAGAAACTTGTTTCCATAGAACTATTAGGGATCTTCATAATACATTCAAGTTTTCTCAATATAGTATTTATAATCTTTATTTACCAGTCTAATGATTAAATCCACTGCTACTGTCATTTAAAGTGTTAGAAAAGAAGCACATATATTACTTTGACATGGATTTGTGTATCTTAAATTTTGATAATTATATTCAAGAATGGTAGGTTTCTTGTAATTTTCTGCATTTTATAAGCTTAACTTCATCTCTGGGTTGTGGTTCATAGGGCAGAGTGTCCCATGCAGGAAGAAGGATGGAGTTGTTCTTTTGTCAACGCCATAACTGTTTATTAGCCCACCAGTTGCCTTATTAATGCATTGTCCATTTGTCTTTGTAATACGGCTTCCTTGTTTCCCGGTAAATTGGACAGGAGTTCTTTTGGAATTTTATGCAAAGACAACTATTGTGCTCTTCCACAGTTTGAATCCCAAAGGACTGAAAACAATTACAATTAGGCCTTGGGAAAAGAATAACTTGAAGGTAAAATTAGTTAGGTGTTAATTACTGAAGCTTCAATGTAAGCCGCTAATAGACTACCCCTGGCGACACCTGATGCAGCACCGAACCTGTTGGTCTGTTGTGCTGCTACTGCAGCAGAGATCCACTGTGGCTCGCTCGGCCGGGCAACAACCTCTTTTGTGTGAGGAGGGTCAGCTCAGAATTGGAGGACAGGGGATGCTCTGAGTAGTTTGTCTTTATTGTGCAGCATTGGGTTTGCTCTTGTGGGTACTTTGCTGGAGGTGGGAGACAGCTGAGGCCAGCATCTCAAGACGACAACAAACTGCCGACTGGGTAGTTGCTGCTTCTGTTGTGCTTGAGAAGCAGTTGATGTGGAAAGAGGTAGGGTAGGACCTCTTTAAGTAACGTGGGAGTGGGAGAGTCTGGAATGGGGAATTGATTACAGTAATAAACCTGCAAGTGAAATTTTAAAAAAACAAAGAGTCATTGTTTTCTGAGTAGTAACACACGAGAAGAGAAGACATGCACCCATGTTTGGTACACAGAATGTGTGTTTGGCAGCAGTGGAGATATTTAGAGAAGAAGGGTGCTGAAAGCAAAGTTGGCTTCAGGTTAGAAGAGTGGACTCCTAGGATACGTGTGTATATTACTTGACCTTTCAAGTGATCTTTTATAGTCTACCCTGCTACTAGCGGTGCTAGTTTTATTTAAAATATACGACCCAAAAGGGGGCTAGATATGCACCATTCATGTTAAATAGTATCTTGATATGAACATTGTTGAGAGATCACTAAATTGACTGAAACTTAGATTTATTCCATTTACATATGGGTTTGTCCTAGAAATTTTAAGGTAAAATTCCTATACATACCACATTATGTAAGATAATAAACTAATATATAAACAGATAAGTGAAATAATGCTTTTGAAAGTTTCCAATCTAATTTTTAAAATTAGAAACTTAAAAGTAAAACCTCCATTAATCCTTAAATGATGTAACATAGTAGATTTGTGTTTTTACATAGTTGTAATAAGTGTCTAGTTAACATGTTCTGCCTCTGCTTAACCTTACACAAATGTTGACACAGTTTGTCCAGATGTATAGAAACAAACTTCCCTAGCAACAACAAAAACAAGCCCTGGAGTATCCATCATGCCTTCACATAGTTTCAGCAGTGCTTGTGATTTTAGTCATTGGCTATAGTAAAGAATGTGGCTGGGAATATCTTAGTAAAGATTTCTTTCTTTCATATTTATTGCCTTGGACTTTCTTCTAGAAGCAGAATTTCTTCCTCAAAAGTTGTTCAGCTTTTTCTTTGTTGACATTACAATTTTAGAAATACAGAGCCAATTTATGATGCTACCATTATACTTGTCTCCTTCTTACCACTTAGGCTTCTCCGCACTGAGTGGAGAAGTCTTAGCTTGCTGCTGTGTAATGAGGACACAGTAGCACCTGAGAGTTACTTTAAAGCTTTGTGGCTTTAGCACTACAGTTCATTTCATGTGTCTGTGAAGTCTCCACGTGCTGTTTATTAGTGGAATGTGTTTTACAGGCAGCTTCATTATGGCTATTGTGTATTTTTCTGTTAACTTTGATATTTCTTTATTTCTACCTATTTAGGGCTTTCAAATAAAGTCTGTTAGTTTTAGCATAACATGTATGTACTTATTCCTCCAAAACTGAATTATCTTAGTTTTCTTTTTATCTTTCCTTTTTAAAAAAAAAATTTGTATTTTCATTTTAGAAGCTTACAGATTAATTCATCCTGCTTCCTAGAGGCTTTTTATATTTTGGAATATAACCATTTTGCTCTTTTCCCCTAATTCATAATGTAAAGAAATGTGATGATTTGTGGATAGTTTTATAAGCTGCGGTGATTCTTCAGTTGTCTATGAATATTTTCCCTGGTTTGGTTAGTTGTATATGGTTTAGCAGAGTCTAGATTCCCTATGATTCATGTAACTTCCAAGACATTCAAATTTATTAACAGCACTGTTAGTAGATTCTTTGTAGTTGTGCCATTATATAGATACTGATTTTTATCTTTCACTTTTATTGAGAGAAGTGAAATGAAATAGGGGAAGGCTAACAGTTTTTAAGATGGAGTGATTATTCTGAACACACATTTTTGTCATTTAGAAGTTAAGTGTCTCCATATTTGTGAAGGCTTTGTTAGGCCCTTTACTTCTTCACCATTGGTACCATGTGGACCTGCTTTGCTTATGTAAGGCCCTAGTTTTTTGTGGTTGACCTAGGCCATATCCTTTGGATTCAGAAAAGCTCTCTTATTAAGGCTAAACTTTAATGCAGGTTTTTTTTGCTCCAAACTTTCCTTCCTTCCTTTCTTCCCTCCTTCTCTTCCTCCTCCTCTCCCTCCTCCTCTTCCTCCTCCTCCTTTTTTGTGGAGTACAACTTGAAATAAGTCTAATTGAAAACTTGGCCAAATTATTTCAGTTTTTATTACCTGCCTAGCTGCTCCTATATTTAAGAAATCTCTTTTCTGAAATATGAGTGCTGTAACTGAGCGTGTAGCATCTGTTGGATAGTTAAGGTTGGTTGGTTTGTTGTTTTAGTTCTTCCTTACTGATGAGATTGCACTGGAGGTGCACACCAGTCACACAGTTGAGAAAATAGTAGGGTAGGTGATGAAGAAGCTCATCTGGATCTCTCTGCCCAGCCCCGGAGAGCACTGTGATGGGGACTGGGCTGGTATGTTACAGTACAAGAACACTAACTCCAGAAAGGACGGAAAGTGGGTGGCCAGAGAGAAATGCCCTGCGCACTCTGGTGGGAGTAAACCAGAAGAGCACCTCCACAGTGGTGTACAGGGCTGGTAAGGCCCGCCGTTGTCCGTTCGTTAGGGTGTGGGCAATCTAAAACGACTAACTGAAAATGGAATTTGAAAGGCATAGTAATAGGAGAATAAAAGGATATTATGCTATGAAAATACTAGAAACTTTTTTTTTTCAGTCAAAAAAGGCTTTCTAGGAAGTGAAGGATGGCCTAGTGATGAAGAGCACTTGCTGCTCTTCCACAGGACCCAAGCTTAGTTCCTAGCACTCAGATTGGGCCACTCACAGCCACCTCTGACTCCAGCTCCAGGACATTTGACACCGTCAGCAGGACCTGCACACACACACAAATAAAAATTTCAAAACATCCTTCAAATCATTTCTAGAAATAAAAAAAAATGGAAAATTTAAGCCATGGACAGGTAAAAATAGATTAAAAATAACCGAGAATGGGGCTGGAGAGATGGCTCAGTGGTTAAGAACACGCATCAGATAGCTCATAAGTGCCCATAACTCCAGTGCCAGGGATCTGATGTCCTCTTCTGGTCTCTCTTGGCACCTGCACTCATGAGGCATACATCCACACAATAACACAGACACCTAAACAAATTGTAAACAAACAAACAAACAAAAACGCTGGAGAAGCTGGACTTGTTGGCTCACACCTGTAATCCCGCACTCTGGAGGCAGAGGTAGGAGGATTGGCCAGCCAGAGCTCCTTTCTCTGTGTGTGAGACCTTGCCTCAAAACGCACACATCCATGTGAAGAGGCATGCTGGCTAGAGGGGGTATCACTCGCTTAAAGGGATGGGAAATTTGAAAATGGAGTCAAAGATTAGATAGGAAAATTTCAGAGTTTTTCCAAAAGGAACTACTAGGTGAAATGTGTGTAGAAAAAGAGGCAGTAGCTAATAGATTCCAAGAATCCAAGAAAAGTAAACTTTGTTAAAGTAGAGAAAAATCAGATTAATACAAAGGAATGGGTTAGATTGACAGCTGGCTACTCAGTAGTGCTAACAAATGCCAGAATTGAGAGGAGTAATGACTTCCAAATGCGGAGCAGGCACAGTCCACACATGTCTGTGTAGAGTTACTGGAAAGATTTAATAGTTCCACAGCTGCTTCTCTGATACCAACCTGAAAACTCATGGAAGTGAAAAATTGACATTTTTATCAGAAATCAGATGGGAAAGCTTATTGTATTCTTGTCAAATTAAGTAGAGAGTTAAAAATTAAAAATTTGGCTTAGCTTGATCTAACATAATACCCAACACATATCATATAGTATTTTTGTTTATATCTGGAAAAAGTCACTGACTAATTCTGCACTAAAGGGTTTGAATATTGAAACAAATGCCAAAACAACATAAAATTAGCATTTTGCCTATAAACCTAAAACTCTTGCATTTGAAAGTTAAAAATGGAAAAACAGTAACATAAGACTTATAAGACTTTTTGTCTTTTCGGGACAGGGTTTCTCTGTGTAACGGTCCTGGCTATCCTAGAACTCGCTTTGTAGATCAGGCTGGCCTCGAACTCACTGAGATCCACCTGCCTCTGCCTCCCAAGTACTGGGATTAAAGGTATACACCACCACCTTAGAAATCATGGTTTGAAACTAAACATTTAGAGCTTAATAATGAATGAGAGAAGTACATATAAAAATCAAAGCTTTCCCAGGCATGTCGGGGCAGGAGGGTGACCGAGAATTTGAGAACAGCCTGGGCAATATAGTGAGTTCCAGGCCATTCTGGGCAGAGTTAGAACTAAAAACTAAAACCAACCCCAGCAAATAAAAAACCCTAATGAATTTACCTTGCAACTTATAAAAATGGTATAGCTTCAAGTATATGACAAATGCCCCTCCCCCCCCCAGGATAATCCCCAGAAAAGGGGAAGCATTGTGTCCTTAGACCTTTCATTGCAAGATGCTACCTTCATTTTAAACATGAAAGTTGTATTTGACTTGAAATTCCTTTAATTCAGATGTGTTTGGAATGGTCATAGAACTTCTCTGATAAGTGATTTAACCATAAAAAATAGGCAAAGAAATCCAGAGCAGAAAAGCGGGGCATGGTGGCGCATGTCTTTAATCCCAGTACTTGGGAGGCAGAAGCAGGGGGATCTCTGAGTTCAAGACCAGTCTGGTCTACAAAGCAAGTTCCAGGAAAGCCAGGACTACAGAGAAAAACCCTGTCTCAAAACACCAAAACAAACAAAAAACTGAAAAAAAGAAATTCAGAACAGATTTGATCAAAAGAACCCAAATAACCTTAATATTTAAAACCTCCAGTAATTGCAATATAGATTTATTATTACTGTAGATTTGTAATACAAATGGGGTGTATATATCTTAATGTATAGTTGTGGCTTGGGAGCAAAATTTGAATGATAGCATGATACATTTACTTAAAATGCTAATGTTGAGCTGAGGGTATGGCAGTGGGTAAAGTTACTGGCTGCACAAGTGTGAGGACCAGAGTTTGACTCCCTGAATCTAGGAAATTGTGGGCAGGTGTGTTGATTTACCTGTAATCCCATAGTATGGGACTTGGGAGCCAAAGAGTCTCAGGATAAGCTGGGCTGGCTAGAGTAGCTGAATAGGTGAGTTCTGAGTGAGAGACCCTGCTTCAGTGTGTAAAATGGAGAACACTTGAGGGCCCCTGGCCGCTACATGTACTCACATACATGTGAACATGTATACTCACATATGTACATCACAATACACATGAAAAATGGTGTTATAATCTTAAATTATTATCCAAAAGAAAAGTTTTGATAATACATTCTTGCATATATGTAGGAGCAGTAAATTGTTCTGTTGACTATGAAAGAAACAAATTTCCTGAATCAATATTTTCTAGACCGTGTTTTAAACATTTATGTATGCCACTAAATGCTACAGATGAAATTTAATGTCCAAGTGATAAAAGAATTTATCATATTCTCACTGGTCTGTTAGTGGAATTACTTTAGAGTTACCCTTAAGCTTTTGGATACATTTAGCTTATGATCTTGAGGCATTAATTAGTGAAGAACTAAGGTTGGAAATTACTTTGATATATTTTAGAGAGTACAAAATAACCCACAGTAAGAGAACGTAGAAGAAAACATTGAGAATTAATAGAAATTAACATAAATGAAAGATGAAAAACTAAAACTGAGAAGTTTTTTTTTTTTTTTTTTTTTTTTAAGCTCAATCACCTAAGGGGACTTATGCCAGGATTAATCAAGAAAAAAACAAACAAAAAAAAAAAAACAGGCAAACCTTTATAGTATTAAGAATTTAAAGAGGGTCATAATTTTACATCTTAACAAAGACATAAAAATCATGAGCAAGCACACTGACTACATTTCTGGAAATATATAATTGACCCAACCTTGATAAAAAGCAGATTTGGTTCTGGTGTAGTGATTTAAGCTTTTGGGCCACTTTATAGTTGAGACAACTGTATGGCTGTTGATTGTGGAAGTTCAGGTAGCTAATAAAGTCTGGAGATAGAAATTTTAGGATTCTGAGCAGTGAAAGCAAGCCAGTTTTGGAAGTTAAATTATTTTTCACTTTTGCACATTATATAACCCAGGCAGGCCTCAGACTTACTATGTATTCCACTTTGGCCTAGAACACTATCCTCCCAGTTGAGATTCCTGTGCTGGGATAACAGGTGTATACCACCATGCATAGAAACTGTTAAAATCAAGGCCTATTTATGATAATATCCGAATCAAGGGAAGGGCACTTAGGATAGAAAGTGTTAGAGACAGTTTGGCCTGTCTGACTGTAAATGTGTATGTGTAAGAGGCGTTGGGGGCGAGGGGGCGGTCGGGGAATAGGCTACAAAAAGTTAAGGAATGGGTGTTTTATTTTCCACCTGAATGTCATTATCCAGTGATTCATATCTTTAAAAAAAAAAAAAACAAAACAAAAAAAAAACCCACAAAGCCAATTGGCGGTGATGCACACCTTTTAGCGCAATACTAGGGAGTCAGAGGCAGGTGGATTTCTGTGAGTTCGAGGCAAGCCTGGTTAACAGAGGGAGTTCCAGGACAGGCTCCAAAGCTACACAGAGAAGCTCGGTCTTGCAAAACAAAACAAAAACCAAGAGCATATGCTTGAGTAAAATTTAGGGAAATGACCTTATTTGAGTGTGTGTTAATTTAGCTGTGCCTGCTGATATCTTGGCAGTGATAGTCTCTACATAATTTTATCTGTAATGTCTGATGCAGCATTAGTCACAGAAAGGTTTGGAACTGAAATCTTTTTTCCTAGATAGCTGATAATGATAAAGGGTTGGTAGATTTCTCAGAAAGGCAAACTTGTTGTTGATGTTTCTTAGTAAGAATGTTTACCCAAGACCACATGGTAGACCTTTCTTAATAAGATGTGTTGCTTTAGTGAGAAGTTACACATCAGCATTAGCTTAGGACCATTCTGTTCAGTGAACCACCAGGTTCAGTGGAGGCCACTAGCTAGCTACGGATTAGCACAGGTGTTGCTATGTAGAGCTGTGGCTGCCTTCCACACCTTAGGTGAACAAGCAATTGTGTATTTTTTCTCAGGTTATAGAATTTCAAAAACTAATTTTTAAGGAGGAACATTTTTTATCAGCATTTTTTATATCTGACAATACAAAAGAAAGGTATTGTTGGGTTTTCCTTAGCACTTGAGTCTGCCCATCTACATTTTTACTGTCCTTTCCACACAAGCCTGGGTACGTGGATGAACTTGTATGGAAGAGCCAGTCTTGGGGTCCTTAGAAATCACATTTTTCTTGCTGTTTTAATAGAGGAACATACTTGATGCTATTCTATTTGAGACATTCATTGCTTTCAGATATATTGTGCATATATATATTTTCAGATATATTGTGGTGATGTATTGTGCACCTTAATAAACTTAGCCTGAGGATCAGAGGACAGAGCCAGCCACTAGATTAGACACCGAGGTCAGACAGTGGTGGCACACACCTTTAATCCTATCACTCAGGAGGGAGAGAACTGTCTGGATCTCTTTGAGTTCAAGGCTACACCAGGCTACGTAAGATTGATCTAGTATAGGAGAGAAACAGAGCTAAGTGGTGGTGGCACACACCTTTAATCCCAGCACTTGAGATCTCATGCCTTTGCTTGGGAAGCACACACACACACCTTTAATCCCAGGAAGTAAGATGGCAGGGCAGAGAGAAGTATGTAAGGCGTGAGGAAACAGGAACTCCCTCTCGAGCTCAGGATTTCGGAGAGTAAGGACTAGTGGCTGGCTGTTCTGCTTCTCTGATCTTTCAGCTTTCACTCTTATATCTGGCTCTGAGTTTTTTATTAAAAGACCATCTAAGAACAACAACCATATACCAGTCTTTTTAGGGGATGTGAAATACTAGCCGAAGACATTGAACATGAGTGTAAGAGAACACAGTGTCACTTCTAACCTGCTTTTAAAGTACTCTCCTTTTTTTCCTTTTTGTGTGAGCTACAGCTAAAACCTGATATGCAAGATAATGAAGTGTGCTTTTTCCTTTAACAGGCAATAATAGTTTATAGAAGTGAAGAGTTCCTAAAGAAGGTAACAAACAAGAGAAGGAAAATGCCGAAACCAGTAAGTGTACCTTGTTTCTCTCGACACTGCTTAGCATTTTGTGGGTTGTGAAGAATAATCATGAGGACAGTACAGTTAAGGTTAAAATTAATGAAATTTGGGACCAAGCTGTCTAGTTCTATTCTGCTTTCATAGTTAATCTCTGTGACTTTTGTTTAATCCATTTTGCTCTTGATTTCCTTTGTATAAAATAGGGATATCATTTAATTTACTCAAGGAAAGAGACAAGGATTATAAAAAGAACCTAGTATACATTTAGTGCTCAATAAATGTAACTTATTGTTAGGAGAAAATAGTGAGAGGTATGCAGGACTATGCCTTTTACGTGTCTCCTAATTAGAACTTGGATGATAGCCTAGAATTGTGTACCTTGATCATTTCCTTTCTCTTGGAAGTTTGTGCTTCTCGACTAAGATCTACTCCTTTTGTTTTAGGGTAATAAAAGAGGCTATTTTCTTCAGTGTTTCTTTTGGCTGTCAGTGTGTCTGTGTATGTCCCAAGGAAGCCTTGAATTCATAATCCTCCTCCTTCAGTGTCTTGAGTCTTGGGATTAAGATAATATAGGTGGAGTGGAGAGGTGGCTCAGCATAGTTGAGAGAACATTTTGTTATTGCAGAGGACCAGTGTTCCATTCCAACACCTATGTCAGGAGGCACACAACCTCATCTAACTCACTCTGGCCCAAGAAGATTTGATATCTCTGACTTGTATAGGAACCAAGCATTCATGTGCACAAATCCATGTACACACATACACATAATTTAAAAACAAATGAAGCTTAAAAAAACTTATAGGTATGTGGCACCATGACTGGCCCAATTACATTTTTTAAGAAAAGTGTTGGTTATTAGAATTTTCTGGCATGGATATCACTGTGGAATGACGGTGCAAAAGAAGGTTAAAAATGAGATGTGAAAATCAGAAAGAAGTAAAACTGTGTGCACGCACACATGCTTTCAGAGGCCAGAGGAGACCATTGTTAGTGTCCTTCTCCATCTTTCACTGAACCTGGACCTAGGCTGGTGGCCATCCGGTGATCTTCTTCTGTCCCCATAGCACTGGGGTTGCAAGTGTAGGCACAGCCACACTCAGCTTTCTGGGGATTGAGGCTCAGCTCTTCCTTCCTGCAGGCCAGTACTCCTAAGTGCTGAGCAGTCCCTCACCCTAGAGCAGAAGTTTCTGTTTGTAAGTGACAGGATATTTCTTCAGTTGATCCTCATAAACCCAAAGCAGCTACCACAGCTAATAGTGAAACTAAATTATATTACTATACATAGTTACAGTTTTAAAAAATGAAAAATTTCATATATTAGCATCCGAGTTTAAAAATGAATGTTATAGCACCGGAAACAAACTATTCGGACTAAGTATAGCGGTGACACCAAAAGCTTAGCATAATAAAGATCTAACTGTGGGGAGGAATGTACAGTGTTTGGGACGGAATTATAAAAGCAGTCTTCATAGGTCCCTGTCCTCCAGATGTGTCAGTAGATTTAATTCTGTTCTAATCGTTTGAGTCCCAGCGTTCTTGGATAGGGTGGGTAAAGACTGCTAAAGAAATGGAAAACAAACATGGAAAACTTAGAAAGTTGGATTGAAGTTTGTTCTTTTCAAGCTAAAAAAGTAAGAAAGGAGTATCTGTAACTTTGCAGTTTATTTTTAGCAGGGATGTGAAACTTCATAGCTACTTTAGAAAGTATGGTTTGTATTTATGTTACTTATATTCACATTTGTATATTAGTTGAAGATTAGTTCTATGTGTTGTCAGCACATGAAATATCCTTGGGGCTAGACAGGTGGTCAGTAGTTAAGAACACATACTGCTCTTACAGAGGAGCTGAGTTTGGTTCACAGCATCAATGCTGGGCAGCTTACAATTTCCTGAAACTCCAGCTCCAGGGGATCTGCCACTCTCTTCTGGACCCTGTTGGCACCTGCACCCATACAGTGTTTACTCCAGCACACAGAAACACATCTTAGTCTTTGAAATGCATTTAATTCTTTGATACTTTCATACAATGTATTTTGATCATATTCACCCAC